>NW_027466450.1:6625000-6985000 GCF_050575085.1 Anarhichas minor
CCACCATTATGCATCTAAAGTCTCTGCGCTGTTTGTCTCAAATCATTGCCTCTGTTCAAATGTTACTTTCATATATTACATGACATTAATTCAACTATAGCTCATTAAGACAGAATGAAATGGTTAAATTAACTTATCAACTCATAATGATGATGAATGAGGTATTAATTCAGATACAAGCTGGGCAATTTGCAATTTTGCGCGTTTTGATGGTTCTCAAATAACATTTAATATAACGGGTCATCCCCTCAATCAATTACACGAGCATGTGAGTCGGTCGTATGGAAAATCCTTTTTTCATGCATATGTATCGAAACATGTTCTCAATTATCTTTGGAAATTGGGTTTATTGGTTTAAAGACCAATTCTTGTAGTGGTCCTTAGCTCCGGATACGGCTAAGGTGGTGCAATGCATTGCTATTCTTCTTGCGACAGCCTGAGACACATATTATAAACAGTCGTTTTTGTTAAATATTGTAATTGTTTATAATGTTTGTAAAATTAAAAAAGTGAAACATTACTAGAAAGACAGTTTTTAGGCAAGTAACTTTGAAATATAATATATAGATTTTTTTTTCCTGTAGAAAGTATCTAGTTACATCTGGTCCCATCAAAAGATATATATTTTTGTCTATTTCTTACATATTTTTTGTGAAGAAAGAGGTTTAGGTGGGATGTCTCTGGTGCAACTGAATGTGTGCAGAACAGTCACTTATAAGAAGTGTTACACTAGAAAATACTTTGAAATCAATTAAAATGATTAGAGACCCATTAATATCAAATCAAGTTGTCAGAAAGATTAATTTAATTAATTAATTTAATAATAATCATAATCATATGTGGTTTAACATGCTGATAAAATTTTCCAGTGTTGGTTGCCTCTGCAGGTATCAAAATCTCCTAAAGTCAGAGGGATTTTGGGCCAATTTTTAATTGATCATAATTCAATCATATTGCTCTGGATTAAAAGTCAACACTTTTCCTGTCAGTATACCTTCGACTTCAAACAGTATGAATCGTTTCCATTACAATCAATGTTTTTGACCCGTTTCTGGTGTAATTATTTAATCAGTCTGGGTCTCTTATTTCAGATTTTAGTTCGACAAATGATGTAGAAGTGAAGCCTTGAAGTATTCAAAGTATTATTTCTCAATAGCCATAGGACTAAAGATAAGAACGGATCCTGACCTGTCTGAAGCTAGACGTATGTTTAAATCAATGTTCTCAACAACATTTATAGGTTGATGGACTCAAGTGTGCAGCTACTTTTTTATTTTTCTCACAAGATGCTGTGAGAGTGTTTCTCCCCGGGGACCACTTCAGTGTTGGGACTTCCCTGTTATCTGAATCTGATGTTTAAGTCAAAATGGAGAGGATGAAACATTTTCTTCTGCATGTATTCAGGATTGTTTCCTATTTTTGAGCTGATCATGACTTTTCAAATGCACCTGATCTGTCCCTGAATACTATCATGAGAAATACAAAGCAGAAAAGCAATAAAAACTCAATAAAATGTAATATAATAATAATACATTATAAAATAGTTTTGAGGTCAATGCTGAAGGGCTTTGAACTTCAAGCTTGAACTTCAGCTTTACCGTTTCCACATATTCAACCATTCAGGTTGCATTGTAAATATCTTAAAAACATATTTTATATGATCGTATAAATAGGTACCTAAAACCAGTCACACAGTAACATAGACACAATATGTATTTGGTCAAACGACTCATTTTACCATAAAATATGGATGTGGAGTAAAGGGATGGGCAATATGGATAAATATAGATAAAAATCTTACATCATGATATCGTTTTATATTGCAGTACAGTATATATATATATATATATATATATATATATATATATAAAGAAGTTTAGTGGAAATTCAATTCTGAAACAGTTTCCAGTTTACATATCAATAACGATATGGAATTGAATATCAGAAATAAATACATGATGAAAAAATGGCTAACATGATCACATTGATGTAAAAATCCAATATTGCCCTATAAGACTAGTCATATATTTGCAACATTGATCACAATGGGCTATTAATGCAAACACAAACATTGTGAATTTGATTATCATCATGAACTTCTCTTCACTGTATAGGAAGACTAAATTGTATAAACAGTACAGCAAAACATATGAATGACTTATTCTTTTTGTATTTTTGCAATTAATGCCCCAACTGGACCCAAACCAGGGACAATGTGGCAACATGTGTCTTTACCATTTGGCCATAGACATCCTAAAAGTAGAGTTTGAAGCACTTTGTGTCAGACTCAACATTAAACTCAGTTTTGACCAGCACACCACTCATATTCACAAACGCCACCAGACACAGGTCATTGGTAAACAGGAAGCACCGTCTGTTGCAGTCCAACTTCTATCGCTGCTTGACAAAAACATTCTTCAGTCCATATTACTATGCTGTTCCCCGTGCTCTCAAAACCATTGTTCTCCTTACCTCCAACCTCTCAGATCTCTCAACAATAGAGCCATCATAACACACACACATCACTCATAACACACAGCCTTCCACCCCTTTTTCCATGCAACAAACACTTCTGCTATAGATGCTTTAAATGCAATACCAAGCTGTTTACAGGGACACACTGACCTCAATTTGCTAAATATGTAGATGGTTGTTTCTAGGTGTGTACTTTATGGAGGGCTACACTATATTAAGTTCCATATTTGGTACAATCAACTTTGCACTAAACCACTCTTTTGTGGGCTGCAAGGGCTACAAAAGAAGGCTGCATTTCTCAGCCATGCTTGGAGGAGACTTAGGAAAGAGACACCTCTGTTGACCAGTCATGACCCATCTTGAACGGCATAGTTTGAAGGACGTACCTGAACTGGGATGCTTCCGTTTCTTTTTGTGTCCTCACCTTGTGCTACCATTTCAGATGTGGGTGCATTTAGTTCCACATCAGCGCTTCATCTTTTTCTGATATCCACTCTTCAGTGAGCCCCAAAGTGATGAACTTGATGTAAGTAATGAGCCCTTTCTTGTCCTCAGCAAGGAAAACCAAATGAAAACATTCCTGAAAGTGAACAACACAACTGGGCTTTAAAAGGACTGTCGTTGTAGTTGGCAATGTAAGAACAGCAAGCTAACAATATCTAGCTACAACCACTTGCTATGACACATAGCAGTGGGAGTTGGCCCACTCTTTGCTGTGGCTGTTGGTTGGGCACCGAAATACCACTTGTTGCTGTGGCTTCCGTTGTAGCTACAGCTGTAGCTGTGGCTACTGCTGTATGACTGACTGGCTGGCTTGATACTCTATGCAATAAGACAGTGGCACTGGTCAGGAAGAAGCAGCCAACACAACCATTACAATTAAGTGCACAGTCCCTGCATGCACCGTTACATCCGTTAAAGAATTGCTTATTGTCACAGCCTTGGAAATCACAACAGCCACAGGCTGTTTATAGCTACTCACTAGCCTACAGTAAGTCAAAAGTAACAACTACATTAGCTGTGTTCCAAATTGGATATTTTACTTTTCCCTTGCTTCTACCTTCTGGTCCTTCATTGTGGCCTACCCCTCTAAAATGAACTTTGTAGCCAGGGTTATTGCTCACCTGAAGCATTGGGCGAGTGTGGCGACATGTTGGCCCAAACTTGAGCATAAGCAAGGAGGCACGGACTCTTTTCTGGTATCTAAATGTATTGGGTTAGCACGAGCAGCAAATCAACAGAACTGAGGAGCAAACCCTAGCAATTGCTCAACTACCCTTAATATACTTTGCCAGAAGGCCTAACGTGGACTGTACCAAACCACTTATGGGGAAGCTCACTAGATGGATAAACATAAACAGACAATACAGCCAAATAGATTTACAATTTATAGAATTATATCAACAAGTGACCAAACAATTACGTAGATAAACATGCAACCACTTGCTTTAGGGAAAAAATAATCTTATCAAAAATAGACATTTGTTCCAACCCCTGCTGCAAACACATGGTAGAACCAGGAAGTATAATAGTCATGAGATCCTCTGAAGGACCTTTTGCCTGAGAACCAAAGAGCTTACAAGTAAGTAGTTAAGATAATACTTTGATTTTCAATAATGTTAGCAGTAGTGATGGCACAATGAAGCTTCATAAAGTATTGAAGCTTTTTTTAGCAAATTGTTTTACAAAAGGGTTCATTTATTGAGGCTTCACGTGCACACAAAACTACCTGTTGGCCATAGAGTGTAAAACAGCCAGATATAATCTTAATCACGTGATCTTTGATACACTTATTTATGGAATATAAATTGATTAAAGTTGGAATCCATTTCTATTTTCTATCAATATAGTGCCTACTTTGTAGTAAGTGTTTTATAATTTTATAACATAACTGTATAACAAACTGTAATTTTCTTGTAAGTAATGCATCAATTGTGTGAAAACCAATCCTTTGGATTAATAATTGTTTCATAATATAATAATGGCAGGAGGGGAAATGTGTGTTCTAAAATTGGAAAGTGGCAGTGGTTTAGACAGCGGTCGTGCAAGTGTAACTAAGAAAAGTACACTAAGGGGAGACTATTCGTTTTTATTGAGTAACAACAATAAGCAACAACTTATAAACGTCGTTGCGCCAAGATCTGAATCACGTGAGGCTTCGGGCGTCATTACAGACGTTATTGGTCTAAAGAAGATAGAAGCCTTGATATGCTCGACACGCGCATCGCGGAAAACTTCCGGGATTTTCGCGCCCTGAAGCCTCTGCACGGCATGTAAAACCACCAGCTAGTAGCTTGTCATGAAGCTATAGACAGAATACATGCATGCTTTGGGATACCGGCCCAACTGCTGAAGTATGTCACATACTTTGTGCAGGACTGGCTAACATAGCTGCCAAGAGCAATGGCAAATCTTACATGCATAGGAACAAATGCAGCACCGTGATGCGTAGTCTACATGATATTTGTCATGCTGCAAACACTTTATACCTTCAGGAAGAGGAAAACCAGAATATCACTGCTCACTCTCGATTCTCCCTTTGATTCAAGACAATCGGAAGCAATTGTTTTACATACCATGCCAGCCTGCCACTGATTCCCTACAAGTGTTGCTGCTTCTGAGTACCACCTGCCTGCAGTGCTTCACTGCATTATATAATCCTGATATATTTTAACACGTTTTTATTTTTTCCAGGTCCCGTTTCCTAAAGATGGATTTATCCTTTTCATGTGTGGGTGTTGCAATGACTATGTGCACGGCTATGTAATGTAATTCAGCCAAGGTTCTGCCAGAGCTTATGTGTATCAAAAACACATCAAGAACATATCCTGTGGAGTTCATAGGAACTCCTAATAGGTGAACTTAAACTGTTTTATAAAATGATACCTGACAACCTGGCTCGTGCATTTATTTCTTTAAGGGTTCTGGAGGAAGTGAGTCGTGTAACAGGAAGTGGCAGAAAGCTGCAGATTCTGTCTATAATGGATGAAATGGAAACATTAACATGAAGCTTGACAAAACATCTGAGTATGGCTGTACTTTAAGTCTGTTGTATCAGTGTTGAAGAACACTGGGGTGTTCATTAAAATACATATTAGCATGTGCATGTATTTTCTTTTTTGTGGCTGGCTATGTTTTGTAATTTTTGTGCTTGACAACGTCAGGTCTTAAGCGATCTTTATCTCAATGAGATTAACTAATAAAATACAGACTATATATAAATCGGGGCTTACTGAGACACATTCCATGTCCTTTCAATGTATTTCCATTGATTCTGAACTGGGACCTTTTGTTGCAAGTCAACCCCCCCACCTCCCTTTTCCTCCCCTGACAGTATTAATAAAGGCTAAAAAGGCACTTACTTGTTTTAAAAACATGTTAAGCTAAAGAAATGTTGCAATCTTGCAGTTTATGCAAACAGGGCCACGTAGTTTGTAAACAAAGACAATGAGTTCCTTGACTGACATGTCTCTGCACATATTTCCTATACCAGGCTTTGATCGTGATTATGTTTACATGCGTATACAGAACTCTTGGGACCAGTGATTCTCATAAATACTGAATAGGAAACACAATTAATGGTAAATGTGAAGAATACCATGAACTGTAATGCCTTTTTGAATTAATTTCGGTGGTTTTGGAGTTCATTAACATGCAGTACCTTACAATTAATACATTTTTACCATTATTATAGCACCATTATCTCTCCCAATCAACGCACAAACACTGTTATTCTTGATCACAGTTGTGAAAAGGACAGTTGAATCCACTAAATGAGCGAACACTACAAACCTACGATCCAATGAGGCTTCAGCAGAGAAGAGACTATGGGGCACAAACATGAGGCTGTACATTTGGACATCGTTATGTCTCTGCGGTTGATCATCGGCTGACGTTTTTTGTGGTGTGGATCTCTGACTGGCTGTTCATCCACGCAAATGCATACATTCACCCATCTAATTTGGGCTCTTCTTATTTTGCCTCCAGCTTTTCCTTTCTTCTTCCACAACCAACACCAGTGCAAAGCAAAATGTCCCAGTACCAGTTATAGCTTTTTAGCCACGTTAGCTGCGTGGCTCTGGCAATGTCTGTCAGTCCACCACTTTGGTCCAGACAAAAATATCTCAACAAATTCGCAATGGATGACCACGTAATTTGGTACAGATATGAGGATGGTATAGAGGATGAAACCTAGTGAATTTTGTGATCTTATGACTTTTTTATCAAGCACAGCAGCAATACTCCTATTACACAAAACTAAGGAACACAGTCTCTTTACTTACTGCAAAAGTGCAGACGAGGTGGTGGGCATTATTCTGGTATATCTCCCAAAGGTGGAATGGTTGCAAAGCAACTTTCAGTACTATTTGGGGGAACAACCCCGGTCTTAAATCTCTTTGAACCAAATCAGTTTTTTTATTAAATAGCAAACGTATGGTGTTGTTAAAGCAAATCATTTCGTACAAATTGATGTTATTGAAACATGTTATTTTTTCAGTGTATATTGTTTAGTCTGTTTTTACTTCTGTTTTCACCAAATAATTGGCTTTTTGTGATCTGCTCTGGCTTTTATGAGCTGCCTCAGGCCAGTGCTGTGCTTACATACTCACTAATGAATCACACTGTTTAAATTAGATTTGCAAGTTAACGTGTTGGACCTGCAAATCTAAACATCAACATGGGAAATTGTACCTACTCCAATATATTACAAAAAGCTTTGTTGGGTATGGGCCTTGAATGGAGAATGTGTGATTGCATTTTGTGTGCAAACCCAATAAATCTAAGGCTTTGTATTTCTTCATATTTATTATAAAAGACAGCATTGTCCTGAGTTTAAACAAAATCAGCAAAAAGCATAACAACTGCTATTATATTCACTTGGCAGACACTTTTGGCGAGAGTCATTTGGGGTTCAGTGTGCTTGTGCAATAATGACCCTTACTAATAATGGCCAATCAACTGGCAATCAATACTAGTAGGGTTGGCTGACATGAAGCATATACAAATATATATATATATATATTATCACAATAACAGAATCACAATAACTGTTGGGATTATACTCATTTTAAAATTTCACTTTAAGATCAGAAGGATTAATGCATCATGCATTTTGGTATATTGCCAATAAGTCCTCTTTTTCTTTAACCACTCATACTATTAATACAACAACAACAACAACAACAACACTCGACTAATAGCTCAGCTAAAGTTCATATAATTCATAACCATCATTGTTAGACGTATCAAAAACGTTGATGATAGAGTTTAGTTTCATATCACAGTACATGCCACCTCGGTTTGCATAAGAACCCTTTTAGTTTAAACATAAGTGACATGGACATGGAGTCTTGAAGGCCCCGGCAGTGCTTATGATCCATGCTGCTCTTCTAGCGGACACTCCCCCATCTTGGCTGACACACGCTCCGTCAGAGGACAGGAGCACTGCTGCTGTCCTGCTGCAGGCTGTCGAAAGTGGGACAACTCCTCTTAGGTAAATACCCCACTGCACTTCTAAACACTTGGCTGTGATTCATTCACTTTGCAGCCACATTGTTTGGTGTCCGCTTTCTTTTTACGAAGGACGTTAACTTAAGTTAGCAACGACTGCTGTTACTTATCACGATGAACTACAGGCTGCTTCAGTGCTAGCATCAGCAGCTAGCGGTTAGCTTCCCATGGTTAGATAGTGAAACGTTGGCTAACGCTAACAGTTTACTCCACTGATGCATTAAGTGGGTAGAAAGTTATTTAAGAGACGTTATTCGATAATGGCGACATGGCAACACTGTCCTTTGATGTGAGCTAACCGTTACCAGCTGGTAGCCCCGTAACTTAATGAAATGGCAGTTGCCTCCGAAAACATGGAGTCAAGTTGTTAAGTTTGCCAGCGTCAACTTAATTTAGCGAGGGTAACGTTTCACACAGCACACGAAGACTACGATACGTTAAACAACTTGAAATACTAGCTACGTGTAACGTTAACGTATGCTCACACAGTTACACGTAGCGAAACTATATCGCTTTCTAGTACAACAGCCCTGTAATAAAGGTTATGTTTTTGTGGGTGATGCAGCCTTTGAGGTGATGCAAGTTGAAGGTTATTTTGGAGGCAGTTATTTGTAGAACTGATGCATTGTGTTGCCCAATGCTGAATGATGGTTCACCTATTTTGTTTCAACCCATTATATGAGTATATTAAAATGCATCACCCTCACAGACTGCCTCCAGAGAAGAATGAGCGAGTCTCTAAAGTTTAGTTTTATCAAATGGTCAAATCAATTGCATTGCACTGCATTAGTTGTAGCTACATTTTCCTCTTAAATTGCTAACTAAGTGTATATTGAAGCCAATAACTATTGTCAACAGGTGGAGAGGTTACTTGCTGGAGGAAATCAGAGGAGGGTCCCAGAACAGAACAGAATATCCTTCAACCCTTTGATCAACATGGGTGCAGTCATCTCACGATGGAGGGTTTGTTTATGTCTTTCTACTTATGCTGCATTAATACAAATAATGTTATTGCATTATTTTTGCCTTTAGCTTTGATAAGGTTTCAGCTTGCATGAACGTGCAGGACAAATAATTCAACCACACCATACATGCACAAATAGTGGTGCACAAATAGTGGTGACATACTAGGTCTACATAAATGATCAGAATCCAAATGTTTATGCTAATAGTCTCATCTCTATTCCTTTGCATATTTGCATGCATAGGCTGATTGAATAATATCGGGAACAACAAAAGAAGACTCAATATAACACATATACAAAATGTGCAGAAAGGGGAAGATGAGGAAGTTTCCAGATCTTTTCAGAAAGTTGTTTGCACAAAGTGTACAGTTGCAAATGTCATGATTTCTTCACTCTCTTTCCAAATGTTTGCCTTACAGACAAAACCATCCACTGTGGACATTTTGGAGGGAATCGATAAGGTATGCTTGTCAAATGCCAGAAGTGCTGTTTTGAATTCTCTAAAACACATTTGATTTAAAACTTCAAGTCTTTCTTGTACATATATTTGCTTGTGGTGTGAGATAATGTGCTATAAGTTTGTCAAAACACAATAAATCCATGCTCTAGCTCAACATTTTACTACCCAGCCTGCACTTTGAGTTGGTAGAAAAAGCCCATGAACAAGAACATTTTCACAAACATTACCAAACCAACAATTGGTATACATTGACAGATGAAGTTATTCAAATAGAAGATAGTCTACACATTAATTGTAAACCTTATTGACGATAAAAAAAGAGGGAGCAAGGGCCTCGTGCAAGAAATTCCAGTGTTTTATTTATGCTCTTATGCACTGTTCCCAGTCAGTGGGACATCTGAAGGGACGGTTACTGGTGAATTGCTTATATGCATGTACAGTACTTGAAGGTAGACTACGGCTCATTACAACTTAAGTTTTATTTTTGTAGCTCTGGCGATCAGTTATATTGGTTATGATGACTCGCCAAAGTAATTGCAGAGATCTGGGAAAGTGGCGATATCACTGAAAATAGGCCCAGAGGGGCAACAAAAACAGGTTTTGCCAGATTATCTCTTCCACTTCGTTTGGAGGTAAAACTGAAAATGAGTGCAATGGTTCACAAAGGACAAATTGTGTAATAATTTTACCGTTCGCCTTTGCTTCCAATGCCAAATCAGTTTGGTCTACCTGGCCGTTTGATTACAACCTGTCTGATCATTTGACGATATTGTGTATTATTTCACTGGTGCTTAGTGAACACGTAAGCCTGTTTTTGATACAGTGCTATTAAAGACATGTTATATAAGCTTGCATCTTTTGACCATAAGCCTGAAGCTCTTTTGACCTTAACGGACGTGTCAACAAATTCTAAATCGGCTCCACATTTGCTGACTGATGGGGCTTTAGTGCTCTGCTACAGTTAAGCTAGCGTGAGGCTATTTTCAGCCCCTGTCCTTGTAGCATGATACACTACACATATACTGAAGAGGTCAGGTGGACATTGACGTGTTGACAAGACGGTTGTTTGGCCTGTTAGTTTTCCTGTATAGAGAAATCATGGGGATGGTTGCACCACACACACGCGACGGCCTGCGTGTTATACTGTAAGGCTGAATGTGAGATCTGTTTATCCAGTGCTTAAGAGTGACAGACACTCATGTTACAGGAGAACCGTAGTGACCAGAGTGGGTCCCATACTGTACATGAGCTATTTATAGATGGAGTAAACATCGCTTTAACGCAGTGAGGTAACCTTTCTATTGAGAAAAGGATGAATAAGCCTTTTATTCATTGGAAAATGATAATGAATTATATAAATATTGGCCTTTTCTGCCAGAAGAGAAGTTTGATCATGATTGGATCATCGCTTTTGTTTGGTGTGCTCCCAGTAGTTACTGCCAAGTTTGAATTATATTTATCTGATATGCTACATGTTCAGCTTCAAATTTCCATTCCCTGGATTTGCTGTTGTACTTTAGTTTGTGCTTAAGAAAAATAAAACAGTTGAAATATTCTGTTTAGTTTCAAATTCGTCCTAAAGGGATGGTGGGTTAGCAGTACCCTGGAAAAACCTGCTTTTGTCACCAGTTTCATTTCACCTCACCATAAGGTTTAGAAGTTGAGTTCTGTGTGTGAATTCTGTCTTTCTCTCTCTCAGATATATATCACAATATAGAAAATGTATGCAAACTGCATGTGTAATAATCAAAGTGATCTGAGCTGTGTTTCACTGTTATCCATTAAATGAGACCGAGCTCTAAATGTGTGTAAAACCATAATGCTTATTCTTATGGCCCTTGGATTACTTGTAGTTTGTATGAAAAAAACTGTTTCACTTAACCAAAGTCACGTCCCACTAATAGGAATCGCATTTGCGAGCTAACATAACACTCATTTCATTTATCTCCTCACAGGATATACAGACGCTTGAAGAATACAGTGAGAAGTATCAGAGGCAGTTGAAGATATGGGTCGGGCGACTGCTTCTGTACTCGTCTCTTCTCTTCCTGATCGCATGTGTAGTTGTGTATTTGTGGTACCTGCCTGAACAGCTGATGGGACAGCTCATATTGTCTCTTCCCTTCGTAATATTCCCGTTATTGTAAGTGTGCGAGATAGTCAGTCACATTTTCACTAAACTGTAACTACAATGTATTGTAACCAATCAACTGTGTTCCTCCTTTTCCCCTTATTAGAGTTTGGTTACTTCGAAAAATGCTTATTATTATTTGTTTACGAAGAACTGAAACAAATAGTAAGACCCTTTTTGAATATTTATACACAACTTACCATGTAATGGTCATTTTTGTTCATGTTCAAGCTGGTATTGAATTTTCAAGTAAAACCTTTTTCTTTTCTTTTTTCAGATGACAAATTAGAAGATCTTAAAGCACAAAAAAGGAAAATAGTAAGTGATGTTTTTATATTTGTCCAGTTTCATTTATATTGTTGTTATTTGCTTTTTACTCCAAAGACTTAAAAACACTGATACTGACGCTTAAGATCAGAACAGCCCGGCATCTGGCCTGCCCCTAAATGACAAAAGTACTGACTAATGTTTCCCTGAGATTCTCGTCACATTCATGTATCTTATATAAAATAGAAAGTGTTTCAGTGGGTGTGCTAGAGAGGTGAAATAGAATGTCAACATCACAGATAAGGATTTTTTATTTATTGAACAATTTACCAGTTTCCCCTGTTTTGAGCCAACTGTTATCAGCCAACTGCCTAAAATCCTTGAACAGAAACAGCTATTGGAGAACTTTAGTATGATGCTCACTGTGCTCATGTGTGGAACAAACAATAGAACGTATGCATCATTTAGCAGAGATGAAACGGTTGGTCAGGTGTAGCTGCTGCTGTTTAGAAAACTCAAATATTTTCAGAGATGAGACTTCACAAAAACAGTGTCTGTTGGTATTAAGCATGTTATATTCTTTTATTTTTTCTATTTAGTCTCACCCTGTCACTCAGTGTAGTAGTTATGAAGCCATTACAAATATTGCACTACAAGCACCCTACAGATTTTCTCTGTAATGTCCCTGAAATTCCCTCTGCAAGCTTGAGAGATCTGCAAAGTGACGTTTCATGCGTCTGTGGCTTCCACCGCGGTGAGAGAAAGTTATTATAAAAGTAATGATCTCTGTGGAACGCATTGTAATTCTGATGTCTCGTGGTCTCCTGCAAAGTGAAGTTTCGTAGGATGCCTTGGTATTATTATCGTGGTATTGCTCTTATCGATCCCCTCAGCATTTTGCAGCAAGATGCTTGCTAATCTGGGATGTGTACAGACAGAGTTTGATTGGTACAGTGACTTAACCCAGTAAACCACTCCGCTAATGACACTTTAATTAATAGCATTTAGTGCAGGAAAGAAATAAATCTGAGAAATTGCTTGTCATCCTCTGTCAAGTCTAATAACTTTCAATAATTAGGGCTGATGGATTTTCACACTCTCCATTATCGAAGTAGTGAATGTAATTATTCTTCATATTTTATGTAAACATTTTGAAATGTTTGGTACTTAAATGAAGACGTACTATTTAGTGGAGTAACTTCCGGGTGCCCTTTCTTGCGTTTACGTGTAATGTTATGGTAGGTGATCTTAAGATATTAATGTGTGTTTATGAAACTCCTATTAATTAAATCTGATGACCATCAAATCGTTCCTAAGCAATAGAGCTATTATTATAGGAATCATTTATTTGTGCAATGAATTGGAGAATTGAATGTCTTGTTTTTTCCAGCTTGAAGAAGTTATGGAAACGGAGACGTATAAAAATGCTAAAATGATTCTGGAGAGATTTGATCCCGATTCCAAGAGAAAAATTGTGAGTAGTTTTGTTTTAATTTTGTAACATAAACACATTTTTTTGTAATAGTTTTCCATATTAAAACAGACTTTTGCACTCTCTTGTCTTCTGCATAAAGGAGCTTGAATCCACTCCAGTCAGACCTCAGATGACTCCAAACCCAGGCCAAGGTAGCGATGGGCTCTGAAGACCGCACTATTTTCCCTTCTGTCTTACTATTGTTAAGCAAACTGGAATCTTTTTTTGTGTTTAGAGCTCCGCCAGCGCAATGTCACCCCAAAGACCCCCTCAGTGGTGGTGAATCCGGCGAGCGGAGCTGCTGCTCGCCCCCCTCTTGCCTCTGGGCCCACCTATCCTGGACGGTCCTCCCACTCTGCTCCAGGTGGACCCCCAGAGAGGAGCCTGTCTGCTATAGCTGCTCAGCAGAGCTTGATGAGGAGGCCTGTGACCCCTGGAACACCTGTTCCAGGAGTCGGTGAGTTACCTGCACACGGGGGGACCACATCATAATGTGGTCGATTAAGGTGTGATTTACTCTTCCCTGGCTCTGTGTCCCTAGTTGCTCAAGGCTCTGTGGTGTGTGTTGTCAGCAAGGGTGGTGTATGTTATACAGAAGTTGTAATGGGTAATTGCATGAACGTAGTTTTCAAATATCTTACTCAAAGGTTAAGCCTTTCTCAAATGAGTGTATAATTGTGGACTAAGATTAGAAATGGGGGGGGGGTGCGCGCTATCGGTTGATGCAGTCAGAATGTTTACCTCAAGAGGGTGATGCGTGTGCTTTACAAAGCCAGCCAACATGAGAACAACTTTCCATAGAACAGTTGCTGTATGTGGAAGACATCTGTGGAGTGCAGAGTTGCTGGATAGTCAATATAAATTATTTATGGGCTATGAACACTCAATAGAAGATGCAAATAAGTGCAAACGGTAAAGGACATGTGTTCCTAGAGGAAGCGGCATGCTGTAATTGCCATGTGGAATGCCAACTGTGAGGCATGCACGAATCAGGATTACATTAACTATGATTAATTAGCCAGACCTGCGTTTGTTCTCTGGGCAATGCTGGTGGAATCTCACTAAATGTCTTTTAATGCTCGGTGAAATTGCCTTTGGCATTTGGAACACCTTGCAAATGGTTTACATGACTTGATGTTATCACCTGCTTCTGCGGAAAATTGAAAGTGAAAAGCAATTTGATACAAAGAGTCACCACAGAGTTTCCATATGTTGGTAAATTAATAACCAGCAGGATATTGAGACTGTGCCAAGTCTCACAGAAATGACCAGTCATCTTCCTATGATTGCTCTTGATGTTAGATTATATTAATTACTACTCACCAACACAGCAGGGATTCTGGACGTGCTTTGCAAGTGAGATCCAGTGTTAATTCATTAAGAAAGAGGGGGCAGGTTTTTGTAATATCCATCATGGTTTGTGCAGTAAACTGTGAATTTCAGCCTCACTGTTTCACTTGTTTTTTGCTGTTCAATGCAGTTGTATTCAAGAGTACATCTAACAGGCATTGATGTTCTTTAACAGGGATGCACCCCCCCGGCCCGCCCCTGGCCAGACCTGTGGTCCCAAGAGAAAGAGGCGCTATGGACAGAGTCATTGAGTATCTTGTTGGAGATGGCCCTCAGAACAGGTACTCACCCTCTGCTTCTGAACAGGAACAATTTAGTGTTATAAATGCCGTTTTGTGGGGATGTGTAATTAAAGCAATATTAAGCAGGTTCTTAGCCAACTTGTAAAGATGCAGTGCTGAACTATCTTTTATGTGATATAATGCCAGTCTCTATGTACTGTATGCTGTCTTAACTTGATTGTCTTTCCTTCCTCGTAGATACGCTCTCATCTGTCAGCAGTGTCTGTCCCATAACGGCATGGCATTAAAAGAGGAATTTGAATATGTTGGTGAGACTTAAAGAAACACACACTCTTGTCAGTCTCCATCAAATACTGCGCCTTCGTTTGCCCTCTAGCATTTGGCAGCGTAGTATATCATATAGCTCTTAAATGCCTCCGCCACAACCGACCCCTGTAAGCAAAAACGCAACAAGATTGAATATGCAAACCAGTGCTACACATCAATCTGAAGTGTTTATGAATCTCAGGCATTTTCTGTCATTGGTTCATATTCATGTATATTAATCTGTCTGTTCTGAAAATGTATTAGAGAAGTGACATAAACTATGTGTGCGGTGTTTCACTTGTGTTGTTTCAGCCTTCCGATGTGCATACTGTTATTTCTTGAACCCTGCGAGAAAGACCAGGCCTCAGGCCCCCAGACTCCCCGAGGTCAGTGGGGAACTGAAGATGCCATCTGAGGCACCCGTACCTTCGTCTGCTGCTGACGTAGATGATGACCCGTCGGTTTCAGGTGAGAATGGCACTTAAGCAGGTTTCATCTACACATGGCAAATGTTACCAATATTAGTACATTTAGAAATTAGATGTTAAAACTCTTGTCTAACGCATATACATATAATTTTCTTTGCTTTTATACTTTTTTTTTAAATGTGTGCAAATCTAAACAGAATTCTTCAAATAATTGTTTTTGTATCTCGATCAGGGCAAACCAAGCTTGCGGATGTCTCAGCTGAAACAGACACCCAAGAGCCAGGCACACCAGCAACCACAGAGCCCGGCTCTGCGTCAGACAGCCAAAGCACCCCAGAGTCACAAGATTTGCCCTCTGAGAAATCTGACGGAGAGCAAGATGTGTCTGCCATGGAAGTGGAATGAAACTGTGGAGTAGTTATTTCAAGTCATGCTGGGACTTCGTTCTTTCTTTTCTTTTGACCGTTAACTTGCAAGTAAATGCCGTGAGTTGAAATATCACAGCAACAAGTCAGCAGTTGATGGGATTTTTCAACTTACAGTACAGAATGTCTTTTCTTTTGAGAATTGCTTTTATAGTTCTAGCAATAGTAAGATATTGAATTGCATAATGCTAGCATTTGGTTGCAACCACCAAACAACCCAACTGTCCTTCCCGCTGTTATTACATCTGAAGGATTATGCTACATGGTGTGGATTTTGTATAGGAAAAGGTTTGTCCCTTGTTTTCTTTATTTTTCATATTTTATTTGTCTTTGACTGCATTTCTTAACAGTATTCTGTCAGTTAGTTTGATACTGCGGAAACAAAACAACAACTATTTTGTGGGGGAAATGAAATTGTATTTATGGGAAATTATTTATAAATATTTTTCTATGATGCTTTGCCTTTCATGACGGTGTTGACTGGGATACTCTGTAGCACGGTGATGCTTACATGTTTACACAACCACGGTACCATAATAGGAATGCACGTACACTGTGTTAATTGCTAAAATGGCGATTTATGTCAGTACTGTGCACCTGTCCCAAGTGCCTTTTTATATTTTAAGTCTCTGTTTCAGAGAGTTATCGATACACCCTATTTACATATAGACAATAAAGTCATTGAGCTGTTTACAGACTGTATCCTTTTGCTGTATGTTGGAATTCTTGTTCTCTATAAATATTACTAAATAAACCTTTGGAAACATCTGTGTACATGTGTTCAGAATCACAACACATTCAGCGAGACATGCATATTTTTATTTATTTTTTTGTAAGACATGCTAAAGAATTTTTTGACTGATGTTGCCTTGAAAACAATCAATTGTTGCTGCATTTTGAAAGTGATTCTGCATTTACATCAAAATATGAATCAAAAGGTCAAACTAACATGTAAATAACCATGATGGCAATAGCTCTTGTTTATTCCTGCCACCTTCATTGTGTCGTGTATTTTAAACTGCCGCCCTGTTTATTCTGCGGCCATCTTCTCACTCAGGAGCGTGTTTAAACGGTCCATTTTCATTAGCAGGCCAATTTTAGCTTGTGATCATTTTATTTTAGCTCATTGATCATTTCAGACAGTGTAAGATAATAGGGCTGACACGGAGCCCGACCAGTCTTGATTGCTTGACCCTCTTCATTTGCAACAAGAAACTCATTGCGGCTACAAAGTTGCTCTCTACCATCACATGACCCTTTTCCCCTGAAGATAGGCCGTAAACTATTCGTGAGGTCAACACCCCACGTCTTCTATGGGTTTTGATAATGTATGTTTACAGAGACGTGACCTCCTGGGCCTTGTAATGCATCAATTTGACATAGACAGTAACGCCTGATTCCACCACATGCTGTTTGAGGTTGACCTCTGACAAGAGGCAAACAGGGAAAAAAATGGGACATCAATAGGACAATGTTTGGATGTTTTCACACCATTGGGAGGTTGTCCAGTATACACAGCCTGCACATATGTGCATCGTCATAAGTGATATATCACAAAGGATCTCTGTGCTATGTGGTTTAACAATGTATGTTTGAGTAATATTTTTGATTCCACAGCACTGAATCATTTCTTGACAATTTGTACCCCATAGACAGAAAATGATTAGTTTGCTTTCAACTCAGTTTAACAACATTCAGTTTGTTATCTGTACAGTGCATGACGAATTTCACAGACAGATGAGGGGTCACAGAGAGATCTTTGCCTTTATAAGTATTAGCATATTTAGGCACAATTAATATTTAAAATTACCTTTTAACTCTCCAATTAGGATGTTCGTACTATAATTTCCACCGAAATTTACCTTGATCTCAACCTATTACACGAACAGTTCAAAGAAAAACTCTTTGTATAATGCGAAAACAAAAGATACACTCTGGTTTTTGTCTCCAAGTGAAAAAAAGGATTACGTCTGGATTGCTTTCATGGAGACACTAATTGATTTTCAAGGATGACAAATGACATACAAAGCCCCAGTGCCAGGGTAATTTTGAGCAAGCGATGAAAATGTACAGTGGGGCTGTCCCAAGGTTCATAGTTCTTTTCATACTCATCTCTCACATGTGCATTCGAGGCCACTTGACTCAAATTTATACTGATCTTTTATTTATACCCAGAAAAAATGGCAGATAAGAAACATAAGTGTTCTTGATATTGTGTTTTGTCATATCTAGCAGCCAAAGATTGAAATCCTGCGAAACAATTTTCTGTAGAAATGAAAGAGCGTGCCCTTCTGAACCCCGGAGGAAAATAACCCCACGGTGCGAAGCAGAATATGAAACAGAGGCACAGAATAAGTAAAATAGACAAGTGCACCAGGCTTGTCACTTTTCCATTTGCTGCCCCCGAGTGTGAGCGCTTCAAAATTCTCCTCATCTCAGCGAAGACCTTCATCGTTATGCTCTATCTACTGTACTGAATATGAAAAAGAAGCACCATATCAGACAAACGCAATAAAGGAGGGATTTTTTAAAGATGTACCATCTTTCTGTCCATCAGGAAGTAGAATGCAACAGGAAGAACAACAAAGTCATAAATATACAGCTCAAGCCATTGTGCATTGGAGGCGATGTGGAAAATGTCGAGATGAGTGTCACAGAAGCAGTTTAACATGGTTTTGATATCAGACATCACCATTGGCTCTTGACAACAGCATCATTACACAGTAATAAGAGCACAATCTCCTTCAGAGAAGCATTAAAATCCGATTAGATTATACAAGAGCTCGGCTTGATGAGCTGCGAGGGATGATGGTTCCCGAGCACTGGATCTCTGGTTATTACTGTTGCTCCTTAGCTGCTTGGGCTTGAATTGCCGCATGACAAAGTTGATCAGCTTTTCACAAAAGGTCATCAGCTTCCAAGAAATTAGTTTTTAAAATTCAAGTCATTTAAAACGTACACATCCAGATGGATAGCTCTCCACTCCCCCCCTCCCACCCTACCACCACATTCAATCTGTCAAATCATGAATGCATGCCGCTGAATACATGATGCCAGCAATAAACCACTGGGCTGCAGTTTACACCAGAGTGACATTCAGGGATCAGAGAGCATTGTCATTCTCTGTCCTATCTTGAACTCATTACACCACTGAGTGATGACATCTGTTTGAGCACTCATACAGTTTGACAATTATTATTGCAAACAATCAACTGCGGTACCTTGATTAAGTAATAAACTAGAGAAGCCTATGGAAGCCATAGCCATAGCCTATGGAAATATCTACTACATCATAGTATTAAAAACTAAAAAACTTCAAATCGAGGTGCTAGCATGTACTGAATTAGCTCCAAATACAGTAATATAATATATTTAGGCTATTCTTACTTTCAATGTTCTTGTTCACACATATTTTTTGTTCTTGACTATTGATATATTGATTCATTTTATATAGTGTCAGCAGAGAACATGCCCTCGGAATCAATAACATAAAAACAAGGTTAACCTAAATTTACAAGTCCTGTCATATGCAGGATCGTAATTCAATTATAGTGCATAGAACAAAATATATGTATATCTCTTTGTTTTCTTGTTGTTTTACTAAAGTATTACATATTTATGTGCTCAAGAAACCAAAAACCGAATGGGGAAGAAATGGAAGGCCGAGATAACACAACCCTGCTACTACCTCATGTGGAAATCATACAAAGCATCCTGCAGGCAGCAGGTTCATTTTATAGCTTCATCTATTACCACACTGTCATTGTTAATTGTCTTCTTTTTACCTCTGCTGGATTCTCCAAATTGGTCCTATCGAATGTGACAGGAGGAAGAGCATTAAGCATCTGACAAGATGATATCTAAGTTCAATTTCCTACTCCTCACCTGATTTATACCTGCAGCAGATCATTTTCCTTTCTGTCATAAAGACCTCTATAAATCAGTGGTGCTTATGGAAGCACTACAGAACAGGGTCTCTGGATTTGTATCCCCTGTGTTTGCTATTAGGAAGCCATTACAGCCACATTTTCCTCCTTCAAACAAAAATGATCAAATCTAATACTGGCAAGATTAGAGAGATAAAGAGAGAAAGTGCTGGCAGAGCTGTTCAACACAGCCCCCTATCTAAACAATATGCTCCAAACTCAATAAAAACAGGGCTTTTTGCTGGTGACACCATTATCCATCTGTTTGGACAAAATTGCTGTATCATGGTATAAATCTGCGATACAAGTGACATATCCTCTAAAATAAAAGGGAACATTAACTGCTCTATCTTCTAGAGGCCATGGGACTAGCTGGCTATAAGCTCAGTCAAGTGTGATGGCAGTTATACTGTGTTTTACTAGACTGCAGACAATTATACTTTGCTCCTCTCCCCTAAGAAGACAAACTGCCATGGCTTCAGCTGAAATGATTTCAAATAGATTTTCCAAAATGTCTGTCGCCAGATTGCTTCCATACATTATTTCACTTAAATGGAGAGAAAAAAAGAGGGAGCAAATCCACAAATCAATCACAACAGCCCACTTCACCAGATGGAAAGATGAGAGCTTCCAGTGTGTGTGTGTGTGTGTGTGTGTGTGTGTGTGTGTGTGTGTGTGTGCCTAAAAACCTACAGAGAAGGACAGTTATAGGATGTGCACAGTCCTGCCTCTTCTATATGTGTCTCACTCATCTTGAAGGATGACATGGAGTATGTACTTTCAGTGTTGAGCTGGCAGTGCTGTAAAAGTGGAATAATGTGTAATGAACTGACCCGCTGACTTCTGGCAAGTTCAACAACTAGTTCATTCAACCGATCATGTGTAATCCGTTAAGAGGAGAGGGACATACAATTATTCCACATGGCAGGCAGCACACACTGCTATGATAAAAGGTGGGCCGTGTAAATAGTCCAGTGTTTTACACTCTTGCTGAACGTGTTGCATTCTAACACAGGAACATGCTTAGGATAAGACAAGATAAGATAAGGAGAGCAATAAAAACATAGTAGGTTGAAATATGACAATGGTGGAAAAATGAAATGCTTTAAAATATTCCATTATATAATTGTACATTCACTGACCAATATATGGGCTAACATCTAGTTAAACAAGCATACTTTGCATGTATTTATCTATTTTTCTAATAGAATCTCACATCCACGTGGAGACCAAATGAAAACAAACGTTGCTACATGTATACCAGCCAATAGGAACGCTGGGTTTTAGCCAGATATACATCCAATCAGGGCTCGACTTTTTACACACAAGTATGCCAAATAAGTCTTCAATTTAGCTAACACCACAATGAATTTACGACAGTGAGATTCCACTGGAGGAACGCAACCTTGTTATTAAATTAGCTCGTGAGCAATTGCGGTGCCTAGCTAGAGCTAGCTAGCGCAACAGGTGGAGCAGAGATGCTGCAGTGCTTCTCACCTGGAAACAATTTAAATGGCAACTAACGTTGTACTTACCGTGGGTTAACGGTATTAGCTCATTAACTCAAATACTGTAACGTTATTTTCAGTGCAATTTTTAAATTCTTGTACTTTGCTTGAGTATTTCCATTTAATGCTACTTTAACATGACATTGTAACGGATTAAACTACCAAAAGTATTCAAAGTAGCATCAGTTAAAATGATCTCCATCTTGACCAACATCATTTAAATATCGTTTCTTTGCTACACACCAATGATAATGATCCAATACTATAATAGTAAAATATTATAGTTTTACTTTTGATACTTAAGTACTTTTTGTTTCCAATACTTCTGTACTTTTACATAACCTTTTAAATGCTGGACTTTTACACATTATGGAATATGTTCACACTGTGGTATTGCTACTTTGATTTGAATACTTCTTCCCCCACTGTATTACACCCTCTCTAAGTATAGGAGCAGCAGCCAGGGAACCATCTCAGACTCTGGAGGCCAGTACCTCCATCTATGGAAATGGCAGAAGTAAGTAAGCACAGATTTCTTAAAGCTATTGTGCGTTTGTTTCCAAAGTTATCACTATGGGTTGAGGCTAACTATTCAGAGGTTTCCTTGCTTACATGCAAATGTGGCCAGTGGTCCTGTAAACAAAGTACGTACATTTGAGGGAGAGCATCAGACGGAAACTGTTCAGACTGTATACTTCACTATATGCTTCAGGCAGATATCAGCACCTCATGAAAAAATGCAGCTCCTCATTCATCGCAATAAGTCAGTGTATACTCCCACTTACTACAGTCCTGTACTTATACCTTACTACACAATACTATACTATATGATACTATACTGTACACTGTGTAGATAGATGGATCTATTACTCCTATGAGTTTCCTGCATTTAGTTTCATCCTCTTACTGGTACCTAAAGCAGCACAAGACACCACATTTTGCGATGTTTAATCCAGTCCTGAGATCAGTCTGAATGCTCGCTAAAGCTGGCTAAATCTAGAAGAAGGGCCTGATGGGTACAGTTATGAGCAGCCTACTCATTTGGCTTAGCACCCCACTGTTCTCAAGAACTGCAACTGGTTGACGCTAGTCTCCTCAGTATCAAACATGCTTGGCATTTGCGTCGCTGATTGTGTCACCTTATACACACACAAGTTTAAATGGTCGGCTTAATTCTTATTGACTGCAAATTGCGTAAAGTATAAATTGCTCCCGTAGCTGTGCCTACGGTGTAGAAATGTGATAGAATCTGAATTGTAAGTCGCTTTGGATAAAAGCGTCTGCTAAATGACTGTAATGTAATGTAATGTAATGTATAACTTTACGCAAAGTGATAACATTGGCAAGTGATAGGAAGACGTAGGTCTCTGATTTGAAGCTTGGGTAGGGAACATTGGAGAAACCTGCAAGAGTATCCTAAGCTATATTTTAGAAATGATCCAACCAAAATATCCAGCCCAGCGTTGCCGACTCTTTTCCAATGAAAGTAGCTAGCAGCACTAGCTCTCAAAGCTGCTAAATCTAGCAAGAAAGTCGCCAAGCCAGCAAAACTGACACCCTGTCCCTTCATGCCTCCCTCAAGTTGCGGGCAGGTAGACAGGCAGGTGGGCAGTCCAATCATTTCATTAAACTGTAGCAGGTTGCTGGTGGGGTGTGTTCACTGTGGTCTCGTTCTGGAATATACTGATGTGGGTGGGTTATGAATATTCTGTCTGGGCATGCAGTGCCTCCGGATAGCTTGCACGGACTGACAGAGTCCCTTTTTAAAATTACGGATGTCATATGAAAACTATATCAAGACATAATTGTCGAGTTGTTTCATCAGAATGTATAGTTAGTAGATAACATGATAAGGATAGAGCTAAAATAATTTGTTGTTCCGCAATGCACAACGAAAATGAAGAAGCTCCTCAAAAACAGGAATTAGGAAGAAATAGACATGACAGTTCACAAAATGAAAATATATATATTTTACGGGATACATGGGATGATTTCACTGCATCTTTTTTAATTCAGTTCGATTGACAACTGTGTCTTGCACACATATTATTTCACGTAAGTACAAAATACTACAATGTATGTAATGTATGCTTTTTAGTATCATAGTTTTGACTTTGGACAAAGGGCCTGACCAAGGCATTCTAGCATGGACAGCGCCCTGTGACCCTGGAGAAAATGAAAGTGTAAAGGAAATGAATGAAACAATGAAAGAAAATCCCAAAGGACATGTTCCCGGTCCGGTTTTTGATTGCTGCTGTTCTATACAAAACTGAAAGTAAAAAGAAATGCTTGGTTTTGAATAACCACTAAATTGTCTGAAGTCTGGTTAGACACTGTTCAAACAGACGTATCCATCTCGAAGAGTTGTAACCTGACACAAGCCGTCCGACACATGCACACGCCTTGTTCTCACAACAACTAACTTTATATACTTTAAAAGACCAGCACAGATCCTGTATTGTCTTTGAACCCATAAGGAAGCAGTCACACACATTATGACACTGCTGCAATTCAGCGTTATAGTCATGCACATTTATTACCTTTACTCTAGATGGCAAACACCCATGCATGACTCAATCCATCACTGTTTTGTGCAGATAGACTTGTGTGTGAGATGAATACACGCAACAAAAAAACTGCCACAAATGTGCAAAACATTTGTGCTGAATTGAAACAACAGATAAATGAAAGAGCCGCTTCGCCGATTTCCATTCTCTAAATGAAAGAATTACAACCTCTCAGGGTTCTTTATCTTTATTTTGGCTTTCTTCGTGTCTCTTCCATAATGTGTTAAAACGTCTGAATGAAGTTATACATAATCTACCTTAATGTTGACCGTTCTGTGTTTGACCCATGGTTATTGCAAAGATACTATATCTGAATAGAACTTTGAAAAGAATTAGGTTAACACAGCACAATTACAGTGATGTGAAGATTTAAGACTTTGCCTCTACATATGAATATGAATTACGAACAATCGCAGTGATGGAGAAAAAAGTTAAATGCATTGTTTATGAGATTTATACGGCTGTGGGAAATGTGATAATATGCATTAAAAATATCACCAAGAGAGTCATCAATAACCTGCAAATGACAATACACATGGATATATATTCTGTGGACATAATACAAAAGGAAACCTACACATGCTCCCATAACTGAGTTTATTTTAGTGTAATTATACTTTTCTCTCACCAAGAGTGTTAGAAAGGCCAGTGATCCACTCTCTGTAAAACCCTCCTGGAGGAGGTCAGACCAGCAGAATCAGGGCTGTCATTTTAATCTCTTCTTACAGCCGATACTATCTCTACAGACATGCTCTTATGTAATTCTCTCTTTACATTTGAACAGCTGAGACAAAACTTTAAGCCTCAAACGTGATAAATGAACGGTACATATAACTATAGCAAAACATCACAAATATGACTTGACATAGGGTGAGTGTGGAATGATGAGGGCAGGGATATATATTTATGTATTTCATGTCAGTACTGTTCTTTCAGTAAGCATTAAGCAGCCATTGATAAACAAATCACAAATCTCAGCCGTAGATTCCGAAGCTCACAATTTGTCAAATGTTATACGTGAAAATACTTAAAAACCAAAAGATCAAACATAGAGTATTGCATCAGTTCTTGTTATTAACTGGTAATAATGATGTATACTATTTACATAAAATATAATATGCATGACATAGAGTCCTGATGACAGCAGATAGTATAACTTCTTACGTGTTCATAGACTGCCTCTGATTCACATTTAGATTAGGTCTGGTAACCAGATTTACTAAAGATTAGCAAAAAGGAAAAAAGGTTGCATACATTCAGGTCAAATGCAGCAATGTAAAATAGTAGATAAGTAAACATTTGAGCAATACCTGATGTTAATATACGTTAATGACCAACAAGTATTACAACATAATAGCCTATACACCATAATGTAGGTTTCTATGTAGAGTATATTTAACTGTATATTGTATATTAAAATGAACTGAGGCTGTACATCGTTGTGTTAGTTCATGAATCAAGACATTTCTTCAGAAAGCATAGAAATGGCAATAGCTATTGTGCCCGTAACGTTTTAAAGTGATGTACATCATAACAAGTCTGTACATCATGTTTAGAGAGTAGCCTGCCTAAAAATACACTTGACAAAAAAAATCTGAAAAACTAAACATCTGTGAGGAAGGAGGGGTGGCAGCGCAGAGCGTAGAAGACGGCAGCTCTTAACAGCATTTAACAAAATTTAAGTTCAGTTTTCCAGCGTTGATTACATCGCCAACAGTATGACAGCCCCCAGGCAACATTCATGAAAGTAATTATCTCAATAAAGCCCAAGTACAAAAACAATCCAGTGCCTCTTCTTTGTGGACATTAGCCTGTTGGCACCATTGTGCTGTGACTGTGCGCCAGATAGTCCTTTACATGGATATTCCCCGTTGCCAGCCGTAATTAATTGCTTTACAGTCTTCGAGGCCATAATGCTCATCAGTTATTAATTAGAAATTCATTTTACTGAATAAATAATGCTCATGATTGATGATGAAACTTGTAATTAGGTTCTTGGAGTAATGCACAGGGGAGAAAGCCTTTACACTTGAAACCAGGCTATTAAGTACTGCTCATTTAAGGGACCGCTATACCTCTTGTCATAAACCCCGGCTGCCTCGGTAGCATCTGCATTCAGGGAGCAGGGAGCATAAGTTGTTATTCACACAGGTTATGTTAGACTACCTGCTTCAACAACAACTCGTGATCCTTTCTGCTACTGCGCCTCCTTTGTTCTGGAAAACTTAACCATTCAATCACTGTGTCAGTATCAGTGTCAGGTTAGAGCAGCAGTGACCTGTCATCAAGTTCAAAACAGAAGCGTACAATGTGTTTTACCAAAGGCAAAACACATTAGGTTACTACTAATCTGTGTCTTTTCGAACATATAGTGTGGTTGCTACGTTACAAAAATCTCATGGGTCCTTCAAAGCATCATATAGCCTACAGTCTTTTTAAATGACGAGAGAGAACTGTGAAAACTCAAGCCATCTATGGCTCACTATTGATTTTACACAGAAGACCCAACCAGTGTTGATAGCCTCTTTGATATATTTTCTTGCAACCACCGGTCCCTTTGGAGTTTTGTGGGAAATAAACCAGTCAATATACACCTATTAGGATTTCTTGATCTGAGCCCATAAACCTATGGTGCACAGTGTTTCCGATGCTCATTGCATCATAACGGCAGAGTGACCAAACGCTATTGCTTTCGGAGGATGAACGATTAACAATTTAATGGCTTTCCGTAATATTCTACTTTAAGGCCAATTAACATGATTGACCGGCAGTAGAGAGGAAGGTTCACCATGACGTCCTTCAACAAAAAGACTGAAGAAGAAAAAAAAAACAACAACCAGCAGCTGATGATGGTGTAGCCTCATCAAGCACGCACACTACTACTGGTCCTTTTCACCTGTCACCAGGGGAGAGAGTGAGCACTACCCCCCCGCTCCTCCGCTCAGTATCTGCCCTATTAGCAATTTATAATGGAGATCAAGAAGTAGTCAGTGGAGAATGAAGACAACTGTCTGCACCCGTTCCTAATTGGCTTTATGTTCTCTTTCTGATAAATGGTTTGCAACTACGATAGAGTCCCGTGGATTTTTATTGCCCTAATATGACTCAGTAACTGGATTTACTAACAGATAGCAGGTCAAAAAGGACATAGAGAGCAAAAATGTTAATTAATATCAATAATGGCCAATTATTAGTTTGACAGAAGGATCCAAGCTAGCTGTGTGCTCTAATGACTCTGAGCTAACTTGAAGGAAAACACTGGCAAATTAGCATAACTGTGTATGCGCACTCCATGGAGGTGCCCAGCAAACATCTGTTATGTTAGAAATTCAAATAGAATTCCTATTAGTAACCCTAGCTGTGGTTGCATAATCAGTCATTCTTCTCTGGCCATTTTGGAGGCACTAACAATGCCCCTGTGACTGGTGGAACTCCTCCCTTTGGGCTTTCCAATCAAATCTGGCCCCATGTGGACCAGGTCCTAACAACAGACGAGGCAATGTGGACTTCTGAGGGGAGCTTTGTGCTCTGACAGGAGCTCAATCTATCCACCCATGACACATGACTGAAGAAAGGAAAACTGTTATTTATTTGAATACGGCAGATACAAATTAAGGAATTAACGTTGAAATATAGCGTTCTGACCTGCTGGGATGAAGCTACTTATTTCCCCTCTGCTCTTTGTTTGTTTTTACCCACATGCAAAGTGTTTTCGGAGGCTTTGCCTTGTTTGCAAGTTTTATTCATGCCATGAATTCTACTTCCGTACTGAATAATGACATAGTATGAAAGAACATGGTAGACAGGGATTTATTAATTCATACTGAAGTCATCTGAAGACAGCAGCTTCTGTAGGATATTGAAAAAGAAAATATTCTGCTGTGTAATTGATTTTCTATTTGGATCAAATAATGCTGGGTCTCTGTACCTTATGGGGATTACGGCATATTACTGTATGGATGCTCGCTCTTTGTTTGTAATCAATTGTTACACAGAAGAAATGCACTCAAAGACAAAAATCATCAACACCCAAGATCCATCCTTAATATCTGTATACAACGACGTAAAATAAGAATTAAATCCAGTTATCTTACGGACATTATTGAGTTGGCCGCTGGGTTGCGCTTAATATTCCATACCGACCCTGGTGTGCAGGGAAGTGATGGAATAAAGTGAGCTGGACATTTTCATGAGCCTTATTCTTCTGTCCGACACCTCAATACCACTATTGTCAAACTTTACTTGACGCTTTGGCAATATTATCCAATAAAGCAGATTGAATTGTATTGAATATTACACATCTAAAACATATTTAGAATGTTGTGTTTCCTGGAATTAAAGTGTGCAAACTAATGCAACATTTATCACAATAAGATATTGATTACCCAATTTCCTTCTTCCTCCCCAATAGATTATCATGAATCAAATACACTGATTAGTTTATTTTTTTTGCGACTTAAGCGTAAGACATTTCTCAGACTTGGTTTACCTGCTGCACTTTGTAGTTTGTCTGCTTCTCATTAATATGCTCCCTTTGTTTGACGTACAGCATGTGTTCTATCATTTTATTTAGTCTTTGTCACCCACTGGGCCAGCTGCACGGGTAAGAAAAAGTACTACTAATTTCTCCCTGTTTATGGTGGCGATATTTCCATCTAACCTTAAATTCCCAGCCTGCCCGATGACGGTTGGAAACTTGTAGGGTGCTCAGTTTAATGTCACTGCATTAATTCTTAAAGTAATATTACCCTCCGCTGTCCGTGAAATAGTGTGAGACTGCTGTCATGACTTACAACTCGGCGTGACCTTCTCTGTTATAATCTGCGCATGTAATTCCCTCTAGTGTAATGTCATGTTTGATCAGAGGAGCTACCAGTGTCCTGATCTCAGCAGTGCACAGCAGGAGGTGTGGCGAGTCAAATGGACAACCAGAGGTTCCTCTTAAGGGCAAAATTGACACCGTCTGCATATTCTTCCCTCACTGTGGTTGGCTGTGTGGGACGGTTTAATATTTGAAATTCTGGAGCCGTCAACAATGCGGCATCTGAAAGAAAATAAGTGTCATGATGATTTTTAATTTTCACTAAGAAGGAGTTTACATGAAATCAAAAAAAATGCATTTATTTATTCATGTGTTTATTTGGTTGTAGACTTTTTGCTCAAAGTATTTTTTTCATATTTGAATGAATATCTGTATCCTAAATTAATATCTGTTTGTTAATAAAAAAAAACACAGCAACAACATATGTTTGGTGCACAGTGCTGAATCCAACAGATTTGGGTGCAGTATACATGACTGGGCGACTCCATGGTTGTATATATGAAATAGCTTCAGCTTTACGCTCCTCTCCATTTCATGGCCTCCGGTGTATAAATTTACTTGATGGTTTGGTTTCTCTTTCTTAATTCATTGCAGTCGGATTCCTCTTTGATGCAGTTCTGTTGTCCCCCAAACAATTGAAGTGGAGACAATGGAGGCATAATGATAGATCCGTGTACCCACCATCTGTAAGAGCAGCTGCTCCCCTGCATCTGTACAATATGCTGGAGCGGGGAGCCTCAGTAATCTGCATAATAAGGAGAGGGCTTATCTCAGTCTAGTTAATAATCACAAGGAATCGATGCACTTCATTCCCTCACTCTTGACTGATGAGAAAAAGCAGCTAAGTTTTGGTATGTTTGCCGTATCCTCGAGATAGGCAGGGGTCACGGTGTAATGCCAAGCTGTTGATTTCGCCTGGAGCTACAGATTTAGTCTGCACTCTATTTCATCTTTTCATGAATACCATAATTACAGCAGGACGCTCACAGACAGGACGAGTTATCATACTGCTTCTCCCCTCCTCTCTCCCCTTATAGGCTTTACAGCCTCTGTAGCGATACTGGACCTCATATCAGGATTGGGCGTATGACTCAAAGTCTGTGATAAACACATAGCTTGTGTAGTGTTGATAAGAGTCGCGCCTTAAGGGCAATACTCTCAGACTGGCTCGAAGATTGGCCCCGTAAAACACCTAAAAAAAATTCATTGGAAATGTAACCTCCTGTCTGAGATGCCTGCTTAGACACTACTGCCTCTGTGCATAACACAACCTTTGGCCATAACGCAGCTGTACTGTGTTGACATCACATCCAAGCTCAAGGAGACATTTATCTCAGAATTCAGAAAGTGTTTTTGCTGGCCGTACACTTACTGGTTTGTTTGACTTGAGATCTATCAAGTACTTGGCATTATAATAATCAGCAAGTTCAGAAATATGTCAATGAAATGTAACATGTTTAATATGAATAAGCAATTTATAAAGAACTGATTTGACAATATACATTTATACTCGATCATACACAGCTGAGCAATCCTATAAATACAAACTGTAGGGTTTGAAAGTCATTGTTTGGCTTATAAATACTTGTTGTGTGTTGTCCATATATGACATTGAACATTTCTTCATGCCATTTAATAAATGCCTCTGGGGATTGTGAATCAGTATATTATTATTTTCTTAAACAAACCCCCTATTTATTACACTTGGTAATGGCTCCTAAGCAGACACTTAATTGATTGGATCGAAAGTATGCAATAACATTGATCAGCAAAGTCTCCTCTTGGTATTCTCTTGTTAAGTATGCTCATTAAATCCAGACTATTTAATACTCTGCAGTGCGAACGTAGAACGAGCTTTCATTTTTCTTGCTCTTTGTTGAAAATACTATTACTATTTCCACCTTTTTAACAGACAAAGTGTTGTTTGAAAATAGTATGTTGCATATATTTTAATTTATGGCGGAGGTGATCATTTACAACGTTTCAGTCATTACATCTTCTTTGTTTATAATTTAGTTACATAAATGAAGTCACATTTTTTTTATTTACCGATGCAATATAAATAAAAGCATTTTTTTATATAGCCAGGAATATATACTGTGCATTAGAGATTGCCAACCACTTCCCATGGTTCTTGAACCTCCTAATTAAGCATGCATGATGTTTCTCTCCCAGCTGCTAGGCTTCTGAAATGCACTTGGCAGGTGTATTGAGCCCCCCAGTGAGGCCCGAGAACGAGAGTGGTATGTGTAGTAGTGCAGGTGTGACATGTTAGGAGGAGTCCAGGTGCTTATTGAGTTATCAGAGGCAGCCACTGCACGTTTGATTTATCATCTGGGGTTTAGCATTTCCATGTACGAGTGGCAATATATCAGACAACAAAATAAAATGTTCCGAAAATTACCCGCCGGAGCGCCGCAGTCGTGATAACTTACATCTAACGCACTGTCGGATGTGGCGTGGCACGGACTGACACTTCATGTGAAAAATTGACAATGCTTATTGAACGTGTATAGTGACGACGCGCACTAAATCATGAATGCAAAGCCTTTAGCCAAGCCACAGATTCACCTTGAATTCACCCTTTAAGCATTATGATTTGTCACTGATTTGTGGTTTATGGTTTGTTTGTCTGCACTTGAATCAAACCGGCTAATTTACAGCAGCACAACACTGTGACACAGGTCTCATTTAGAGTGCATTAAGACCTATTATAATATGTTTGAACATGTCAGAAACCACATCCATTCTTCAGGTACTCATACAATGTGTGCCCATTGACATGAATGCCATGCTTACCTCTGCATTTTTGAGATGCTTTAACTCAGAAAGATCCCGCCATTCTCCATGAGCACATAAAAGGTATACCCAGATTTATGTGTAGTTCTTCATGCTAGACTCAGGCACCATCTGATAAACAAGCACTCTTTGCTTGAGGCTAAATAATACTCTTTGAGGTCCTGATTTACAATGCTGTGAAGGATCCATTTGTGGTTCAGCTCTGAGGCACGCACCTCTGTGATTGGTCATCCGTAAGCTCAACATTTGGGCTCAGATCTACAGCTCACAAGCTTGAGGATTTCTAAATGGACAAATGCATAAATGATGGTGGGTTTTTATACAGAGTTAATAGATGAAGAGAAATGAACTTTTCAGAGATGTAAAAGGCTCTTAGATTTAACAAAATCCTCCCCAATTCCCTCTGATTGAATCTAAAACCGAGGCAGCGCGCAGCCAATCTAATATTCCCGGCTTTTTACAAGGAAACTCTTTGGGGTATTGGTCCACTAGATGGACTCCTGAGAGATCCGATTAAAGGGAAATCCCTCTCTGTTCTACCCTCACCTTCTCCCTAATAAATCAGATGCACATTGCAAATGCCTAAATTCATCTCGCACCACCTTGGTTGACAGGAAAGAACAAGTTCCCAGTTGAAGGGGATAGATGCTCAAAATACTAATTGTACTTTGCCCCTTTCTCAGATGTCTCATATGAAAATAGTTTTGCACAAGTTGAAACATAGTAGGCTCTACTTTGGCATACAGATAAGCTTTATCATTGTGAACACCTTCAATTGTTCAGCTAGTATTTGAAAGTGTCTGCGGTCCTGGGTCTGAATATTGTCGTTGTCTTCTGGACTCATGAAAAAGGCACCTGAGAACTATTTTAGGTCACATTGATTATGATGTTTTTAATGGAGCATATTTAAGGTGTTTATTGAAGGTACATTGCAAAAAGACAAATTATATATCACAGTAGTGAGTGAACTAATTATGTACTGAAGTGCATGGACCCAGTTTTACGACACAAGCTGTAAACTACTGTTAAAATAATTCACGTCAAGTAGCACGCAGACCTGAGAAGAAGAAGCAGATTCTCTGTGGCTGACATGCACAGGATCATGTGTTTACAAGTTCTTGGTGCATGAAAGACAATTCTGTAGCTTGGATATTAACTTGTGAATTAACTGCTGATGATAGCATCAAGTTTCATTAATGAGAAAAAAAATCCCAGATCATTTACTTCATGTGGATTGCATATAAAGAGAGACGAAAGAGGATCAGATCTAATAAAGATTTCATTCATTGTAATTTACGTTTTATTGTTCTATTAAACATTCTCTCTCTAAAGACGACGCTTTGCCGTTGAAAGTGTTTCGTGCATTGTAAGCCTTGTAGTGAATGTGTGAAGATGTGGAGATTTAAAAAGAGCGCAACCTATATTTATCACAATTCTCTCATGCTGCAGCCTATACATCAGACTCTCTAGTTACAGACCTTAACTTTAAAGCCTTTCACCTCTCTGAGATATATTCATCCACATATCAAATGTCACTTACAGAGCTCCCCTCTTTAACCCGCCATGTTCAGCTGCAGTTGTTAAATGAAGTTCAACACCTGAGAAAGAACAACTAAATGGGCAATTTTGCTTGTTTTGTTTGGTGGTTTATAGAAATGAAACGTCGTCGTTCTGGTTCAAATACAGCTAGTTTAAGCCTCGTCTATTATTTGATGTTTATGGGGTTGCGAGAAGGCCGTGACATTGTTGGGTCGTATTTTGACACATTAATTGGACTAAGGGTTTTTCATCACAGCTGCTGGGAAATTAAGAGGAGATTGAAAGCCCCTGATGTCTTGTAATTACTGCTTCATGTTGTGTAGCCTCACTTACGAACAGCAGTGCTTTCTGATAAATGGGCAGTAAAAGCAATAATAGAGCAACTACCATACAAAAGAGTTAAAAAAAAAGGGAAATGGCTCCTTTTTACGTCAAAAGTTGTGATCACGAGAAAGCAGTTCAATTTGCGTCATTTACAAATTAATACAAACTAATGTTTTCACAGCCCATCTATTTAAGCAGTAGAGTCAGAATAGAATTACGCGGTTAAGTCCGCCGTGACCGCAATCAAATAAGAACACAATTAACGACACATTTTTGGCTGAGTAGCAGCATGCTTATGAGAGGAAATGTTCCGCCCAGTGTGTTTCAGGCCATGCTTCACAAAGGGGGGGGGGGGGGGGGGCTGCTGCATTCAAAACAAACCGCTGTCCCCGATATCAGCTGGTTAATCCTCTCCCTTTAGTGGCTTTATTGGTTCATTCAAGAGGGTCTGTTGACATTCCCCCTGCCCTGTTAAAAGGCGACTGCATCTCAAGTGAAATCTGGAGTGTTCTTTACACAGGCGGGGAGCCCCATGTGGCTCCTGCCTCCCAGTGGGCCTGTGATTTTCCTGCTTTAAGTGTCTACTGTCAACACTAATTTGTCCCACTCCTCCTCCGCCCCCTCTGGAGGGGGAGGCTCTCCTAAAGTTTTAATAAAAGATCAGCTATAACCCCCTGTTTTCTGGGTGTGAGACAAGAGCTTTAAAAGCCACAGAGGCAATAAGATGCCAGGTAATGATTACAAGGTTTGAACAGAAGCAGTTACCAATACCCCATGCTGATTTTACTCAGCACAGTGAAAGTGTGTGCTGCAGCTTTAGGCTGTCTCCTTTTACAGGAGTCATCTACAAATCACAGACGTAGCCTCAACCTTTCAATTATGGGAAATGAAAAGCAAAGTTATGGTGTTTCTTTTTTTGGTAAGTTTATGGGACTACAGTGATTTTGATGATATGAAAAAGGAAGTTGATGCGGTTCAAAATCCTGGATGTTGTGTGGCAATAGCCACTCAATCTCCTGCCATTACAAATGTCATTGTATAGTGTGCTTGAATAAAAAAACTGGATACAACTCATTTCTGAATCACTTAAAATGATCACAGAAACCAAATCTCAAATGACGTCTGTGTAAAGACTTTGTTTAAAAGTTACACATTCATTTTATTTACTCTATGTGACTTTTGTATTTGTCTGTCGCTACTGTTTCTGGCCTAACACAAACTGAAAATGTGCTACAGCCCAGTAAATCCCTTTTCATTTATCCGTGTTTTCCTCAGGATTAATAAGAGCAACATGATTGCAAATAATAGTTTCTGACATGTTTTGCTTGAATACCATTTCAGAGCTCGACAAAGTAAATTGCTCCATTTCATTTGTCTGCCTTTGACGTATAAAGGAAAATCAATGGAAAAAGTAATTTCTTACCTGCCATTTAACTAAATTCCCATCTACCTGAATGATAGGTCCCAGGGAAAGCAGTCAGGAGACTTTCTTTTCAATTATCCATGACTTGTTTACGTAGTGTTTTTGTTCACTGGACTAGATGTGAACATACAAACCTCATATGGGTTCTGCTGTTATTGAGGAGGCTTAATACAATTTCACATCTAAGGTAAGAAGCATGTAGGAAATTGTTCAATATCTCAGTCGAATCCCAATTTGCACTGCATTGTTTTGTCGCACAGTGTATTGTAGGGTTATGCTAATATAATATGCATAATTCATACACCTAGGGCCCCCTCCTCATTTTTGATTCTGCTGTCCTGCCTGTTCATCTGAAGCTGAATTAATGCTACATTGTCCATTAGGCGGCCATAACACAGGGCAATACTGTCACACACTGTGGTTGAACTGAAATTCCCTTGAGGCAAATGGTATTCTTCATTTTTCCATTTTTGTATAGTCTGCTGTACAAGAATGGATTTGCAAAACACTAGATTTCTCATTTTGGGTCAAGACTGATATTTTAGACAGACATCGAGATAATAATTCTGCGTAGTAATTGGAAACGGCATTTTCACGAGGAACTGGATGTATGTTGTTCGTACCATACGGAAGTGGATTTTCTGTTTTAGCTTGTACTATTCCTCGGTGGATCAGTGGCTGTGAGAGCACAAAGAAAGAGCGTTAGATGTGGCTTGTTATCCTCTCCAGGGTTCACTTAGAGAGCCCCAGATTGCTGCAGTTGTGACCTTCATAAGGCACTGTCTCCCTGCTGGGAACACACACTCACACACACACACACCAAGCACATCCACTCCACAGCCGGCACTCATTGGGTCATGATGGGGCTAAGTAGCCCCATTACAGCATGCTCATCTAGGCTGGAATCACGTGCACAAAGCATAAAGATGGACTCTCGCCATGAGGTCTCGGGCCCGTGGTTTGTTGTAGAATGTATTGTACTTAAAGCTGCAGGAAGAGTGCTACAGTCGGAAGATACTCTAAATTATTATCCTTTTTTTTGAGTATGCTGCATCTGCGTCATCTTTTCCTCATGATACCGTTCTGGTGAAGTTTGAGGCTGAGCTCAGTGTATTATAAATCCATTTTTTGGACATGCTGTGGTCAGTATAATGATCATTATGCGGCTCAGATGAAAAAACAAGGGAATAAGGTGAATCAATGATCGATTTTACAACGTGACTTGATTCATGGGCAGCGCTGTGATAAATGGCCATCTCATCGAGCTTGAGCGTTGCGAAATACATTTGTGTGTTGTGAAAGAGAACTCGTGAGAGAGGCCTTTTGGTTCTGCATTGAGTCTTTCATTAACTTGACCAGTCTTAATAACCCCGAACATCCTGAACTGTCCTCTGCTGTTCAAGAGAACTGTGTTCACTATGACTGCAGATTACACAGCAGCATACAGTGTAAAGGCAACTATGAAACATTTCAGATATTCATTATCGAACTGCTGCTGCAGCTGTGCCCCACAAAATCTTCTGAATCCAGATTTTAAATCCCCAGGCACCACATAGCCCAATGTTTTTCCCCTTTTTATTTAATTAGTCAAATGAGATACAGGATTGCCTTTCTCATATGTATGTAGCTTCTGTGCCGGCTCTGTGAGAACACCGGCATGTATAAAATCAAGCGGTGGATCTGTCTTTGATTCTGGCTGATGGGAGGGCGAGCCTCACCTAAAGGAACTGAAGCAAAGAAATAATGGTATACTACACTGCTTGTGAAAAGCAATAGGAGAACGGACGGGGGGGGGGGGGGGGTTCACATTAAAAGTGTCTCTCTAGGTAGCTGACATGACGCGACTAGTCAGACGTAAATAATGACAGACGGAAACTATCATGAGGTCTGTGAAGCATCCGCATGCTGCCATCATTTTCTGTCTAACCTTCCATTGCCAGCAGCTCACCAGCTCCGGAGATCATTTAAAAAGCAGACTAACGATGCTGCCAGACCTAAAGCCAGTCGCATGGATTTTGCATGAGTTTAGATCAGCTAAATACATTTTTATTTCAGCCATAGGTGATGATTCCCCACACGCACCGCTTTTGCATTCGAATTTGGATATAATTTTCAATAATTCATGTAAAATATAGTTTTTAATCCCATTATTGTAAACCGTCGTGCCGACGCTGTTTTAAAGAGAGGTGTGCGCGTGCTGCTCTTCTGTTACATGTATGTTTGCCAGACTATACTGCTGATGAGGAAAATAGGGTTCATTTTTCTCTTTAAGTGGATATGTCACTTTTTGAGTGAGGCTAAAATGATGATACAAGAGGACTAAAAGTTAATATCAATTCAGTGAATGACCCGGTGCTTCCATGGGTTGGCTTTTTAATTATATTCTGTTCGTATGACATACAGTCGCTTTACTACCTGTAAATCAAATTTAAATCAGGTACCACGAAGGGTGCGATTGAGAAAGATGGGCCTAATTCTAAAATGTTTATTTTTGCATTGCATTGCAAGAGATGAGCAAAGTCATTTAGTTTGGGCAGAAGGCTTTTCTTCACACTGATGCACCGACCCACGGTATGTCTGAAATAACATTCTTATAATTGCTCTACAGCTGCAATACCTTTTATGGTGTTTTTATATTTCTGATTAGGTCATTCATTTCTAGCTTCAACCGGAAAGCACATGAATATATTTCATGCAGAGAACACGTACAAGATATGTTGCATTTAAGTGATTTGAAAAATAATTTGAATATAGACTCTCATTTATTGTCCCAGCTCACCAGTTCCTTACCAGAGGACAATAACAATGCAAAACAAGAGCCCATTCTGCTCTATACAGTAATTAAAAATCATCTTTGGGGACATGTTTTGCTCCGCACACAGAATTTGAAACTTAAAAAATGGCATGGTAATGTATTTGCATAATATAACAATGAGTCCCACTCAACAAATTTATTAGTCTAGATTCTGAAAAATCCATGGCAAAGCAACTTGCATACTATAATTGGCATCTTGTGGTTTGCTTTCCTGAGGAGAAAGTGAATTTTATATGCTTTTATAATAAATAGCATATTTAAGCACCCAGGAAATCACTGCAAGACATCCATCCTACATTGTTTCATTTATTCTAGTGTGTTTAATTAAAGCTCGGAAACTACATGCAATTTATGTCTGAACAGTGTCTAATGTCTGAGACTGGTTATTAGATATTAAATTGATGCATAATTCAGGCAATTAAGAAAGTAATCACACAAAGTAATGTAATGGAAGTTAATTATTACTGCATAAGCAAACAGTTCATCAATGCTAGTTAACGCTGTGACTGCATCCCTAATATGCTCACCAAGCACGGAAATTCCTCTCCCTCAATGTTTTGATGTGCTGATTAAACATTGGAGAGGCACATTAGTGAAGAGAAGAAGCAGGGCCCTCTCACCTCTGCTGTTCCTGAACGACAGGGTTCAGTGTGTTGTCGCAGCGGGAGGGGGGGGTTCTTGCCCGGTGCTTCTTTAAATGCCAAAAATGACGAGGAAGGTTGTTTCAGTGCAGCCAAGTCTATCTTACAGGCAGCGGGACTGACTGCCATGTACCCCTCAACATTTTTACAAAATTAGCTTTTTTCTCTTATAAGATCAAAAATGTTCCTCAGTTCGTGTTCCAGCTTGTTAACGGTGATGATTTGCTGTTTTCTTTGTTTTTTCAAAGTAAACTTAATATTTTTAGGTTAGAGGAAATAAACAACTTTGGGTTTAGAAAGTTGTGATTTGTAATTTGCATTATTTTCTGACATTGACTAAACAATTAATTGGGTACTTTTAATTCTTTCCTTTCACAATAAAAGCGGTAGACGTATGCACTGCTAACGCTGTTTACGAGAGTCAAATTCACTCAGAGCCTCTTGCTCAAAGGAAACTCACTAAAGTAGTTTCCACTAGCTCAGGCTGTACAACAGGTTACCTCAGACAGACACTCTTGGTCATTGGAATCCTGTATTCTTATTGAATCCTTATTGAAAAAGTGTTGCAACTGTCACAAATTCGCATTGCTGCTGGCATAAATAGCTTTGATGGGAAATATTATTAAAAGGGAGTATTTTGTATTTCTTTTTGTCGTTCTTTGTCACACCCTGGTGTGTAAAGGCTTTACATTGTCTACTGAGAAAATAACTGTATTGATGTGACGATTTGCTCACTTTACAAATTGATAACACAAAGCCTTCCTTACAAACTTGAGGAGTGGATTTTGAAAGACCTGGCAGAGAGGCTCTAACAAAATATGCAATGATTATGCATTATGGTAAGTATATTGGATCCAGAGTCTTTATAATCATCAAGCAAGTACTTAAATAGATAATAAATGCAATGATTTATTTCCTAATCATTTGAATTGTTTGGTTTTATGTAAATAAGCACTATAGATGACAATGATAGTAATTGCATTTCAAATTTTTGACTGTTCGAGATGGTTGAAATTATTTTTCGGGACGTTCCTGGACAGTGATTAAAAAAGAAGTTTGTCTGAAGCCTTGCTATCAATATTAGCTCTTAGAAAGAACATCAGAATTGGCAAAAATGTTCAGACTTTTAAAAAATCGGAAATTGGAATAGGCCAAGAAAATTGCAATCAATGCATCTGTAGTTAGTCGAAGATAAACAAGACACCTGGGCATTTTTTATTATTCAGACTTTTAATTGACACAATGATTAATCAGTTAGTCAGGAAAAAGAATCAGCATATTTAACATTAATGACTTGAGTTTAAAATCTATCTTATCTTTCTTCACAGCTTGAGAAACACACAGTGTAACCTTGGGTACTTGTCATTTTACTTGAGCAGAAACAACACTGTGTGACAACACAACGCTTTCCTGTGTGGATTCAAAGACCCCAAATCACATAAAACCAACAATTGGGCAGCCGGACTCTGTCTCGCTCTCTCTCTCTCTTTTGAAGACATCCGATAAAACAAGACCTTCCAGCCGCGGGTTGTTTTCTCGAGTAAACATGCGTGTCACAGTTGACCTTTCCCGGGGTCAGGCTGCTTTTATATTGCCTGACATGTTTCCAACTTAATAGAACTGTTTAACTGAGATCCCCTGGGCCCCAACATTTATTAAGCTGCAATGAGTTGCATCTGTCTGGTTAAATCAAGAGGACCAATCAGCCGAGGTCAGACACCTAGTAACAGAGAAATATAGACATGAAGCTACATGCCTAATACGGGCTCACACACACACACACACACACACACACACACACACACACACACACACACACACACACACACACACACACACAGGTTTGCAGCATGCACACACGCAGAATCTGTTGTACTTAGATCCTCCAATTTGCGACTAATTACATTAGCTTATTTCCTTCTCTTAAATGTGTTCATTTAGCTCCTTGTAGTGTTGGTATATGTGTAGCATAGAGTGGTATATGTATTCGTATACAGTATGTAAGGGATTGTTGGAGGCAGACCAGCATGTGTTTTAGTGTGACACTCTTTTGTCTTGTTTTCTAAGCAGTTTTCTGAGGTGTATTGATTTATCTTTGTTCAGCCATTGTACAACATCCCATAATGCCGGTCATTTTCTGAGACTGATTTTAAGCCCCTGTCTGGTAATCAGGGATAATTGTCAATTATCACAAGGAACCATCAGATCAATTACTGCCAGATCAATGCAGCCACTTGGCTTGTGCTGCCTCTTTCCTCCCAGCAGAACGACCACCTGGAATGGTAAAACGGCTTGTAATCTAAAGATGCCTATAAAACATGTAAAATATGAAGTTTTTTAGGGTTGTTACTTGTTTTGTGTTAGTGGAGAATCATTGCAGGGTAGTGTTTTACAGCCATGTTTCTGAAATAGCGAGGCACCAGATGCACATCTCGTTGCTGTTGTTTTATCACACCAAATGGAGACAAAACTATTGTTCCCTCTTAAACTGAAGGTTGTGTATCATATCTTTTCCTTTTTATGAGCGAGCTGGAGAGCGCCTCTACTCCTGGTGGGTGAGATGACTTTTTTTGATGAAAGTTAATGTCGGGGAGTCCTGATGTCCTTATTTTCCTCTCAGAGGCAAGATTCCACTTTCACCTCGTGAAGGAAAGACGCCATTCACTGAATGGCTTCCTCCGTGTATGGAAACAAATGTGCTGCTGTAATGGAATAGCCTGGTCAGCAGCCTAATGTATTATCTCCTCCTCAATGTATTTATTTACACTCAACTACTCCACAAATTGTCTTGTCATCTTACTGGCTGAGGATTAATCTCTTGCCACGCAGGCTTAGGTGCATGAAGGAGATTTACTTTTTACAAACTTTGTTTGTGGCCCGAAAGGGCAAGTTAACACTTTAAAGTCCATGCTTTGAGACGCTGTACAGTTCAATGAGTACTTCTGTTTTTACTCTATCTGATTTAAATACAAAGTAAATCTCATTAAGTTAATTATAAATAAGCTATTTATTTATTCAATTACAATTAACACATAATAACAAAAGGGTGGCTGGCACTTTATGGACTTTATACTTTGCCTTTTTCCATTATAACCAGAGTGTCCTGTTCAAGGACATACCTAACGTTTCACCACTGAGGAAGGACAAGCTATATCAAGACAAATGGTAAGGTCATCATTAAATCTATCGCAGTATCTGTAATGTTTAATACAGAGTATATTGTGTCTACATATTAGATATTGAATCCTTGTTTAAGACGGGTGCCAGAATCATGTTGTCCATTTCGATATATGTCAATTGTGCTATAATCATTTTCAGTGAATCTAGCAGAGATTGTCATTTACCCAGTGTCCAAACTGCTCATATTTCATCCCCACCTGAAAGAGACTGCCATTGAATATAATCACATACACACCTACTGCATCAGACCAAGAGAAAACAGAGTGTGCACTTTGTGCACAGCTATTTATATCAATAAGTCCCGTGCTGAGAGGCACAAAATGAGCGTTTAAGCTGCAGGGCCCAGAGAGCTCAGTAGCAGGTGGGCAGGCTGCTTTGAGGTGCCTGGGCTGAGGGGGTAGTCGCTCTTTTACAGGTGTTGCCCATCTCGCTGTGCATCCGCGGCTCTGGGAAGGTTTTGGTTTGGGAGGGAGTGGGACAGCTGGAGCAGCAGGCATCGGGGAGACGGAGAAAGAGCCTCCTCTCACTGTCGGGGCCTCCGCAGGTCAGTGCCTCTACCCAAAGGGACGGCGGAGCGAAACGCCATCAATTCACAAACAAAGGAGCCACTTCACCCGCCACAAAGGAAACATATGTGATAGAGCTGACTCCCGAGCCGCAGCTCACTTTAACATGTCAGCCTCTCCTAATTAGCTTTGTTAACTCCCTCTGCTGTCTGCCCAACTGAGGCCTCTCCCAGTCACATGTGGGCTTTGTGTTTACGAGGGCAAACGCTTGGACTCGCTCCCAAAACACACATTTTCTTTTAACTTGATTCGCTGGTTTGTTTAATTGTTCCTAGACTGAGAATCATCTACAGTTAAAAGACTATCCCCCAAACAATTGCCCTATTATCGATGGATGCTATTGACATAGTATTGACATATTGATTTCTGTAGTGCAAACGACCTAAACCTTACAGCCCTTTTTAAGGTGTTGCTGCAGAGCTTTGCATGGCTTGTTACCCATTTTGTGTGTCGAAGACAAGGTGTTTTAGATGAAAACAGCTGCCCCTCAAGCTTTATCGGGATGTTTTGGAGCTATTACTATGGCCAACATTCAGACTGACGTCTGCCATGCAGTCCACACCGAGCCTCATATGACCCCTGCTGCTAACCCACTGGCAGTGCAATTTAACCAGGCTGATGAGATGCAGCATGAGATCCCTAGGAGAAGCATCCCGCTCACAGCCTCTTTGGGGGATTTGGTCAGGCGGGACGTTTGAACTGCAGGATCCTTCACTCACCTCTCTGGAGCACAAATCAAATTGGTCTTTGTGTAATTCTTCATCAATTTCAAGTCATGTGTAACGCATTTTCTTTTTTGAAGTTAGGAAGAAAGTAAACCAGAAACTTCCTCAACAACAAATCAAATGAAGGAGGTGTCCTGTATAGATCATGCTGTGAATGCATCTCATTATCATAAGTCAACCTCAGTTGGAACCAGCCATAACTAGGTGTCTCTGGCCGGAGCGCGAGGTGGGTCTGACAACTGATTTGGCTAAAATATTTATAGCCTTCGTGTTGTTTACGATTTGCTCCACTCTGTTTACCTCCCAACAGCGGTGGTGGAGGTTTTTGTTTTTGTATTTGATGGAAAAACAGCAAGCAGCCAGCCTTGATGTATTCATACATAGTTTCATGTACGCTACAGTACAGTAAGTGAATTCCACTGGACTAATATATAACTAAGCTTTGTAAAATTCAGCCTCTGGCCCTGCTGGCTGCCAGACAGTCCAGCACTTGAGAAGCTGCCGGCCCAGAGCTATGTGACTGCTGCTGACTGAGTGTCATGATCCCAAGATCTCTGCTTTCTCTTTGACAGGAGGGTTTGAAATTCCTGGGTTAAAAGTTCTCTGAGATTATATCTCAGAAGGCTTTTGTGATGATGGTTCATGACAGGTATTGCTTTCAAGTGGGTGAAGGAATTCTGCTGAATGTCTTCAGTGGAAAGAACTTCAAAGAATTGCATCAATGAAACATAAATGTGGAGTATTAATATTACTCAGATAATTCATTTATTTTTTATTTTTACACCCTCTAATTAGATTTGCTAATTGATTCAAACTGAGGTTTCCTGACTGCACTCAGTAAAATCTGCGCTCGCATTACAGTATCAATAAATATCAGGACATTCAAAATGCATTTCCCGTCTTTGAAATAGTGATTTGTCCTGCTCTTTAAGGATGACTCACTAGGTCAGTTATTATCTTTGTGTAAAGGATATCACAGTGACCTCATTTACCATCATTGTATTTATCTCATGCTATTTATATTAGCAATGTCTTAATGTAGATGCAGGTGTACACAAACATGAATACGTATACATTAGATAATACAGTAATGAGGCATTTCACGTGTCGACAGAAGCCCAGTGTTAGTGTAGAAAAAGATAATTCTTATTATTTACATTTATTTGACAGCTTACTTAAAGGTTATTTTAAGCTCGGTCTGTCCTTAATCCACCCATATTTTTAAACAGTAAGAATATTTACCACACAACTGTGTATCAAAATATGGCATTATTCCCTGATAGGTGAAGCATACATACTTTGGCATGCCTCAGCAACTCAATGTATTCTACACACTCGCTGCCAGCCATGACAGCAGACTCCTTTTTGTTCTTTTTCTCCTCTTTCCTGAACACTTAGAATAAAAATCACAAGTGCTGTTGTGGAGGAATACCAAGGTAACAGTCTGGAGATGTCTGGCCAAAAGGGATTTGTCCCTCTAGGTACCAGGTAGGGAACGGCATGCCCTGCTATTTTGCATTTCTGAATTGCTTAGCTGCCCAAGCATGCTTTATGTGGGCCAGTCTCTTGAAGTGTGTCATAGCATCATATGACCGCTGTACGGGAGGCTTGCTGTTGGACTTTACCCAACAAATATGGATTATGTTAAAGTGGGCTGTGAATTGACGAGGATATGCTAATATGTCCCAGAAGGGTATGTGAGAAGCGAACGGCGGGGACATGCAGACAGTATATGGCAGAGGCAGTGTTTGGCAGGTCCATCATTCCGTCATTAAAGGCCACATTATTACTTACAACAAGGCTTGCATGACAATTGCTGGAATAAATGCAGTCCCTCTGAGAGTAGCCTGTTGTGTCCTTCAGTTCCTCTTTGCTTTTCCTTTTTTTTCTGTTTTCTTCTTCCTTGCAAATATGTTCTCAGCCGCTGATAGCGTAGATCTCTGTGCTGTGTAAGGGGGTTTGTGCTTACCTTGTGCAAACATCGATACGACAGGCTATTACTAGCTGAGGCCATTCATTAACATAATGAGATAGTTTTGCTTTAATTGATAACCGATCGGTGTTGATGAGACATTATGCACTTGTGGATACAATATTTTGCTGCATTTTTCCTAAGTTGAACTGAAGCACCTGCATATTTGTTTTAGAGAGGCAGGACACCTCTGTAGCTATTATTCTGTTGTACCACTGCGCTGCCAATGAGCTGTCCCCTCTGCATTATTATTGAACTAAGGTATTAGCTTTTCAGCTGCACAAGCAGAAAGATAATGGTGGCTTATGTGTAAGTGTGCATTTGGGACAGCCTTTGTCCTTTTGATATAAACAGCCATATAAATGACAGGACTGAGGAAAATGGATGAATGATGCAGATTGTATTTCACCTGGAGCGATGAAACTATTTTTCTATCTTTATAATATTTAAAAACACCCCTATAGAGCTGATATGATTAGTCGGGTAATCAATAAGTTGATTGACAGAGCATTAACTGACGATCATTTTCTTTTTAAGCAAAAACGCCCAAAATGTACCTGTTCCATCTTCTTACATGTGGATATTAGTTTTTCTTGTCTTCGATACTAAACCGAGTTTCTTAACACACTGTTTTAAAACCTCACCTTGGACTCTTGAAAATTAAAATAAACATCTTCCACTATTTTCTGACATTTTACAGACAAATTAATTCAGAAAATAATCAGCAGATTAATCTATAAGCAGTCGTCAGTTGCAGCCCTACTTTCACTTGTGTTCCATGTGTTTGTATTGAAATATGGTAAGACTTCCTTATTGATCTAAGGATTTTTGTTAGCCACAAGCCTGTGTAGAGATGTACTTTGACGTGGAACAAATTACCACTGACACCACATCCAAGCACATCAAGGATTATCATCACAAAAATGACAGAATTAAAGATGTCAAGATTGGCTTTGAACCTCTCTCTGGAGACGTAGCTGGGTGGGTGGAGAATGGGGGGGGGGGGGGGTGTTAACATTTGTTATAGACTTCTACACTCTGTATTTGCTTGGGGCATTGTTAGTGCACACCGCCTCCAGCCCAGGACTTAGGCAGGCCCCCAGCAGATGCAGACTTCCCTATACACACACACACACACATACACACACACACACACACACACACACACACACGTGCTCCCTTAATACTACAACCCCACTCCTGGAAGAGGCAGAATAGATGCCCTGGGGCAATTCAGCTAGTGTGTGGATCAGTTCAGATGAGGCACATTAAGTGGCTGGTAATAAATTTGGCATGACAATTGCAAACACCATCGCTTTTGTCTGTAATTAATTCCAGTGGTGCCTGAGGCCTTCCCCGTGTTGCTACTGGTGTGGGCCAGCAGTGCTTTCCTAACGAGGGCACATTACAGCTAGGATTATAGCCCAGATAAAGGTGCTCTTAGAGGGAGGTTAGTGAGATGTATTTCTTTGATGTTGAGGTCGGTGAAGATCTGGAAGTCATTTTTAGACTGCCTGATGCAGGAACAGACACAAGACTGATCTACAATTAAACAGGAGCGGTAAGTAATTTAACTGTTTGATAATTTACTACGGAGTTCATACATATAGCTCCGTATCTTAAAAGCAGCCTGGCAGTAATTACATTCACTGCCATACATAATAATAAGAGGTTAACAAATACAGTAATTCAAAACCTTGCTGAAGACAGGCTGAGTCTTAATAAGGAATGATGTGCAGTACAGTAAGCAAAGTTTCACAATGCTGGTTTAGAAATTTAGTGCCGAAATATATCTTAGTGGCTGAATTGATGAATTGGCACGAGCAGTGGAAGTTATGAGCCCGCAGATTGCACCTTTAATATTTGGTCCAATGGGTCCTACAACTCAGTTATTCTCATTCACTGGTAATGTGGAGGCATTAATTAACGGCTTGTACTTCTGAGTAGTTTTATTACGGCTAATGTCCCTCATTAAGTGAAATATAGTTACTCAAGGACATAAAAGCATCCCTCAGCAGCACCATTAATCTTGATTTCACTTGTGAGAGTACTTGGTTATCTTCTGTAACTTGCTCTGTAATGTGGTATCTCTGGCTCGGGCAGTCTCGTGTGTTCACCACCTCTCCTCTGTGTAGTCTCCAGCAGAGGGAAGTTGAACACACCACCAATCTGTGTCATTACTCTGTCATTGCATCAAATCACATGATTAGCTTCATGGGGCAGTGGAGGAGGCCTGCTTGGTGTGGCTGGCCGTTGCAGTCCCTGGGTAATGGTCCGGTGGCACTGTGATGGAGGGTTGTGTGCTGTCCTCCATGCAGGGCCAAGGATGCGCCATCATTCAGCCTGCCGAAGATGGCCTTAGGGTGAATCGTGTTCTTTACTGCTCAGCCCTTTCACTTGTGTTGGAGTGTAGCACTGCCGTTTCCTCTGTAGAAAATATTGCTTATTGGTAACACTTCCTTTCTAAGACATGCTATCATAAATATGGGAAGTGAGTCGTTTGGAAATACGCTACACTGTGTATAATTTGCCTTACACCAATTCTGCATCTGTCACATATGTATGTAGAAAGATGGGTCTTTACAGCGGATGTTAAAAAAAAATTACCTAACCATTAAATGGGAAAAAGGTACTCCTGCATAGGCTACTCTAACAGGGCCTCTGTGGAGGGCCAACCCGACAGTTTGTCGATGCAGCCTTTTATAATGCAAAGGCTTATAATTATCTCACGCTCGCTCATTTCACACTGACATATCGCTTTCCTAAATGTCAGTAGGAACAGCCAGTGCACTTCTCTTCCAGCAGCTCAAGAGAGCCCTCTCTGCACCCTGCACACAGCTATGATGATGGCAGTGCTTTAGCCCTGAACGTGTAGCCCCCCGCCGGGGAATAGCGGTTCAGGCATCACCGATCGTTGACCTGGCTATTGTTGTTTGTGATACTTACTGGTAAACTTTTGCAATCAATACAACATCAGCCAGCAGAGCCCCTGGGAATGAAAACCTGAAACAGCGCACTTAATCTTGGAGCCGGCCCCTGCTCCCTGCTCTGCCGCTAAACTAGGTAGTTGGCCTACTTGATGCGGCATTATTGCCGCAGAGGTCAGATGTGAGCTGTCTTGCACAGTGCCTGATGAATGGCTGTTTTTGATAAAGCGCCTCTCCCATCCAACAAGAGACATTTAATAATGATGGACCATAACTGCACACAAAAAAATCCTTGTAGAAGAAAGAAAAAAAAATCCCTCCTGCCTGCCTTTCCCCATCTCCGACAGTGAGCAGCTAGCTATACTCAGTGCACTTGTGGGCTCACATACACAGGAACCACAGCACTGTGGAGTTTAAAACCAATAGGTGGGTGACAAAGTTTAATTTAACGTATTTGTCTTTTATATTTCTTACTTATTTAGTAGTTTAATTTACTAAAAAATGTAATTCATATATATTAGTAAAATACTGCATTTAGTAAAACAATACATTTCACACTTAAAATTAAACAATTTCAACAACTTTTAATAATTGTGTTAATATTTCCTGTGGGCATGATTGGCACGATACACTGATATGTGTTCTAATGGAAAATATGGGTGTGCAGTGTCACAGCACACTACAACACTGTTTTACTTTGGAAAGTGTAGGTTAAGGTAACAATGTTAAACGGCTTTATTATGTCCACAGTAATGCAATTTAGCATCCACTTAGACTGCAGATCCCTCCTCTCAACACCCACCTCTGGAGGCATCCATAAGATAATTGAATGTCTTTTAAACTGTGGATGATCATTTAACTAGTTCAGTGGTCAAGGCAACAGCCAGCAATTTTGCAATCTGCCATTGTGATGAGCAATCAAATCAGCATGTATTTAGCTTAAGTGGCTCTAAACAAAATGCACATATTTTTAAATGAGTATAGTTATGAAAGTGTGCGGTGAAATTAAATGCCATCCTCCGGAAAACAAAGCCCAAAGCGCGGTGACAGTTTTGACATAGACAATGCCTTTAGTGACAGGAATAACAAATTAATTGGAACCATAACACGTTCCCTCTAAAGGTGAGGTAAACACACCTGACTGTGTATTTTTCACCATCAGTTAAATCTCAATTGGATCTAAAAATAAACCCCGAGACATTGAACAGTTTAATGGATTTTGACGTCTCCGCATTATGCTGTCACTCCAGTATAAATGAATCATAACTTTGCTCTGCACCAAGGAATTACCATGCATTTTGAGAAAATGCATTGTGCGCCAAGCTGTGAATTATGATGTGAGATCAAAATAAATGTGTAATGACTTTGGAGATGCCCAGAATAATTTATTGGGTGGAGGTAGTTCCATATTGAAAAGGGGAGCCTAAGTGGGATACAGAAGCTTTGCTCACTGACACTGCCCGGAATGTGTTTGAATTCGGAAATGTCAGCGTTAGATAGGCAAAGAAAGCCAGCCTGTTTACTGAAGCTTGGTAAATGAGGGCTTCATTTGGGATGCAGCAGTATTCAATTATATGGTTATTTATTGATCAGAAACAATATAGAGTGTGTCTGTCTGCGGCATGTAAAGATGAATCCAGAGGATAAAAAGAAAGTGTCAGGGAAATTGGCCGATGAAGGATTGCATTTGATCTGGGTGGGAATTCAAGAATGGATACAGAATACCCTCGTGTTAAGAAATGGGCCAGAAGTGTATTTGCAATTAAAGTGTTCCACAAAGAACTGTCGAGTGGGATTTAAAATGAGAAGAAAGCATAACTATACCGAAATAAAAAAGTTAGAAAACAATACCATTTACTGTAACCAATTTTTGTCTTGTTAAGACCAGAAGTAATTATTAACAACAGAAACATGATGGTCAAGCGAAATATTATCTCAATTTGGTTGGGTGTTATTTCTTCAGTAGTTTTATTACTACCCATAGTTAGTGAAACAAATAGTTACAGTACTACGACTGCTTGTTTTGCTAATAGCCAAAAACCTCCGGTCACTATGTCCCGCAAGTTAGCCGACATTTGACTGTAGCTGAAATAATAATCAACTATTTTGATAATCAATTAATTGTTTAAGTTTCTAGTAAACGCCAGTTCTAGCTGGTCAGTTGTGAGGATTAAAAGCTTTTCTGTGTTTTGCATCTTTGCAGACTGAAATACTTTGTTTTCATGACTGTTGGGTCTTGGTGTCTTTGTGACGGCCATTTTTCCCTCTTTTCCTTTTTATAGAACAAACAATTCATCAGTTAATCAAGAAAACAAAGAGTAGACTAATTGAGAATGAAAATAATTGTTAGTGGCAGCTCTACATTTAAGCCATTAAATGTCACAATTTAAGAACTAGTAATCCTTAAAATAGCCAAATGTCTTCACCCTGTGACGGTCATCTGTGCCGCTGGGCTGTCCCAGAGCTTTTTGTAGAATTAAGTGTGAAACTTTACATCTTCTGCCCCTCTGTTAGCTCATTTACAGGGCTCAGCTGAAGTGTGCTGGGGTGTGTGATGCACCAGCGCACTCACTTTACATCCCCACTGTAAACACTGTCTATTATATTATTCACAACAGTGTCCTCTAGAGAGATGGATCCCGGTGAGGCCCCTCTGAATATGGAACACCAGCTATTGTGCTTACCTGCTGCCCCATATCAGCGTGGCCCACAGTGGCCCTTAGATGGTTCTCGTTCAGATCTCTTTAGCTTGGCTGGAGGGTAATCCCTGGGCAGCCAGGGCTTCTCTGTTGTCTCCTGGTTGTTTTCTGTGTAGTTCATAAATTATAGATGGGCCATGTCGAGGGCCATCATGCTGCCTGATCCCTGTCTGTGCTGACAGCTGTATGATGCGCACTGAGTGCAGCAGATTGGGAGCTCAGAGTTTCATCAATAAATATCACTCTGACCCTCACACTTGGCCTCGTGTCAGCGGTCAAGGTAATGGCTTTTTATTATCGTGAAGGGCAGCCCAGCGTGGGGTAGTCTTAAGGTTGCTCGTCCATCTCAGGTCTGGAGACGCAAAGACAGACAGAGAGGGAGAGAGAGAGAGAGAGGGAGAGAGAGGGGGAGAGAAGAGTAGCCGGCCTAAAGTTTAAATGGACTGGGCTGTTATTATGTGAAGCCTGAGGATGAGTGTGGATGGGTTGTGTGTTTGACAGTGAACAGCAGGGCGCTTTTGTGTGGCGCTCCAGAGGAAGTACTGATTTTCATGGACACATTATTGGATTAAATTAACCTTATTAACCAGCTGTGATGAATTCTATTGAGCCCTCTGCTTCGCAGAGACCTCCAAAGAAATTGTGCCAGTGTGTGAAAGTGTGCGTCTGTTTCTATTTCCGCGTGCTTGTGTTTGATTGTGGAGCCTATCTGTCTGTCCGTGTGTGTGTGTGTGTATGTGTGTGTGTGTTCGCTGATGGTTAGCTCTAACGGCCTGGCTCATAGATGACAGGGCTTGAAATGCCATGATTGTGTACTGAAAGCTCAGGCAGCTGTACATGCTGCATGATGTCTTCAGAATACAGGTTTTTAGACAAAACAATATAGAACAGAACAGCATTTTGTCTAAAGTTCATTCATCAAAAAGCTGCATATTTTGAAAAGGGTAAAAGCCCCACACAACGCTGTCAGGGAAGCGCAAAGGCTAGATACTATAGATTACTTTAATCCCCTGCCAGATATAAAAAGGATAATTACATATTTGTGGTCGAGGCTGTGTGGTGAAAAAATCAATACAGCCTTTTTTTGTATGACACTTCATTAGTGTGAAAAAAATCTTGGAGCTGAGAAGAACTGCACTGCAATTAAATGGTTCTGCTACCTTAGACTTTGTAATGGCTCTATATTATTATCCAGTTTATTTGAAATAGTGGTTGCACTTGTGGAGTAATTGGAAACCATTGATTATGTACTTTTATGTCTACACTCTTGCACATCATTATGGAGAGAAGCAATAGTTAGTTAGCCTCTCTAATGAAGCACTAATTGCACTAAGTAGGTTAAGATGTTAGTCAAACTGCACTCAACTGAAATGACAGCACAAAGACTTTCAATTAATCCGCATACACTGACTAGTAGATGTTGTTTTGGACTGCATATCTTGCAGATTGTATTTGCTTTGTGTCTGATCCTGTTGCGCGACTAGATATTGTGTTTGTATCAGTGCATTGGCAGCAGATGCAATTGATTGGAAAGAAGGGGAAAGAAGGGGAAATAAGGGGCGGCGGGGGGGAGAAAAAAATCTAAGGTGATGGAATATAAAGTGGCCACTTTGCTGCTGTTTTTCAAAAGGAGCACCATTTGTAATGTAGGTTCTCCTCCTGATAATGTCAGCGGTGTAACACTGGCTGGTAATTGTACAGGAATGTCTGTTAACTCATACCACTGTGTTAACATTTATTTAAGGATGTGAGGACCTTGCACTTATTTTAGCCCCCTGTCGTAATTCTAACGTGTCCAGTTGTAATGAATATAGCACAGTGTGGAAACTGAGATAGCATAATGTATGTCATTGTATCAGCAGGGTGTCACAGGATGGTGAGGTTAGAGGGAGAGAGAAAGGAGGGATGACCCACAACATAGGCCACAAGCAAGACCTGAAACCACAACATCACAAAGCACATGGTATGTCCCATAAAAGTCCACTGAGCCATGGAATGTTTTTTTTAAAATAATTCCACTGTTAACATCCTTAACCGCTGGTATTTCTTGCACCTCTGTAGTGACTATACAACATATTGTAGCTACAACGAAGAACTAGTTATTCATCCAATTACAACTTACCGTTTGCACGTTAATTTATGTACAGTTGAATCTTTCCCATTTCTAATTATTTATATTAGATTTTGCACTTACCTTAAAAATCTTTCCAGTCTCAAATGAAGCTGTTACATTCAGGAAATGCATACAAAAATGTAGAAATTACACTATAATACTATTGATTTATTTTTGAAAATACCCAATTATTTTTCAGGAATGTATTGAAAACTAAATACGGCGTCCGTTCGGCCGGGCGCAGAATTCATTGTCTGCAAAAAATGTGATGGATTGTCCATTTGTGCAAATGAATTACCCTGTCTAGATATTAGTGTAGCACATTACCCACCGAGGTCATTATGGGAGATGCAGGCCGCCACCGTCTCCCTGCAGAGCTGATGGTCTTGGTGTGGGGGTCCACATGGACATCCTGCACACTGTCCCCCCAATCGTGGTCCTCTGTGGAAAGAGTGATGCTGACAGTACACTCCTGGCAATCAGTCAGCTCGCCACCCACCACTATGCGCTACCCGAGATGTAGAGAGCCGGGTCTGTGCTGGTTACAGCTTAAAACCAGCAGCAGCAGGAGGACTTGCCGCCTTTGATCTTCTTTCTTTCAAAGGGCTCAAATGCTCACACTATTGTACGCTTGAGAGATACTTCAGCCTTCACTACCCAGGAAGGAAAAAAATGTGAAACTGCCGTCCTGTCCGCTTGTTACAGACACGGCGCCATTCAAATTAGAAATAAATGTCTAAATGGAATTCAATTTCACAATACTGTTGATTGCTGTAACAAGAGCAATCTGTTGAGCGTGTTGAGCTGGGTGCGTTGGTGTAAAGTAGAGTATTAAATGTGAGGTGGAGACCTCTATCAAGACCTCTTATTAACAGAAGCTTGTTCGTGGTGGGATCTTAAGAAATCTCCTGGCTTTATATGGCTGTCTGGGGAAAGGGTCAGACCCTGTAAGCTGTCATTGCACATGAAAGGATTAATGTCATCTTATAAGAAGTGGGGGGAAAAGCCGTCTTATAGTTATTTATTCTGTTTCATTCACATTCTGCTGGCTCTGTAAAAGAAAAAGGCTAATGTCTGGTCTAATTTGTGGCCCTTTAAATTCCAGACAGAGATTCTTTACATATCTCTGGAGCTCATGGCTCCTCTCGGTGCAGCCCCTCTCCTTCTGGGATTCCCCTTAAACCCCACCAATTTACTATCTGAAGCAAAGTGAAGATTTACATGAGTTTGTACTTGAATGGCTCCAACTCTAGCTTCATGCACTAAACACTCCCACTGTAATTACCATTCGTGGATCCTGCTCTGATACCTCCCTCTCTCTCCTCTGCACCTAGGCCAATTGAAGGGGAGAGAAAAGGAAAATACTTATTCCCCAATGCTGATTCTTAGTGCTCCTTGTTCAGGATCTGTAATTGGATCTGTGTTTTCGACTCCCTGCTAATAAGCAGCTTACTCTGGCTCCCTCTAGACTTGACCCACTGCATTTTTGTTTTATGCATTTTACAAGGGGATTTTAATAGATGCTTTAGGCTATGCAAAACATAGGCTGAAGGGGAGGAATGATGTGGGAGCCTTGACACGGAGTACGCCTGAGCGGCTGCTTATCATTGTGGACAGGTCTCATAACTTTCATTAAGATTGATGTAGGATAAAAGAGAATGCGTACGAAGAGGAACATGAGAGAATATTAACCTGTGCTCCTGTAACTAACTATAATTGTTTTGCATTCGGTCTCTCCTCAGGCAGCCGCCCTCATTATCTTTACCCGTACATGACGGTGCAGCTGATTTCAGTAGCTGGGCTTGTTAGAGGAGATTGGAGGTCAGGGCAAACTGTAATCTGCCTTTGCTTATTTTTATGGTAGAATCCGACGGCCAGGGGCTGAAGTGACGTATCGGTGCATTTTACAAACATAACATCTCATTTCTCTTCATTTTACATGCATGTAATTGTTTCTGAAGTTCACTGCCTGGGGCTGTTGGAAGTTGGAGCAGGTAATATTTTCTATGTATGTCTCGCATACAGTTTTTTTTTGTAAAGTGTTATTTAGTATGAAATAACTCTGCTTTTCACACTCTTCAAATAGAAAGCTGCAATGGGAGGTGGATTTTTATGTCCGCAGTCTTCATCTCTGTCTGTAATGTGGAGTCTGCTGTTAGTCCAGTGCTCATTTAAAGATGGCAGGCTGCCAGTGTCACACATAGGGTCACGGAAATGAGAGAGATGAAAAATGTAAAGACGAGTGCTGACCCATAGCCTTCCCACAGTTTCTTCAATCATTAAAATACTCCGAGAAACCGTGGATGATTCCATAATTCATTTTAGGTTATATTCTCTAAGTGAATTTTTATCATGCCTGTCTACATCTCTACATAAGCTCGTTCATTTGTCTTAAAAAGAAAGAGAAATTAAAGAACATCTCCAACATTTCTCTAGATGAATGAGACAGGTACAGTCGTAGAGGTGAATATTCAGTGAAGATGAAGCTTTACTCAAAGGTACTAACTAAGACACTCTGTTGGGTATAGGAACACTAATGACCAACACAATCACCTATCCTGACATGAATACCAAAGATAACAAGGAGAGGTGGGAATAGGTGTAATGCTCTCTCTTTCATCCTCGCTCTTCCTTCTCTCTCTCTATGGGAATCTAGCAAGCACGCTTTACTTCATCACAAAGCTAACGTGGCATACAACTTTTAAAACCCGCCTCGGCTTTTGTATCTTTCTCCCCCCCCTCACTCTCCATCTCCATCTCTCTCTCTCTCTCTCTCTCTCTCTCTCTCTCTCTCTTCTGGTTGGTAATTCTCCCATCTGGAGGATGTTTGAGAGAAACAAAGAAACAATAAGAGGAAGTTGGGAGAGGGGGTGTCAGGCTGTCAGTAATCTGACAGCTATGGTAACTACCCTCTAATCCAGACGGCTCCAGCCACGCTCCGGCCTGACACCCGCGCCTCTGACTGACAGCTGAAGACCGGGCACATTCCACAGGCAGAAGTGACATCCAGTCTATTAAGGCAGACAAGCACAAAGCAGAGATTTGCCCTGACTGCCTGGTACTGAAGCCTACTATGGGGGTGATTGGAGAGGTCCTGGAGAAGGTGTCAGACTCAAGCTCAGATGATAACCATATTGTAATGATGCTGCTGGACAATGAAGTGCCATGATTGCCCATGCTGACAGCGGAAGTTTATGTCTGGATATCCCCCCCCCCCCCCTCCTCCGTCTGCATTCGCAGGCAGCTCACAACACACACACAGTCTCCAGGTCCCAACTGCCAGTCAAAAGCCTGGCCGCAAACGCGTGCACTTCTTATTCCAGCACAAGAGTGCACCAAACAGTGATCTCTAATGGACTGACCCGAGGCATGCCGTGCTGACAGGGAAAGCAGTATAATTGTTGTTTATCTTCTTGCTCTTTAGATCTCTCTCTGAGCATAAAGAGACTTCTCAGTGTTCATTTGTTGCTACAGAATAGCCCAGAATCCTCTACTTAGTTTCTTTATCAGCCAAACATTCCTGGAGAAAGCTATACATGATTGCTTTTTGAGGCTTTTGCGATGGCAGAAAAAGTATGTAATTGGTTTCACTTAAGGTTAATTATTTGCGCTGGCAGGTCGCATTGTTGTAAGCCGTTCATTAGAATACACATCCAACACACGGAGCAAATGAGACGAGCTGGCTGTGCTTTATTGTAGGTTTGCTTTAAAAAGAGTCCCAAAACCAAGCCAAACATTAATGATACTCTCAGCAGCCTATATAATGGAACACGTTTACATAAATTAGACCACAGAGCTGCTGTGGCATCAGACAGGCTAGACTGTTTGTATTTGAATACTTTGGCTAATTAGAAGTGGACTCAAAATATATATACTCTGCTTTGAATTCAGCCCTGAATCTGTACTTACTGCATACATAAAACATTTTCCCCCTCGCTTTCCCGTATCAAATGCCTCTGGTTTCAACTTTATTTTAGTATGAAGCCTGATGGTTTAAGACGTAGATGATTTGATTTCCTTCGCTTGCATTGTAGTTTGCAATGCCAATGCATGGTGGGAGATTTAAAAAGGGAAAAGATGAGCCAGAATAGGGATTTTCCTGTGAATGCTTCAAGTATGAAGTAAATCCCTTAAAACAGCCATGCCCTAACATTTCTACAATAGAAATTATAATAAGTGTGTAAAAGACACACTCTGTGTCCTCTCACCCTTAGCACAACATTCAAATAAGTCTGAGAGATTTTGGTTCCAGGCGAGTTCACCAAAGGTGGCATTTCCCGTCTTCTTTCCAGCCAAAGCCTGCTCGTCTTCCATCTTACTTAGCTCGTCTTGATGGAGACTCAGGGTGCATGCCTCGCTAAGTGACAGGGAGTTAAGTATACATTCACACCATCCTCGGCTGCTAGTTAAGTTGACAGAGAGGTTCTGCAAGCGGTCGGTCAACATGAAGCTCATTCACACTACAATCAGACCAATGATAGAGAAGAGGGGGCTGTTTCAGGATTTCATTTAGAATTTTGTATCGGTGGGTTTATTATTTTACAACAATTTTTGTCCGCCTTCGTGTTTTCTCACACATCAGATGAGTGCTCAGTATTATGATTAATTGCCTTTGCCACATATTCATGCATTTTGCCACGAATATAATATATTAAAAAATACATTAATTTCTATCAATTTAAGCTCTGAAACGTGTAAAAAGTTAACATGAAAAAAAGAGAAATGGTTGTTGTTGCTCATCTTCTTTGCTCTTTGCTCTTTGTACATGCAGCCTCACATCGCCATAATGAGACAGATAATTGAGGAGAGTTTTTTTTCAATGGCTAGTTAATTGGTTGCCACCAGTGTCCCAGGAAAGGTTAAATTTATGGTTGCATGTCACCAATTACAATCCCAGCTGGCTTTGTTCATCTGGCAATATTTATGGCAAGAAGTCAATGTTTTGGCGACAAATGACAGGTTTGGACGTGAACACACTGCAGAAGTCGCGAGTCGCGTGTTGCATCCTCTCGCGGCGTGTCTCGCGGTCCGGGCTGTGCATAATCTGTCATCTTTGAGCGCGGAAATCAATGTGTGCATCTTCAAATTCCTATTGACAGCGCTCATATCCGTCTCACCCGTGGCAGAAAAGAAGATCTTGAAGTGGGTAAGGATGAATGCATTAACATCCTTTCAGTCAGTCTAGCAGATAACAAAGCTCCAGTGTTAACACTGCAGATTAGGTCAAGTTTCTACCCCTCTGAGTTCCTCTCCTGTAAATGACGAGTTCTGATGTGAAACAAGCAACATGTCAAGGCGAGTTGAAAGATGTAGGCATTTCCTGCCATGTCACAATGACAGGCCGCTGAATATTTGGGCCATTAGGGGCTTATTAGTGAATAAATGACCAGATGGTTCAGTGATGCACAAAGATGGACAGAACTGGATGCTACTAATCAGCAGTGTCTGCAGCTCGGTGTCAAATCACACGACACGGTAACCCTTGGCAACGGAATAAAAGTTAACATTAGCAAGTCAATTTGAGATCTGGGCGCTATAAACAGGGTTTCAAGTAGCTCGACGTTGCTCGCTTGAAAAACAGAGAGAATGTCTGTGTTTCCAGAGATGGATTCAATGTGAAACTGAGAGATTTATAGTTTCCTGTTGGTTTCCTTCATGCACTTCCACATGTTTATATCGTGTCCTTTTCAGTGAGGTCTTTGATACTCTTTGCATAGAAATTACATTCAATTACAAATACGTGTTATTGGAATTCTTATGGTTTTTCCCAGTAATCCACAGAATGAACCAGTAAAGCAATAGATGCTGAATTTTTAAATGGTTGAGAAAAGGACATTTTTTTTTAAAGCCGATTTTACTCCTCACATTTAAAACACAAAGGCTGAAGGATGTCTCGCAACATCTCACACTTGTTTACTTCAGCAGCGCCTCATTTTTGTGTTTGTCGATACATTCATTTAGATTCTACTTTTGAGGTGCTTTGATTAGTTTGATTCTGAGATGCCCCACCAGCCTCTTTACAGGAGGTAACCAACACATATGAAAACGCCCATGTTTTTGCTTCAGTATAATTGGTGATGGGTTGTTTTGTGACAGATGTGAGAAAAGAAAAAAAAAAAAAAAGTAGTGTTTGCTGCATTACACAAAACACAATACAAGATGCTCCATGTTGGAGCTGCATATGAATGTGTGTGCGTAAACATGCAGGGTCTCTTTAATTGTATGGTTTTCTTCCAGACCCACAGCTGACACAAACAGGCAGCCTGTTAAATGGATGAGAAGAGCCGTTTGAAGACGGTCTGTCACTTCTGATTGCTGTGCCTCTGTTCTACAGCATAATTGATCACTTGTCTACTAATACCCCTGCATTTAACTTGAGTTCTTGCTTGTCATTAACGTGAATAGATCATTTATAAATAAGGGATATAGGTAAGACGTGGAGAGAGCTAAAGAAGCCCCATTATTTGCCCATTTGGCCCATTTGCTTAATTGAGTAGATGAAACGATTTATGTGCATACTGTTGGACTACAGTACAGTTGGACAGGTTACAACACGACAATGATTGTTTGCAATATTCTCACGTTTTTCACACCAACATAAAAACAACTTTAGCTCTCAAAATTGTGTAAAAATGTACTTCCGTTGTCAGTGAGTGTGATTAACGGTCAGGGTTTGTGCAGATTAAGCACATTGACTCATTGATGTATTGTAATTGTGATATTTCTCGATAAACATATTAATTTAAATAATTTATGCACACGTTCTACATCCCACTCCATTATACCTTTGAACAGCAGAGTGGGCAATAAAACATAGACATTATGAGCTTTATGTAGGGTTGAAACAGTGGGACTCCATGTTATTATCCTACCCCCCATTACATCGAACGGGAGTGCATTGTTATTATTTGTCATCATATGCTAATTACACATCATTAATGTTAGACCTTAATGGCCCCAAGAGTGGGTAATAGACTGTAAGGCTGAGCTGGCTGCTAGCAGGGAATCTGAGTCTGGGGGCAGAGAACACATGCTAATGAAGCTGAGACCTTTTATCTTTGCAGATTAAAAGGGAAAAGATCACAACCCTCAAAATAAGCGTTTTGACATCTGTAATTGGAAGAGACAACAAGCTTTTGTTCTATTATAGGGAGCAGGAGGCATCAGGCTGGGTGTATAAATCTCTCCAGCGAGCTTTACTCCCTCAGTGCCTTCAGTCAGTTAGTCAAATGAAATCTCACTGCTGCTTTCATGCTTTTAGCTGCAGTTAGACAGAAGATGGAGTGCTGCCGCTTCCAAAGCAGTGCAGAGTCTGTGATCTGGGTGCGTACACGTGTGAGCGTGGTAGCTTAGCCTGTTCAAATTGATGGATGCCCTTGTATGCTGAACGGGACGACAGAACAGTGACCCTGCCAATTATTGGGGGAATACAAGGGAACTGTTTGCACACTTTCTGTGCGGTTCTGCAGAGAATGATCGCAACATGCTACGTACTTTACTGCAATGATCTTGGCAAAATAATGGCAAAGCACCGAGGTCAGATAGTGGGACCCATGTTGCTGTAAACTGTAGAAGAGTGAGTGTGCGCATCTGGCCCATTCCAGCGGGCCTGGCTTAGAGCTGTGGCGAACAGCAAAGCGACAGCTGGTCCAACATGGCTCCATGTTTGACCCCCAGCACCGTGTGTAGTCCTGGGCGGCCAGCGGCACTCCATACCCTGAAGACATGTATGCCATCTCGAACACCTGGTGGGAGGGAGCCCACCTCAGAGCCTAGGGTCTAGTTGCGTTTACACCGGGTTAGGGACAGCGTTGGAAGTGTGTGAGGCTAGATTTCAGGGTCCATGACCCTCTCAGCCCCCCGACACCTCAGCGACCCAAAAGGCCCAGTAAGCAGGGGGCCTGCTGACTGCCCATTTGCTCTGTCTCTGAGGTCCAAGCCCAGAGGTCCTGTCATCACAAAGCAGCTCAGCTGGAGGCCATAGGTGTAATGACCTACATCTATCCATATAGAACAATATGTATGGCATCATCAGTCTGTTTATCTTGACCTCTACCAACTGTACTACACTCTGTTCATCTGAATAACCAAAAGACAGTCTGTGAAAAGTCTGATTTAGTGAGATAAACTTTACAATCTGCCATGACACAACACAACAGCTGGAAAGACGGTGTTGAGAATTTTTCTTTCTGTAATTTATGAAATCCTGACTTTGATAGTCTCCATGACTTCCCTCGTTATATCTGTTTATGATGAATGTTTTATGCATGAAAGCAGAAAATGTTGATCAGGGAAATTGTATGGAATTTGTCTCCATTATGCATGCTTATCATAATCACAGCAAGATTATGCAGTAACAAAGCAGCAATGGTAATACAATAAGTCTCCTTGATATCGCAAAACAACTACGTGATGAACTGATGGTATACTTAAGCAGTATGTGATCGTCACGTAGCCTCCAGGTTTTTCACCATTCACATAATTTCCTCTACGATAAACTCACTCATACAAATGTGGCTTTCATAATCATTGTGCTGTGCGATGCCAAAAGAAGAAGAATAGGGAAAACAATGGTGCAAAAATGTCAGCTTGTTTAATTATTGCTAGTTATCACAATTACCTTCTCTTTGACTTTAGCATGTATGTATTAAGAATGTTCCTGAGTGCCTCGGAGAGAAATGTGAAAGGTCAGATGTCAGTTTTAATATGACTAGAGCACCTCTAATGAAACACTGTTGCAATATGTGTTGAATACGAATGCATTAATTTCTTAAATGTCTTTCATATTTGCAGGCGCCTCAGCCTTTTTAACTGGGATAATTTGACAGCAGCCCCCTGCCTTTCCCTGACAGCTCTGAGGAGCCGGGGCTCAGCACCTGCGTCCACCCAAGCATTAAACCTCAGATCCTGAACTCTCCTCACAAATGAACTGTCAGATCATTACTGCGCGTGATGCAATATAATCTGTCTCAGAATTAGCATTTGGCCAAGTCCACACAGGGTTTTTTTTCTTCTTCCTCCATCTCTCTCTGCTGTACATCTAGCCCCCTCAGAAGGCACTGGTTTGAATATGCATCTCTTCACATTTCCATGAGGGACCCACGGGGAGTACAGGCAGAGAGCAGCTTTCAGCATTAGCATGTCAGGAGGGAAGGGTCCTTTTCGTTCAGGGTCCCACTGCAGATGCTATGCCTCACTTGTTCATTACAATTGCATTTCATCAGCTTGATGATGTCCACATGTCAATTGAGTGTGAGGATTTTGCACACAAAGGAGCCTCTGGGAAAAGGATTTCGCTGGCTAATCAGCTGATTATCATACCTCAAATGGGGCTGTAGTGCTCTGTTACAAACGCCAGCCGGAGAAAATGAGCTGCAGGAGACAAGCATATGACGGGCGAGTCCAGATAGCAAGACAGCGAGCAAAGCTGATTAAACAAGCTCTCTCATGAACGCACATACAGGAATGCAAAGTAAGCAAAGGAAACGCAACCCAAGCAGGAGACAGAAGAGGGCATTAGAATATTTATGGTTATAATAGTTTTGTACTCTTAAGGCTCAAGGCTTATACGGCTACAAAGCCCCAAAGTGTAAACATGGGTGTTATTATCCTTACATTCATTCTAAAAGTTAAAAAAAGTAATAAAACGTGTGATGTTTGTTTGTGTATTTTCACAGTCCCGGATACGATTTTGTTCAAAAAGTGCCTTAATGACCTACAGCGGAAAGAAGGTGCATACATCAAATCGGTTTTGGTTAGCAAAAACTTGATGTGGGTGAAGTTCTGGTAAAGACATGAAAATTTGACTTTTCGTTGGTTCTGACGATCCAGAAAAGGGAGGCGGGACTTCACCCAAGCTGCTGCAAGAACCGCCGACCTCGACTGGTCATATTGTCGGGCGGTGGAAGAAATACTTTGACGAACACAACTGCAGAAATGTGCAGTGGCAGGTCGACCATGTGGGGATGAGATCCAACCTGAGATTCTGGATATTGTTCAGAGACTTTAGTTGGATGTCAGGGCAGTGCTTGCAGGTTGGGTTGGTAGTTGCCATTTATATAAAAAGGGACCGGCGGGTGTGTGTCAGTTGACGTATCACACTGCAGGAAAGTATGCCAGGGTGCCTGAAAAGAGGCTCAGGGTGATCATGGAGTCTTTGTTGTGGAACAAACTGTTTTCAGTCTACGTGCTTTCTTGGACTCACAGGAGGTCTTTATAGGATTTATATATAGGTCTATGTATATCCCTCATGTGTTGTGGGTTGTATTTTGAGAATATGTGGTTTCAAGGTAATTACTAAAAGCCATCTTCTTGTATAACTGGAGTGAGAGCTGTTTGCGAATTGTATCAACAAATCAGGAACTTGCTTTTTTTTGTGAGCGTTATTCTCTGGGAAGTTTGTGTCTTGTGGCTGATTCTTTCGTGTCTTTCATGGACACAAACTCTTGGTGCAGCCGAATAGTGAAGAGTGTCCAGTTTGGTGACCTTAGTATTTGTCCTTTCGTTGATTTCATCAGAAACATGACGTTCAGCATTCAACTGAGATGTGACAAAGAAAAGCAGCAAATTATCCCATATGAGAGCATTTAACCAGGAAATGTTTTGGGATTTTTGATTGAAAAATGCCTCACGTGATTAATCAATTATCAAAAAAATGTAATTAATTTCCTGTTGATCCACCAATTGATTAATCGACTAATTGTTTCAGCTGTTGTTTGACGTCCACTGGTTGCACGAGCAGAGTGGTTCACATGCTGCTTTGTTCTTTGCTGTCTTTACGCGCTGCCTCTGTGTTTGAGTTTACATGTGAATGTATAATGTGAATAATAGGTATTCATATTAGCGGTATTATTGTTATTAAAGGTGAAATAGAAGGATTTCTGTTGATGGGTCTCATTGAGACCATTATTGACGTGATAGTCATAAGAGATCCATTATCCTAAGACCGTGCTACATTAGGTCAAACAGTACCGCAGCTATTTATTTATTTAGGTGTTCAGCATATCTGATTAGATCTCTAAAACTTTACCATGTTTTTCTGCAGAATACTTTCATAGTCCTACAGTATGCGTTGCTCGCATGATTTCTATTCATATATGTCTCATCGGTGCGTCTGATAATCCATGAACATCCTCTTCATTCCTTGAGCGCAGTGGGAATGTCTTTTTGTTATTGGCTTCTTTTGTTTGAATGGAGATCGCCAGCCGCACATAGTGGAAGTGAAGTCACAAATGACCTGGAAGCCCAATTATAAAGTCTGCAATCTGCATTGTTCTTGGAGCGAAAAAGAATCAATGTGCTGAAGGCATATCCCCATCAGAAGACCTAATGATGTCTTTCTGGACCACAGCCTTGCACACTGCATAGTAATCTTCTGCTAATTAGGTTTATAATGCCTAGGCAGACCTCCGCATCAGCACAATTCCAGGGAGGACAGTGAAGTTATTTATTTATCTCGCTGCGGCTCATTGTTATGGCGGTTATAATTAAAGCAAAATTATTGAGATTATTTAGGAAAAAGGGTTTATTGGAATTAGTGTTGCGCATTGCAAGTGTGCTCCCTTCAACTGTGTTTTCAATCATGAGATCACATTAATTCAAAGGATGTGTTGTATTAAAAAAGGAAATGAAAAGAGAGACGTCCTTCTACTACTGCTTAAATGTGAAGTGTCAGCTGAAGTGATTTACAGATGGCTCATGCCGCTCATGTCGAAGGATCGATAACACTCGCCATATTCTATATGTAAAGCCTTTGAGGTCTGTTCACTCTTGTGGCCGTATTAGAATAGTTCAATAAGTCCGATGTATTGCTGCAGTCAATGGAAACAAAGTGAATTAGTCACATAACATTTGTCTGGCGATATTTACTCAAAGTATGGATGATAAGAAAGATTATTTCCATCAATTCATTTTGTCTTTAAAAGGGCAAAAAATAACAACTAATCACAACAAGTTAACAGATCTTAGAGTTACATATTAGGATTACTAAATTAGTCTGAAGAATTTATTAAAAATAAATGAATCAATTAATGATACGCTGGGAAAAAGCATGCAAATCTACACATTTTAATACCAGGAAATGTTTTGTTTTTTAACTCAATAAATTACTTGAGTGATTTAGTACGATAATAGTTAGGGTTGATTAATCGACTGATTGTTTTAAAGCAGGGTAAAGAGAGTGGAACTTACCTGATCCTTTACGGATGAGGTTCCCTTTTAGAGCTCATGGCACTACTTCAGCTGGACGTTAGAGAAAACTACACCTACCTGTACACCGTAAATACAAAGTGCTGGTTAGCACCTTCAAGGTGTTGTTGAGCTTGTCCCAGGAGAGAGGAGAGACCCTGCAGGTGCAACTTGTTTTCAGTCATTGCTTGGTTTCACCTTCCCCTAGATGTGTACTATGGAGCAAAAGGACACTGTTTACCAGGTGAGTTAGAAATAATGAACTGCGCAGTAATATTTATTATGATGTAAAACAATGTTCACATTTTTTATTTCAAGAGACAATGATGTTCTCTATATTAAATAGTAATCAGTTCATGCAGTAAGTAGGCCTCTTGATCCTATTAACTACAAGATAGTGTACTTTTACCCTATGAAATACTTCCAATGCCTTTATTTTGTAGGCCACATTCAACTTATACCAAACATTTGCCCTCAGCTTCATACGTGTGACATAATAGCAAACTCTAATCCAGCAATATAACAGACTAATCTACAGTGCTTATGTTTGATTATTTCCTGAAACGTTTAACGTAACACATCAGGAGTGCGAAAATGGTGCTCTTATTTAACTTTTATTAACTGACGGGGCAGATGGTTTGTTACATGGAACCATCTGAGAAGCCGTCACTGGATACTGGTTGGAAAAGGACAAGCACTTTCAATATATATGTGGCAGGTGATTGGATGAACCATCTGTCAATCAAACTCTTACTGAAGCGAGTCAGAAGAAGAGCAGGAACGTCTTTTCCATCGAGAAGAGCCTTCAGTGCGGTTCTTCAGTACTCTTCTTTCAATGAAGATATACTGTCCATCCATATACAGCATATACGCTAATCTCTTTGCCACCATTGTCCTGTAGTACACCTGCACATTACTGCAGCAAAGTGAGGAGTAGATAGCATCTTAAGGTATTTGTAGTAAAAACATGTCAGACAATTTTTTAAAATTCAAAGTAGATTGTTTTTAATTGTCTTAAAAATGTCACTTGGGGTCTTTAGAATTATCCTGCAAGAGAAAGCCTGCAAATCATAAACATATTTCTTCGTCAACATTTTCTGTAAAAGCTGCATTGAGCAACAGTAGTAGAACGACTCCTTAACACACTCGCAGCTAATCATGCATCCAACAGAAACAGAGCAGCATGGGCGTCCTGTTGTTTCTTGCCACCTGTCATGTGCCAGTCCTGTAATCCCTGTTTTGATCCACCAACTCCTGAGAACAAATATACTTATTTATACCCTTTGATCAATGTTTAAATGTCTTCACCAGTCATTTATATAATGTTGCTCTTCATGCTGGGCTTGTAGTGTATAGTGGACTAAAGCAAGTTTCTGAACTGTCAGAGTTTTCGTTGCAAACCAAAACAATGAGCTGAAAGTATCTTAGATCTCTACAGGTGTTGATTGTCAGCATGATCAGTAGCACTGGAAAGCCTTTTTCACCACATGAAAAGAATGAGATACATTCATACACTTGTGCTTTGGTGGTTTGTCTACACCGTTTGCATTTGGATTGTTGAATGTGCTTTTAATACCAAAAATATGGCTAAATACAAGTTCACTAACCGGAGGAGTTCTGAATGATCAGACTGGCAGGCCGGTGGACCACGAGCTGACACGCTCTGTGTTTGTACCATGCAAGAAGACCTATAGAGGCAGCGTGAGACGGAGAGAGGAGGTAGAAATAAATAGCTTCATTATTCTCACCTTGTTTACTCATCAGATCAGATCATTTTTGTGCACAATACTTATATTCATTATTTGAGTTGTACATAGTGTATGTTGTAGTTATTATTGTCTCCTGTTCATACAAATAGAATAATTGAATTGCCAACAGAATTGGTACGGATATTGGTGAGCTGAATTTATCTTGGATGTTTGAACTAAACTACCTTTGCTTAGTGCTGTTTTTTCTAAAATATAAACATGATAGTGTTGGGAGAGTTATTGTGAATTATTGTATTAAATTACAGAAACAGAAAGTGCAAGTTTGCCCAAAGAAAATACTAAATGTGTTCACAGACCACTAGAGGCACTCGTGACTGCGTAAACACAGACATTTGTTTTCTCATGTGACATGATTATATTAAGACTTTATATATGGCATTCGCTTGACCTCTGAAAACATCTTAAAAAACATTATTTGTTTTCCAAAAACTGACGAGAAATGTTTGAACAGAATCTCGCTATGTAGGAAACTGTTTTGGATCCTGACACCTGAAATGCATCCTCCTCGTAATATTTGCATAAAAAGCAGTAAAACACGTTGCATTTCAAAGTGGCTTGCCTTTATCCGTGTGACAAAACTGGAAATTGCCCTCGAAAACTCCAAACTTTTCTTTTCATGGCTTGGAACTTACTGTTGGTCTTTGTTTTTTTTTCTCCGAGAGGTTAGCAGCTGTCCACCTTTTTCTGGCCCACTGTTAACTGACAAGCTTCGGGCATTTGGCAAGATGTTATCCAGCAGCAGAGCTCATCTAGAGCTCTGACAGCCTGCAGCACCTGCCAAAGGAACTTCTTACCTTCACTATCTGCTGTGAGTGAACAATGCTCAACGCTGAGGGAACTGTTTCAATCTCCCTCATGCTGGAATTCTTCAGCTTGTTCCTGTGTTTCCTTTCTCTTTGATTAGACGGATGGAGCCGAGGAGATACTTTCATGGATAATGAGACACTGGACAGAGGTTTTATTTGTTTCCCAAGCTAAGGTCTCCATTGGTCTGTTGGCAGATGTGCTGAGTCTAGAATGGTAAACACACTGTCATTACCTTGCTTTTGTAATCATTAAGAGCAGACTATGGCGGTAGATGACAGCATTGTCTTTCTATTGTTGAGAACAAGCAGGACATAAAGACGTACCTCTGCACTGCTAGCGGCTCGTATTATCCTCGAGAGTACACTTTCTTTTTTTTGACTGATGCAATCTGGACACAGCTGAGGAGGTAGATGAGAAGAATTTAATTTGCTCTCCTTTCTACTTCGGTGCCTGCAAACTTAAGGTCTTATGTCTAATGCAGTCGTGACCATGATAGATAAGCCCGCATAAGTCTACAAAGCCAGCTTCAATGCATCTGAGATTAGCACATCTTCTCTCTCTGAAACTTCGGCAGCGGCGGTGACGACCCTGGCCTTGGCGACGGGACAGCTGGACATAAAAGTCTTTGGGAACCTAGGCAGTTCCTCACAAGAGCATGTGCCATAATTAGAGCCATAATGGCGTCTGAATGCAGTGCAGGTTAATGAAACTCTGTCTCTGCAAGGGAACCGGGAGCTTTTGGGTAAAGAAAACAGCAGGGTTCTGCCAGGAGCCCGATGATAGCAATTTGCAGAGTGAGTTATGTCCTATAACCTCGAAGCAGCGAGTACTTTGAGCATGTTTTGTTCTTAAATGGGGTATAGTTTTCCATTTCCCATCCATTAATATGCATAGAACAGCTAATGAGGCTGAACCAACTAAGATAATAAGATTCTGAGGCTGCAGCACCACTGACTGCATTAATGGTGTATGGCTTTGTGGTGAGGCATTTGTCTCCCAATGCCTTTGGACATAAGCACGAAATGGAAACCTAAAGAAAATGTGTTCAATGGCACACCGACACAATGAGGTTTTGATCTGCATTTTGCAGTTATTGCCCCGTTGAGTTGCTCCAGTAGAGAGAGGAGCCTTCATCCATTGAGATTACATTTTAACGAGTATTAAAGGACTTTAATTAGTTCATTTTTTTGCGTTTTAATTTGTGCATTGCTCATGATCTGTACAAACTGTGATCATAAATTACATCTGTGTTCCCATACAGTATATAGAGAGAAGCAATTTGAAATCTTCTAAACATAATTTTGTAGAATTTAGCTTCAAATAGTTATTATTTAAATTGAATTATTTGAATATACAAAAATGTATAATTGTTAGCATGTAATGTAGCTTTTGTGTCAAACAATCTTCTCACAATACTAACCATTGATCATAAAAAACTAAATTACCTTTTCAGTGTCACTATAAACTGCAGAAGGCGGATATAAAACAATGATTTCAATCTCCTTAGTTTGCCACCTTGTCGTTGAGCGACTGTGGAGGTTGTCTCGCGGTGTATTGGCAGACTGTGGGATGTTATTAAACATAACTATAAATATAAAGAAGTGTAACGTCCTCTAGGAGGGGAAACCTATGATTTTTGCCCTCTTCCCGTCAGCAGTTTTCTGCAGCGGTGCATTAGCGTTGTCTCCTCTCTGTAAATAATGTGTCCTCATTCAGTCACAGTGAAGAGAAAGAGCATATGACTACAATGGGCTATTATTGGCTATAATAGGGATGAAGCAGACTCTCAGGAGAGACTGGGAGACTTGTGAACTGGAAATGTCTGCTGTTCATCACAGCATTTTACAGCCAACGTTTTCTCTGCAAGAGCAGCATCACTACCCCAGGATAACTTACATTGATGCCTCACTTCATTTACACAGGGCAGTTTTGCTTCTGCTTGAACAGAAACTGCTGTTAGGCGTTGGAAAAACTAGACAACTAGACCACTAGACCAGCCCCCTGTATAGATCCATATATATACCGCTGAACAGAAATCCTTCTCCCTCCCCGCAAATATCAGCATCCATCTTTGTGAATGAGGATCCTCATCGCTCCGTTACACTGACTGGACCTTCCTCTTCTCCCGCTTTTTGTACAACTGAACCCAGGAACCTCATCTTTCTTGTTCTCCTCTCCAGTGTGCCACCCAGTGAGAGAAACCCTGTTTCCTTTTTTGCATCCTTCTTTCATCACTGAGGTCTGTCTGCGTTTTCTGTCTCACTTAATGCAGCCGCGATCACAACACAACTCACCATTGCGCCCTCTTTAGCCGTCTCTCATCCCTCCCTGTGTTTGAAGGACCCCCCCCCCTCCCTCCACACACTCCCCCCCCCCCCCCTCCCCTCCATACTGACCCTCCTCTCTCCACCCCCCTGGCTGGACCCCTCTCTCTGGTGCGGGGCCTGGCTGTCAGGCCCTCTCCTGTGAGTGCGGCTGCTGTGATTTCCTCTGGGCCATCAGGTGGGCTGCTGCTAACTAGCCAAGCCTGAGACAGGGTGACCTCAAGCCTCAACATGATGGGTCTGAATCAACAATGTGTTCGCCTAAACAGGGAGGGAGAAACCAAACAACTTAGAGGGCTGCCTGCCAGCAAGTAAACCAACAACGCTGCATCTCAAAGTTATCTACCAGCGGAAATTTTATTGTGCAAGTAAGCGTTTTATTCCTTTCCCTAAAAGTGCCCGTTGGATCAAACGTACGTCTTTTTAGCGTTTACTGAACTGTTTTTGTTTGGGTGTGTTTGCTGCAGTGTTTGTCGCAGTGGTGCCTCACAGTAGGTGTATTGTAAATCAACTGGGTGTAGTGTGAACCGTCATTAAAGTGATCATTAACACTCGTGATATCATCAGCGCATGGCAGACACTCAATTATCGGATCCTTTCTTCTGTTGCAGAGGCCCTGGTGTATTTTTCTTTTTCACAACAATTTCTGATGTCTGCAAAATCCATATAAGCCTGTCTGATTAGAACAAGCTCAGTTTAATGAGTTTCTCCTGTGCCACCGTTTCAGACGGATCTCATTAAGGGTAATCATACTGTAGTATGAGTTCTAAGGAGGACTTAGCACACAAGCCAAGGCTAGCTAAATTGATTTTCCCTCTCAGTATTGAGCATTTAACAGGTGAGATTCTGTTGGGTCAGATGAAAAATGTCATTCTGCTAATCAGATGCAAAGACCGATCAAGTAAATGTTTCTGTCAAACTCCACTGTGCTGTCACCGCACAGAGCGTTTGTTAGTATTTAGGTAATAATCCAATTTAATGATGGCATTACTGAATAGCTGAGGCTTGCTGCAATCACTCCTTCCTCTCCTGGGTCCTTCCTCTGCTCCTCAAAATGTTTCAAACTTTTTCTCTTCCACAATTCCCTTGAGCTAGCCTCCCATCATATCTGAAATGCGCTTACAGCAGTGGCCGTCTTTTGCTTGAGAGCTCTTTGCCTTATGCTTCCATCAGAGGAGACTGAGTCTCACAGATGCACTGCTTAACAATGCCATCCCCTGCTCCCATCAGAGGGGGGAAGGTTGCGGAGCTGCGCCCCGCAGAATAGGGGGGGCAGGTCCCCTGTGATTGGCGAGAGCTGAACATCGATGCCAGCTTCCATCTGTCATGATAGCCTATCTCTGAACCTTCAATCTGTCAAAAGCTTGCTGCCTAGCTGAAGGCTCCAGGAGATTTGGCGTGCTAAACAGATTTGACAACAGGCATTATCACTGTGAGGGGCCCGGTGAAAAACGCCATCAACGTGTTAATTGTGGCTGGAGATGTAAACTGTCACTTCCCATCTCATTTAACGCTTGCTTTGCCAATTCTTTTTTTTCTCACCTCGTTTTCTCCCGCTTTAGGAAACATATGGAAATGTTTTTGGCTGAGACTCTAATCCTCGAATAACAACATAGGCTTTATTCTGTAACTTTTCTCTCCGAGGCAGTAAGGCCGTAAAACTAAGCACTGTTCTGTCCTTGGGTTAGCTGGAAAAAAATATCAAGACAGACGCTCCTACTGTTTGTTCAAAGACATGCAGTCTGAATACAGCTGCGATGGGTCATTTAATGTAAAAACTGCTGCAGTATAACTGAGTAACGTCAACTTTGGCTTGTTTACATCCTAAGTATTGTCACTTAGGTTTCAGTTGAGCTCAAGAAGTTAAAGCACAGTCTAACATGTTGTGTGTAAAGATCATGACATTGTGTGGACACACTGTCAAAAACATACAGTTTATTAACAACAGTCAGTATTTAAAGCTGTGATATCACAATATATCAATTTCATTTTTGTATTAATTTAATGGCGCTCCCCTAGAAATTTGATTTAAACAGTTAATAAAAGGCTAAACTCTCATTAATCTCACACATTTTGTTGTTGTCATTATGCTGCCATTTTCCCCCTTCAGAGGCATCTCCAAAATGTCAAGCCTCTTCCTATTAGCACTAATTGATTATCCTCTATCAACGCACCTTATTATTTGTGAGTTGTAGCAATCAGCCCTATTATTTGTGAGCTTTCCCCTGACAGGCCTTTAATGGTGATGGTTGGTTTAACCCCCAGGCCTTGCTAATAGGATTTAGCAGCAGGTGACTGGTAACACAGACACACACACACCCCTCTAACCCCTTCACCCCCAGGAATACCAGACCCTCCCACTGCCTGCTCACTGAAAGAGGCATACAAACACTGCGCTAATACAGCCTCGTCATTCCCTCTGCGCTGAATGTATCTGTATGTGCTGAAGCAAGGCAGGACTGTAGTGTCACTCCCGACTCTTCCCCCTTTTTGTTTTGAATGTGTGGAGTCAGGATGCATGCAGCAACGCAGACTTTATGCAAAAGCCGATGCAAATAAAGCCGGGGGGGCAGACGCGGCGCCATCTTGGAGATGACAGACGACGACCAGACGAAAAGGCCACGGCCCTCATACTCCGGTTGTCTCATGACAGTGATGTCATTACAAGCCACAAGGTTTGCAGTGTCTTGTGATGTACATTTTAATGTTTCCTAAACTAACAAAATTTCTTAGACGTTAGACAGCAGATAGATTCTAAGAGTAATTAGCTATGATAAAATGGGTAACAATTTGATTTGATCGAGGATTAATCAACATATTTTACCAGTAATTGTGTCATTAGCTGGAGACCATCAGTGGTAGTGGGCTTGTCTAAAGGGTGTCCCCTGTGTATATGGCTAACAGGGCTGTCAGAACTGCTAGTTTATCCAGGTGAGCCCTCCATGTCATTATAGTGCCCCTGTCCGTCAAGATCAGAGCTGCTAACCGAGGCAGGGCCATTCTCTCAGCTTTTATCACTTTATTTGGTGTCCATCCTTCCAATGTCTGCAGACAGCAGCAGAGGCTATCCATTTCTACCCCGACACTGATGGGAAGGAGGAGCGCAGGAAGCCTGGGTGGTGCCGATGTTGGCTGAGGGGGGAAAGTAACATGAGGAGAATAGCACCGTGAGGAGCCGGGAGGGGATGGGTTTGTTATCCTGGTAATTAAGGACGGAGTGGCTTCCATGCCGGGTGTGTGGACAGGATGTGGCAAATTACTGGCGTCTTTGTGAAGAAAAGCTGCTCCCTCTCTGCTCTGTCCGTTCTCAGGGGACCTCATCATCTTCCCTAACAGTCAGGATGGGATTTTGTACCCTCTATTCCCTCACCTTCTCCTTCCCTCTTTCTGTCTCTCCGTTTATTTCCTTTCACTTCCCTCTTGTCACTTTCCTCCTGGAATGCATCTCAACGTTGCAGCTTTAGAATTGTAGATGAGCACGCTTTATGTGGACCTTTTTGACTGAAATGAAAAACATTCGACAGCTATTTGTGTGGATTTTTCCCCACAAAAACACGTTTTCATGGTGGAAAAAAGCATTTTATTATTCACATACTGAGAAAGATTTCAATTGACGCATTTTGATAATTAACTCCGTGTGAGTTTCACAAGGTGATTCCCCTGGCATGCAGAAAAAGATAGAGAAACAGGCAAACCATGAATGATAATTTATGTGCACATTTCACTGTCACAAGCGACAGCTTACCAAACACCGCTGAGACCATAACAAAAGTGTTTTGTTACATTGGCATCGCTGTATAATTTCTGTAAAAGAGGATATTATGCCTTTTTTTGTCCCTCTTGGCGTTTTGCTCCGGGTTCCTCAGGCTGTGGTACTTAGGTTGGGCTTGAGAAAACGGTGGCCCTCACAGCGAAACGCTGGTAGCAGCAGCAGCCGCATGGCAAGACAGCAAGAGAACACTCTGGGGTTTAAAAGTACCCAAAGCATCCTGGGTAATTAGCCATTACGGCGCTGTCACAGAGGGTTCTGCAGTCAATACAGAGATAATTTGGGCAATGGTGAATGACAGTGCTGTCCAGGCTTTTGGGATGATCAAGGACAGATCCAGCTGCACCAGGCATCTGTCAGGCCCATGAATCACTCCTCCAGCCAGCAGCTGGGTGAGTGGAGCAGAGAGAATCGCTGGAGAGGCATGTGCAGACACACAAATAAACATGTTCCCCCTCTCTCCCCTCACCACACCGGGAAATGGCTATTAAAGGTCTGCCGTTACAGAGCACAGAGTGGAAAAGGCTTGTTACCTTCAGTGGCAAATGAATGACATTGGGAATAAGGTGAGGAATAAAAGTCAGACCAAGGGGACATTTCTCACAGTTATTTCGGCTGTGTCGCTAAAACCGAGGAATGCAGTTGGCATGCAAAATTGGATTATCCAGTTTTGAAAGAAAAGTGTTATAACTAATGAGTGTGACACAAAGACAATCAAGGCGTCCTATCTTTATCGGGGGAAACTGCTCCTTTCTCTCTTTGACTCGCTTACTGACAGCTGAAAGCAGTTATTGTGTTTAGACTCCAGCACGTTTAAAGATGTTCGACTTTAACTGAGATGGCATTCAAACACTTTATTGTGATTGTAGAAATAACAATGAGCTGAGAAGGTGGAGGTACAAAAGAGAATACTTGTGTGGCTGTAGACGCAACACTGTTCTTTAAACTTCATAAAGTGGGGGAGTCTCATCCCCCCCCCCCCCCCCCCCCAAATGCATACATACATAGATGTATACATAAATAAGTAAAGAAGTAGATACATACATGCATATAAGAAGTATTGGTGCAATTTCATTCATTTTAATTCTGTACACAATACTGATCAAAAAAGTCAACATGACAACTTTTACGCTGAACCTTACTGTCCTGGGCTTTACAAACCTCTACTCTGTTCATCTTTATCAGTCAGATAAAGGATCAATGAGCCAGGCAGACGAGACTAACATGCAGCTAAACAACCTGTTTTTGCTGACATGGGCGGATGTCATATACTAAGAGTTGATTCTAAGGCAATGTACCCACTTCAGACATTTCAACACAAAGAAAACCTTGTTTCTGTTGATATAAGTATTCATTCATTTATCTATTGAAACCCAACAAACACATTATTATTATTATTATTAATATTAGGTGGGGCCTTCATTTATTTACGTCCCCATTCATGTCTATTGTGTGGCGCCCCCTTTTGAAATATTGTTTCCCGTTTTCTAACTTTATGACAGAATATAATAACATAATGATTTAAGCTATTTTATTCCATGCAATGTTTATCAAAACGTGACATATGATGTCACGTTTTGTTGATATTTGCAAATGGTCAGTGATGGGCCAACAACAACAGCCTCTACCTTTACTCATACTTAGATGGTTAAAATCGGATTTTTTATTTATTTTGGCAATTCATTTCCAGAACCTTATTTAAATGTGGTATCTTCCTGTTAGTGGAGTCATTGCTCCCTTCGGTTCAGTACTGTCCATTGCTGCAATTATCAGCCTGGCTGAAAACATCTTTGATCACTGAATATAATTGAACTACTCCTTACAAAGAGGATCCCCACCTGTAGCACAGTACTGGTTCATGTTTAGTTACTTCCATTGTGCATGACATCCAGAATACTAACACTCTGGAAAGAATCCACTACAACAGAAACCTATATCTTATATCTGTCTCAGTATATCATGTTATGAATTCTTACCTACTATACATTACCTACTGTATTCATAAGATGCCTTTCAAGGTTTTGTTTTACATCTTGACACGTGTTGGCCAAACAATAACTGGACTACATGTGATTTCATGTCAAAAGAGCTATAATTAGTATCTTAGAGCTCTTGCACTCGTTGATTCTATATTAGTGGGAAAGATAATTTTTCTGTATGCACAAGCTTCTGTCTGAGATATAGGTCCTACCTCAGTGCAGTGTATTTAATCATACCTGTAAAGGCTCTGCCCTGGGACTGGAGCTTCTTCTTATCATACTTTAATCAATATCTCTCTCACTATGTTAACACAAAGCAGTCCTCTCTACGCTGTAGAGGTGTACTGTCCTTGTGCTGTGGATGATGAGTCTCCACAAATACACGTGGAGATGAAATGGGATTTTGTGACCTGTGCATGTGCTGTATTATTTTACGTGTGTCTTTTATCAGATTTAGTTGAGCTAGTTTTCAGTAAGCATTTAAACAATCAGCCTGTCTTTTTATCTCGTGGACGTACAGAATATGTTACATTTCCCTTCTGATGGTTTCTGCGGTGTAAAGCGTGAAAGCCTAAAAGAGCAGCATTCTATTACAGAAACAGAGTCACCTTTCTTCAACATACTCACTACCATTCATTTTAGAATGGAATTAACTCCATGATAGGCAGTGAATGTACCGATCCATCTCTGATACAATGAATTCAAAGATGCACAACACTGACAGTCAATTAAAAATGAAAGATAATCCACTTCCTCCTTATAGTGAAATGCCCATATTCTATTTCATGCATGTGCTATAAATGCCTGCCATGATTTTGCATTAGTTTTGCTATTTATCTGTCTCTTTTTTCTTTTCTTTTTTCTAAAGTGGAGAACCGTAACATCTGAACATTTACCTGCGTTTCAGCAGGGCTGCTGGCTTCTCTGTGACTGTTGTATGACCATATTTTAGTATTCCTCAGGGATCCATTCCCGTATATGCGCCTATAAAGGGAATTTGCGGAGAGCAAAGTGAACATGTTATGTCGGTCATTTGCTGTGCAAGGATATTTTCCTCCAAACTGCATTTTAAATGCTGTGTTTCTCCCCATTACTCTGTGCCGAGAAACATTTAAATGCCCTTTAATTAGTGTGTCCTTCCTCTCTATCGATAGGCCACTGGTAATTACTCAGAGGACTAATGACTCCTAATTGAATTGCTTTAAAGTGAAACACAATAGGTCCTGTCATCAGTACCCAAACAGCAACGTTTGGGAGTGAATCCAAAACACGGGTCATTTTGTTCAGCATTTCACTAATCGAAGTTACATATTTTCACAGTAGCAGAGAAAAGCCTGATGTTGCTGTGGTGATGTCAGATCATACTCTCTCAATAGAGCCTGGGGAGGGTTGAACCGGATGGGGGTGGCTTGTGGATCATCAAAATCTCAGTAGATATTGATTTGATCTTTTCATATTGTCAAGGAGAAATCTAATCATAATAGAGCAACATAGCATGATATCTCCCTCAAACATCTTTGAGCAGCTATTGCGGCTCATTATCCAGTTTGCCTGCACCAGACCCTCCGATACAGTATGAGCTACTCCTGAGCACTACAGACCTGCGAGCGTGTCCTTTTCATTCACATGCTAACAATCAAAAAGCCCCCAGCTTTCATCTGCCACACTTACATTTCAAAACAAGATTGTGCAGAATATTTCATGTGGGCAGTCGTGCGAAAGTACAAGAAGTATTCGTGTATTTTCGTCCAGCAGGTCAAAGCAGTAATTATGCCAGATATATTCACAGGTAGTTATAAAGATAGTTAAAGTGGCTAAATCCTGACGTGTCTCTAAAACGCGGCTGCACCTCGAGTTTAAACAGAGCTCGGCTGTAATGAAATGAAAAGTTGTAATGAAAAGGATGAAGCGGACGAGCAATTTTATATAGATACACTGTACATAGAGAGACTTTATATAGAAGTTAATGATCCTATTTCCTGTAGAGTGCCATTGGCATCACGGAAACTTTCTGTCCTAATTATCCATTTCAGCCTGTCTGTTTCACATCTCTGCAGTTCCTCATTATCCCCACAGCCACTTCACAGTCTGCTCAGTGGTACATTAGTAAAATAGAGCCTTTGATTTGTCCTCAACAGCACAGATGTTTGAAAAACATGAAGGAACGGGAGCGAGCAAAAAGGAGAAGAGGGGAGAAAAGTCTTCGATATTCGCCTGGACATGGCCTCGTGTGTTGAATAGATTGACTGTGTCACCCTCCACTTTTGGGGGAGACACTAAATTCAAGGCCGCACGAGGGATGTGATGCATCACAGGCATAATAGGGGATATTTTGGTCCCGTCCCCCCCCCCCCCCCCCCTTTGTAGGGAGTGTGAGCTGCCGGAGGGCGTTTGTAAAACAAAATACTTTACTTGACTGTGGAAACAATGAGTGCACACACCCCCCGCGGTTGTAATGATGCAGTGAAAACCAATTCAACTGTTCTTAAAAGCAAACCGCCCTGATTCAGAGAGCCTCGCTCTGTGATGTGAGCTTCTACACGTTAACCTGTGTTTCTGAAACCGAGACGCACTGCACAGAGATATCGCTGGGCTGCATTCACAATGCACTAGCTGCTTGCTATGACATTACGTCGGTCTTATTAAAGCACTCCCCGGTACCTTACTGGTCATATTTCAGCACACAAAAGATGACAGCAATAAGAACCTGATCATGTTGGGTCACTCTGTTTGAAAGCAGCTCCTGCCTCGGCTTCCCTTAATTAAACTCACACAGCGCTCTTTCATCTTTGCATATTCCACGGCTGGGACATTGATACTCATTATTTCTTAAGTCTAATCACCAAGACTGTGTCAAGAATGCATCCATCACTAGCAGGCTGCTCGGAGTCAGCAGAAAAAGAAATTCCGCTCTGTCAGCAAATTTGGCAATTTGCAATTTTCTTACTGGGGTTCTGACATGTTTTTATTGCCAAAGATGACTTTCAAATGCAGAGATCATGAGGCCGGTGGCTTGTTAGTCCTCTCTCCTAGCCCCCTGCTCTAATGACAGCAATTAACAAGGCCACATTAGAGAGCCACCTCAGGAAGCATCCGACTGTTCATTTGCATGGCGTTCATACAGGAGGGTGGCGTGCAGTGAGAGGCTTGCCATGAGTGCAGCAGTGCAGCTCTGCCTGTTTAACGGCGCCAGGGCATATTCTCCCATTCATTATGTGCCTAAAGCTTGAGTTATCCTCTCCTTGGTACGGGGATGAATGTTATTAAAGGCATAGCTGTCTCACACAACTCTAATGAAAAATAGGATGTTTCTGAAGGTTATGTTGCCAGCTAGCTCACAAATGCCTGCTTCATTTCCCCCCCCCCCCCCCCCCCCCCCAGCACAGGGCAATGTAATTCCCACCTCTTGATAGATCTTTTTTCTTAAGTTTTTTTGTGTCTCTGTGTGCAGGAGCCTCATCATAAAGAGACCTTTATTATCCGTGTTTCTTCCTCTGTAGATGCTCAACAAAGGGCGAGTCTGGACTTTTTGGCAGATCATACAATTGTGAAAAACTACATCTATGTGTCCTAAAGTGGTGGTTGCTGCTGTGTGGGTTTAATTGAGAGGCATTGCTGTATGTATCATGCAGGTGAGGGACTGGTTTTATTTTGCTGCATTTTATTACCGGAATTTCGTCTTTCTTTGCATTATTACTTTTTTGGTTAAATTTAATTTACAGTCATATCAAAACATGATCGAGATTGCAATTTACAAATTGCACAAATAGACAGTATGACTAGAGTAGCATTACACTATGCAGTCTTCATTCAGACGACAAAGGCTTGTGACACAGAGGGACGACTGCTCAGCATTTAGGGTCAGATTGCACTTTTCAGAGCTCTGTCAGAGGTGGCAGGTCACGCAAAAGACGACCCGACCCGCCCACACTGGCGGATCCCAGCTCTGGCCTTAAGTTATAAATCCTCCCCTCCCCCTGCTGTATAGCTCCCTGCCCCGGTTTGGCCTCGCCGGTCCCCAACAGCCTCAGCCGCATGGGAGGCCCGTGACAGACATGCACGATAACAGGCTGCTGCAATTCACCCCCGGTATTCAAATAAAATGCTTCCCTGCAAAGTCATCATGTCAACATCTTTTGTAAGTTCATGACTGTTGCCATTGCCATTAACAAACACTGAACTTATCTGACAAAACCCACAGTAAATTGCACTCAAAAGACATTCCTTATTCAAAATCAATGTAGAAGATATTTCGGTGCAACAAATGCTCTGGATTTTTATGTCTGCCAAAAATCCTGAAGCCTTAACAACACAAAACCAGACAGACTCATCTCTCTTAAAGGGTAAATGTACCTTAAGGAAATCACGTGTCGCTGTCCTTCCTTTGAATAGTCCGGTTAAAACTGTAGTCTTTTGAAAGGACTCCGGTTTACACACCATCTTTGGTCATTTGGTGATATATACTGTATATATATTGTCAAGGAAGATAATGTGCTGTGTAAATAAACAGGGGAATTGGGTTAATGTGGAAACTACATTACGCCATGAATTAAAAGAAGAAAGCAAACTCTTAAAACAGCACTATCTATATATTTTCATTATAAAAGGTTTCATATTTACATTCGGATAAAAGATATATTCTTTTTTTTTGATTTCAAACTCTTAGAAATACTTTTCCACAGAGCCTCACGTAACCAACAAAAATAAAATGTGAAATACAAATTTTTAAGGTTAATTTTCCCCTTGAGTCAAGAAACTAACTGTGACAGTGCCGGCTGAGTAATTTACACCTTTGTATCAGTATCCGAAAAGGTGTTAACATCGACGTTCTCCTTCAGGCATACTGATATATCAGTAATAATGATTCATCTGTAACAAAGGATTTTTGACAAGACACATATCCAGCATGAAACAGCAGAGTCTAACTATTAAGTATTTTAGGACCCTTGGGAATATTTGCCTGTTTGCCACAAACTACATTTAAAAAATCACATCACATGTTGCTGCCATTCAAGTCTAATGTTTTTCAGACTGCACTATTGCCAGGGTTTGTATTGTCCTCTCTGCTGCCTTGTCTGCTGTGTAATCATCAACCGAGCCTAAACACAGATGTTTCAGGGTCAGCCAGCAAGACCTCTGACAATTGGTCAACACCTCTTACTGCGTGTAAATCACAGCCAATGTCAGCCTCCCCAAAAACCATGGGTATGTGGGTGTTCCCCTTGCCAAAAAAAACATGAGTTATACGCCGATGGTGGTGCCACTTTGATGCTAAATCTTTGGAACCTGAAATTGTGGGGTTGTGACCCATGAAAGCCTTTTGTGTTTTTTATACTACATCCACTGGAGTGTAAACTAAAAGATGGCGCCCATGAAGTATACAGTATTTGGAGTAATACTGTTCATTAGCACTTTTTGTCAAACAACAGTTATGATGTTCTCATGTTAAATACCGGACTCATTTTATTTGTTGACTTGCGACTAGCTGATATCATAGCACGATCACCTGTGGAGCGTTTAAAAACATGCAACCGCCGTCGCTGTTGTCTGGCTTCGTGGTTTGTTAGGGATGTTTTTGAAGCAGCGACTCGCCGTGTCAGATTATGCCACATATCCATTTGACTTTCATAAGCTGTTTACGCTTCAGAAATTGTGGCAATGGCTTCTCTCTTGTGCAAAGGCTTTTACATATGTTGTGTGTCTCAAAAAAAAGGCGGCCCCAGTTATCGCTATCATTCTAAACAAAACAAGCCCACAAGGTTACATGAGCCTTGTCATTTTCAGTTTTCTTTTGTTATTTGATCTTGTTTGGTGTTTGGATAAAGCTCGTAGCGATCCTTTTAGTGCAGAAAGAAGTCAAAGATAAAAGTAGCAGTGAATTCTAACATCTATCGAGCCATGACACAACATAACGGCGCCTTTTATTTATTTTAACTTTCTCACAATAATGTAATCGCAGTCCTATTATTTCTCCATTCTCATGGAAGAACTAAGGTCTCCCAATTTGTTTTAAAGAACAATTTCTGTGAATGTATTTATGGCTTTATGATTTTACACAAAGCCTTGTAATAATGTGTTTAATGTGGACAACATTGCTTACACATTGGGCTCCTATTAGTGAGTGGTAGTCTGGTCTCAGGATCAGTGGCAGCATCCTTAAGGGATGGCCTCTCTTAGGGAAGGATGAAACAAGTGCATGTGAAAAAAACTCAGCATGAGTCCTGTTCAAAGGCGCAGACGAGTTCTGACTGGATTAACATTTATTGACCGTTTAAGCTTTCTTTTTTCTCTCTCGTTTTATTTTCTTTTTCCTTTTTTGGCTCCAGGACAAAGATTCAAACCTAATTGCAATGGCTGTTCCACCAACTGATCACCAATGTGCCAACAAAAGCCTCCCTAATAGGCGCTTCATTAAGGATTAGAAAGTCTCTATTACAAAACAAATTAAGCATGCTCTGATCTTAACCTATAGGTCGAACAACATTACAGCAAAGTTTAAGCTGTTAGACGGCTGAAAAACTTATTACGGGTTAGCGCTGAGGTAGCAGTTTGGTATTGATTTTACGATAGCTAGGTATGATGATTTATGGAGTGCTTGTGTCAGTATAACAAGCTGAAGGACACACAATATCATCTCCAACATCATTAAAATTCAGAGGTCTCCAGAGCTAGCTCATCAAGTACTGTTCACCACCTTGGAATTTCATACAGACACACACACACACACACATAGTCAGAAATATCAGGATCAAGATAAGGTGTGTATTCACTCAAAGTTTCAGCTTTTTACATGTTTTTTGTATGACTTTGGTACAGCGCTACATTACTACATTGTGAGTACATCTTTGTTTTGTTTTAACTCTTTTATTTTAAACCCCGTTTGTATTTAATTAGCACCATTACAGCATGTTTATATTGTGATTTGTATATAAGCTTGGTTAATGTTTATATCAATCGTGCAGCACAGCAGTTCAAAAGGTCTACCCTCAACACAATCAGCGCCTTGGTCTCTGAGCAGCCGCTAAGAGAGTCTGGGCAGTAAAATATGTGGTACACTAGAGCCCCCTGTGGGCTCATGAAAGTAATGCTGGCTGGTCGTAATGAGCCCTTCTTATATAGGAGTTGTTGTTGAGAATTTGTCCCAATCTTCGTGATGAACATGATCTTTTTTTATTGTTTCCAACCCATTTTCAATAATATTCTGCAAAATTGTTCACTAATCTGAATTCTTAACATGACTAATTGGTACATTTATAGATATATTTATTCTCTTTTTCTTTGTATGCTAAAAGTCATTTATCCTATTATCATTGATATTGATATTATTATTATTCTACGGACATCAAGCACAAAGTGGTGCTTCTGAAACTTTTTGCAATCACACATTTTTAAGGTCCAAATACTTTGTAAAGCCGTGCCATTAATTACTGTTGTAAAGTCAGTTAAACTGCCGTAATATAATTTTGATAATGAATTGAAATTGCACCGTCGACATTAAAATCTACATGAAGCTACTTTGCTCAGGAAGACGCCAGTAGAATTCGTAGCACGGTAATAAGGGGAGGTGATAATTCAAAAGCAAACAAATCATTTAGCTGTCATTTCACAGAAACCCCTCCTGCTTCCCCCCAAAAGAACCCCAACAAGGAGACTTCAGAATACCATATCAAGTCGGGCTGTCCGAGGATCGGCCTGTGGGATGGAGGTAAGCTTCTGGGCTTCTGTCTGTCTCTCTCTGTCTCTCAGATTCCTCTGGATCCACCCCCCTCCTGGATCCCAGATTCTCTCCATCATCTCCTCCAACCGTGAGGTCTAACCGGCAGGGCAGGGGCGTGTGGGCGGACATGCTGGGCGCTGGCAGCATGCTCCGTCTGCTAGTGAGTAATGCGAGTACAGAGACGACCCCCTCCACCCCCACAAACCACCCCCCAAACACACACACACACACACACACACACACACACACATCTCACACTCCTAGAAAGAGATGGGTCTTAGATGGAGAGGCAGGCACTCCTGCTGTGACTTGGCGCACCCCACTGGACAGCTGGAGACTTAGGGAAAAGGAGACGCTGCCAAACATGCCTGACAGAGCAGGGGAGTGCTGGAGGTGCAAGGCTGGGCGAGGCCTGAGGTGGCTCCCATACCTGCAGCTGATCACCGGCCCATCATCTGTAATTATCTACACTTATATACCAGTGAGATAAAAACAGGGATGGCGAACACACACATGCACACACACACGTATGCAGATTTATACTTGCATTAAAAAGGCTATGAAGAGGGGACCAACGACCAGCCAGTGGAAACCAATAAGTTTGGAATGAATGCACCTAATTATGTTCCTCTGATGAGGAAGTTGCATCTGCTATAATTGTTTTGATTGATATCGTTGTGCAGCAGTAATAGGCATAATGTGCTCCTGCATTGTTTAGCTAATGCCAATTATATTGTATAATAACAACAATTTGCTGAAATTGTAAACAATATTTATTACTGAACCCGATGCTGCAAAGAGATCAATTACTGTTTTGCATGATGCATATTTATGTTTGGTAAATTAAAGTAGTGTTTACTTATGGCTGACACCATTGATTATTTAAATTATCGATTAATCTGCCAATTATTTCCTAGATTTTTTTACTGAGAAATGTCTCAAAAATGTCTCAAAAATGGCCATTGTAAGTACCCAGAGCCCAAGGTGACATATTGAAGTTGCTCATTCTATCAGAATAACAAAGAAATATTCACTTGATTAAATATCACAAAGAAACGCAGAAATTCTGCACCCTTGAAAAGCTAAAACCAGAGAATGTTTCGATTCAAATCAAATTTGTTGCTGATTAATTTTCTCATTTCATTATAATATATTTTGAGAGCTCCTTAGAAGTGCTAGAGGAAATATCTGAAGATGACTTACGAGATGGTCCACTAAATCAACAATTCACACATTCTCCCTCTCCGGGTCAAACAGCTTGCACGCAGCATATGCAGATTAGCGCAAAGTGTTACAATCTGCATTGAGACTCTTCATCATGATGCTGTCGGGATGCAGCTATTTTACAACTATAGCCTCTAATGCAGGAGCGATCACTTCCTGTAAGGAATAATACCGCTTTAATGTCATGAATATCAAGCTAAGCCCCCTGCGGTGCGGCTGTGGCCCATTTTCTCCTCTGTCATTCGCAATCTATCTGCTTAATCTTGATTCATCAGTTACTGCAGCTTGTTACGGAGCCCTGACAGCATGCTCGGGTTCTTGATAAATGACACTGCTCAGGCCAGATTCAAAATGTGAGGCTCAAGTGCCAATTATCTATGCAGACCTGGTTAATAAGGGGATCTCTTGTTAACTATCTGATCTCAGCATGTGCATCATTTGTCATGAAGGCTCGTGTTTACCTCAGAGACAGGAGTTCCCGAGACCTCCCCTGCCTAACATATGTAAAACCTGGATCTTTGTTCCTTTAATAACCTTTTATTAACAGCCTGACATCATGATTAAGGTTGGGTCCAAACACACGTGCAATGAGGTACACAATTACCCTCACCCACTCACAGAACTGCAGCAGATCACAGTCAGAGAGAATAATGAATATTGAGCCGGCGTTTGATCCATCCCACATCGAAAGCCCAATTTGCTCGAGCACCTGGAGCTGTGCCACTGCATGCAGTTTTTTGAGGTGATGATGGATACTCATGGGAGCTTATTTCCATGAGCACATCTTCTCCTGATTTGTAAAGATGATAAGTGCTTTGACCTTAACTCATCATTACAGCTCATTAAAGCTTTTGTTTGTTCCACCTTGGAAGAAGAAGCCGGTTTTAAATCGGCTCGTTGCAAAGCATTATGGCTCTTGACTGTTAAGAAGTTGGAAAATGCTGTGTGTCCTGTGTTTTAGTTTTCGTTTAGCAACTTCTCTCCAAGGTCTCAAGGTCTCCGATTAATAAACACTCGCTGTGGTCAGAAGTGCGGAGCAGCCGAGGGAGGTGAGATGCCCCCTGTCCTCTCTGAAACCCAGCATTGTCGTCCTGTCAGCCACTTCTTGATGTCTGGCTCACAGGCTCGCTGCTTTCTCTAAGTATGTATTCTCTTCCTGGGAAAGTAGCAAATAAAACATTTTGCAGGTCTGTCTAGCCAAGGGACTTTGTCTTCCATCAAGAAACACCTCTAGCTCGTAAGCGCAGAAGTTGTAAAATACTTCCAGACAGCACTTGGAACATTCCTTTTAACCTTAGTTGTCCAGCATGAAATCTCTCAAAAAAATAAATAAATAAATGATTCTTTGAAATAAATAATGAACCAGTGTGTTTTCTATTATTGCTTGGATATGGAGTCAGTAGGAAGCCAGGTGGAGCGATCAGATCTTCACAGCATCCCCACTTCCTGTCCCCCCACAGAACGCTAGACTGTCTAGGCAGCATCTGCTGAGGAAAATAAAGCCCCTCTTCCTTCTCATGTAGAGAGGATCATTTGCATAATATCCCCCTCTGTAAGGTGAAAACAGAATAATAATTGGTTTGCCCTTTTCTCTCTGTGTGTTGTAAAACAGTTAGGAATTAATTTGAGGATAACTGTGCAATTAATTCTAAATGCTAAAGATGGCGTGGGGGGGCTTTGATTCAAAGGAGGGGAAAGGATATACAGGCTGAGGTCATGAAACAAAGACTTTGTGATTCTGCTGCTGTTGGAACTTACTGCGGTTAAAGAGTGCACATGGGGGTCTTGGAGTATTTGGTTGACAAACAGGAGTAACTTGCAAGCTCATTTGCCCCTCCACATCTATTATTACTCTGCCAGTTTAGTCCCAACGTGCTGCGTATACTCGGCTGTGTTTGGAGATTCTCTTCTTAATGATGAATAATAGTGCCACGGGACAAAAAGGGTGCATGAATACTGGGATTCATGAGTCTGTTTTTAATCTTGTTACACAATGCTGTAAAGTCCACATGCATCCCCATTATAGCTAATGAGCGGCACTGTAATCAGTGCCTGGCTGGGTGTTGTGTTTGTTGTGCTGTGTTTAGAGTGAAGGAACATGCTCCGCCTTCCTCAGACACATGCCAATAACAGCCCCGGTGTCTGCAGCCTTGAAGGTCAACATCAAAAAGGGGAGTTTGACATGACAATAGAGTCGGTCTGGCATTAGAGGTAAGGAGATTTGACACCAGCACATATCTGTTGAGCTTCCTTTTGCTGTAGGCCATATTGGGACATACTTCTAGTGCTGTAGCACTGGCCCTGGACATGTCTCCCTTCTGTAGCTCGTCCTATTAAGAGTTAGAGCTTCATTCCCCAGGACTTCCACGGCGTAAAAAAGAACACGCCTCGCCATGAGTCCCAATTACACCTAATGATGGCGAAAGGATGGAGCACATGCAGATTGTGCCGCAGTTCTTTTGTCACGCCAGGCACAAGGTATGATCATTTATCACACCAGTCATATCCTGCACTCCTCCCTGAGCGCAGACAATGAATCCCAGCACATCATCCATGCTGTTATTTGTGTTTAACTGCCAGGAAAAGGGAAATAAAAGCTCGGTTACAAAGCGTTGCAAGAACACGGCTGTATCCTGTGAGCAAACGTGAGAATCTTCTCCATCAGGGAGGAAATGCTGCCGTCCTTCAGTCAGAATAAATCTGTCCTGACAAAGTCTACACACACACACACACACACACAGACACACACACACACACACACACACACACAAGTAGCCGCCTTTACCCCTTGTGTTTAGATAATTTTGTTTGTAATCAATTTGGGCTTTGAAATCCAAATGAGATGAGTGTAAAGTCTGTGTTAGACGTTGAGGGGCGGGGGGGGGGGGGGGAGCTTAGTGTGAGATTTGGGAGGGTCTGTGTGAGTACGCGTGCTGCCGCAGCAGAGAGGCGGCTCGGCGCTTGTCGGTGGCTTTCTCCTAATCCTGGCCTGATCTTTGTGTTTGATCCACAGCATGGTCCTGAGACAGCATGAGCAGCAGCTATTGCTGTAATTTAAAGTCAATATTGTACTCATGATCCCTCTCCCCGGGCTAACCGAACAGCCTCTCACCACAGTGGAGAACGCCATCTCTGCTGCTTAGAGGGAATCCTCAGCTTGAGTAGCTCTCTTCTCTCTGATTCTCAAAGAGAAACCTTGACGGTTGTGTTTGTTCCTGGAAAAACAAGGGTTTTGGGATTCGATTTTTTGCTGGCATCGCTTTCCCGACTGATCTAAACCTTGTGCTATGAAGTGCTTGACCCTACAAAAACACAAAAAGACACTGAACATTTCACATTTCATAGTTTTACTATCTTAACGTCAAACGTTTCCCAATGTTTGAGAAGCAAAATGTAAATACAATATGTATTATCTGCATATGTTCACTCTGTATATCTATTTCAGTAAATGCTCATAAAAAGGTACCGTTTGTGACCGATCCTACAAACCCCATAAGAAATTGTTATCGACTTCAGGATCCAGCTAACAAGCCCGTAGTGACATCAATAGCTTTGATGATTCATTCAGAAGCACTTTAATAGATCTGAGATTAGAAATGGGGGTCTCATCCACAAATCTCCTCCTGTGTTATTATACACTGAGAGCTAAGATATTTATCCTGTGTGAACAACATGAGATATAGAAGGGCAGCTCAAGGGCCCATTAAATCTATACATGTCATGATCTGCAATGTGTTACACTAAAACTTTCAACAAAATGCGTTGCTGACAAACACTTTGATTGAGGCTGTACAGCGCAGTAAATTTAAAAGCCAGGGTCAGTGAACTCTCGATAGATGGAGGTGAAATGTCAAAAATTGATTCCTTTAGTGGACACAATTTGTTTTGATCTAGTGTGAACCTTTTATTGTGGTGTGGTTTTACTATTTGGCGTGGTGTTTCTGAAGGTTTTGGTTTCAACCAAAAGGCTGCTGACCGTGCCGATCGTTGTGATTGTTGCGGCAGTCTATATTTCAGAAAGGTTAAAGGGCCTCGTCCTATCGGAATACTTGTTGTTGTTGAGAGATTGGTTGCTTCATGAAACCATTCATGCATTCGTGTGCTCCATGATAGCACTTAGGAATACACTGTGGTGGGTCATACCTCAATTTCTGAGATTATTTTGCTTCTTTCCAATACAAATCAAATTTCCTCATGAATTCAAAACAAAAATGATCAGAGATCTAACAACAGGTCATATGTATGTGGGGGCAAATTGGCTTTTTTCTTAACGATAGGCTACATTTGTGTTATTTTTACGTGAATATGGTAAGTTACTACTATTACGTAGATCTGGGGTTCTCAACCTTTTGTACGTTTTTTTTTTTTTTTAATGTAGAGGACCACCGTCCCAAATAAATGAGGGAAAAGAATATGACAAAAAAAGGAAAAATAATTGAACTGTAGTTTAAATGTGTTATGCCTCTGTCAGCTTTAATGACAACAAATATTCTTTGGAGCTTTTATGGCGCCGGGTTGTCTCCCGCCTCACTTTTCCATTTCAATTCCTGAGCACATCCAGATGTTAAAATAACTAACTTCATAAATTACCAAACAAATCAACGAATGCTGACAAAAAGTTAGCATGTAGCTAACACTGGGAAAAACTGTATGTCGATCTCTATTGAACACTGGACGCAGGAAGACAAATCCGTTGTCTGTTAAACTGTTATCACTCAAACATTTTAATTAACAGACAATGGTAACATAATGCATTTCCCAAAACCTAGTGTATTGTTCAACTAAGTAAAATAAACTAGCAAAAATTCTAATTAACCCAAACTAATAGTTAATTATGTTAATTAAACCATCTTACTTTTACCGACTTCACCATCTTGACTATTGCACAACCACCAGGAGTGGACAAAGTAATGGAAACACTGAACAGCACATACACTTCCTGATGAGCAGTTGTCTTTGTAGTGTCATGTGAAGCCTGAGCTGTGCGGTGGACGAGTGGACTGCTTCTGAAATCATTCTTTAATCAGTTCATTGTCTTAATCTCATGTGGAAGCATCTTAAGTGAACAGTGCTGACCCCCCAGGGTGCACCTAGTCCTGCAAAGCCTCATATTCTCTGTCGATTATGAAATCACACTGAGCTAATTATCAGTGCTATTAACTCTCGCAATATGTCTGCTCTCACCGTCACAGATCCACCACCATTTTAGCATCTTTTAGTTTTCTCAGTAAACCTGTTCACAAATAAGTTTTTTCGGGTATTTCATTATTATTTTCAGCACAGATAGCTTCGGAATAGCAGCCCTCTCAGATATGCAGCTTTGTGACAGCACCTATATCTCCTCTATCTATATAGCCCCGAAAGTTAGCGACAACTTAGCCTTAAGGTGGACAGACCTTTTAAGGTGGACCAACAATTCTGCAACACGAGTTGAGTCCTCCTTTGCAAGACTTCTCTGTATTTATGTTAATTATTGGACTTATTGTAATTTCTCAAGTGCAACACAGAAGATACAGTATGTATGTGTGACATCGCGAGATTATTATTATTGTTAATAATAATATAATACTATAATATATAATATAAGATGTTTTGCACATTTGAATAATACCGCGATAATACTGATCACTGTAATCGTGATATGACATTTTCATACTGTTTCATCTCTATCGTCTATCTTCTGGCACAAGGTTAACCTTTGACTTTTTCTCAATGGCAATTTAACTTAACACCCCATTTAGCCCTGAAGCAAATCTCACCCTATAACACCAAATTATTTTAATCAACACTCGGCTAAATCTAGGACCATGTCCATGAAAACCAGTTGTAGTTAACGCAGCACGAAGCTTAATTCGTATCTGTTGACGCAGACATACGCCAGTGGCCCACTTATAGCTTAAATGACTAGTTTAGTTAACCTTCCTGTTTAAGTCTAACATATTGTTATGACAGCAATAGTGTACTGCATAATTTCCACGGCATTAGCATCAGTCATCAGTCAGCCCGCCTGCTATAAATACACCTGACAGCTGAACTGTTTCGGAACTGTTCTTCGCAGGATAGTGCACAGGACTCCAGAGGTGAGGTACTTCGATAGTGTAGCTCATGAAATATTTGCTGACTTCTATCACCTATGGGAGTACTGTTCTGATGGAGCCAATGATATGTGCCCCTATTAGTCTCTAAGGAGGCTTCCTAGCCCACTTTCACCCGATCCGTGCCAATTAAGTAGCAGAATTATGTATATTAGCTAGTCACTTGCACTTCCACGCAAAGGATTGCATATAGGGAGGGATGACAGAGGGATAGCATTGAATAATTAGAGTGAATTTTCAGAGCCCTGGAAACTCAATCATATGCTGCCATATGCTAACTATTTTTAACCTATTCTCTCCTCCTCTTCTCCCCTCTTTTCTCCTCCTTCCTTCGTATATTCCACTGCAGAAATGAAGAACAAACTCTGTCTGCACTGCTTTTACTTTGCCTAAAGTAATTGTTTCAAAGTCCACATGACAACTAAGGAGGCTGGTAAAAACAGGCACTTTAAAGGTCATAATACACACTTCCTTAAAATGAACTTGTTTTAATATTATGTGTGTATGACAACAACTCTCCTTCTCATATCTAATTATCATTTTCCCTCCATCAGTGATAAACAAGTAAATGGATCCCAAAAGCTACGCATGAAAAAGCATTAATTGAGCTCCTCAGAGTTTCTGTAAACTCATTATGTCATGCTTGGTTTGTCATCCATACAATGCTCACAGGCAATGGCTCTTTAGTCTTCTTTGTGGAGCTGGGTGGTTTATGGAAATATGGAGTGTCACAAGCAGACCTCTAATCCTCACAGACACTTCCCACAGTCATCAGTATTCTAATGACTCACCGCCGCCGTCCCAGGGTGTTTATTTTTAGAGATAGAGAGATTGATGAGATGCTCATATCATCCTTAACCACCAACTAATTAACTAATTAGGACATTCAAATGAAGACTTGCTCTGGATAATGCAGCGTGGCTTTGGCATGGGCAAACAGCTCTTGATTCAAACTGCTTGACTCAGCTATAATGGGGGGGGGGGGGGTTCAGCATCATGGTCTCTTGCTTACGGTTCATGTTCGCCTCATTGGTGGCAAATAGTTCTATTACATTATTGATGAGGGCAGGTATCGATCAGACAAATATATGCTGCGTTGGATGACCGCGGCAGCGACGGTGACACTGATGGTATCAACTCGCCGTCGTTTATATTCATGAATTCGTATACTAATCAGAGCCCGTGTGCCTCCTTACAGTTTCCTACATAGGTGTACACGAAGAGGCCTCATGTCGATCAATGATTCGTCATCAAAGCCCGGGCACACCAATCCATCCTCTTCATTGTTCAAAAATGCACTCTTGTTTTTCCAAGAGCTCCAATGATTTTCAATCACGCTCCACTTAGGCTGACTTTGAACTTTGAACTCACCTGCTTTAGAGGTGAAAATCCTTGAAGATCTTGCTGTCGGCATTATTATTAGTTTTTTTTTTACCATTGACTCATTCACCCTTTCACCTTGTTCTCACCATGTTGACGTTCTGTCTTGGTCTGACCTTGTATCATTATCCATCTATTTGCACTGATTGTTAGCCCACCAGGACTAATGTGTCAGCTTTCTGTTGGAGATGTGGATGATGGCCTAATGCTGTTGTAATGAAAATATAAATAAAGGTCTGTACACCTTTTTTATTTGGTTTTATTATCATTGCTGTCTTGTTTTTGGTCCAGCACTTTCCTATATTTTTTTGGGATGTGCGTGACCACCCTACATTGCTCATTATTGTTGTAAGTCAGCTCCTTAAAAAGGCTAACGTGTAGCCTAGCCCACAGTCTCCTGATAATGATTGAAATGATGGACCTCATTCTCAGCTTGTTTTGTAAAAGATTGGTTTTGACACTAACATTTGAGGGTTTAATCCCACATGGCTCTACTTTAAAGGTTAATAATCCTTTTAATTAAAGGATAAGCCTGGTATTGAGCACAAAATGTAATCACCGACGGATTACCAGCGGGATGAACATAGCCATAGCAATTAGTCCAATAATTAAGGTTTTAGTGCCGGACAGAGATGAGAGCGCTCTGGTGATGTGTCATAAAATTCATAGAGTTGTTAGGACGCTGTGAATATGTCGGTTGCAGCTTTACAGCAGCGCGCCTGCATGTGCACTCGGGGTGGTGGTGAAACATGGCGTCCCAGTGGACGGAGCTGCAACAGCTGTTCTTGCCTGGGCCTGGTGTTTCGCACAATATGATCGCTCCATCAGCAAGCCCACTCTCCAAGCAGCCGCATCTGCATTCATCAAACACACTCATCAATAAACAGGGCCGCGCAACAAATAAATGATCTCTGAGAGGGAACAAAACAGCGAGCCCCGAAAAAAATGTCAAACGTTCACTTTAATCACTGATGTTGTTAATCAATAAAACTGCTTCATATCTTTTAATTAAAGTTTTATTCGCAGCAAATGTTTGCTGAATCTGCCTGCATGTCTTTTTCTTTGTTTTTTTTTATTAATGGAACCAGTTGGGGCTGGGGAATGGAGGTGGCAGCTGCTGATGACCCGTCACGATGGGGCACTTGTGTTTGTAATTGCATTTTGTCACCTACAGAGGGTGTTAAGAATCCTTGTTAAAAGCTGGGGGAAATCTCACAGTAACAATTATTGTAGAGCAAATTACCAGGTAGGCAATATCTAAGCTGTCAAGAAAGGTTAGGAGAAATGAGAGGAAGAAGATGGACTATTCAGACATTCATCATGGCCATAGTTGCCACTTCCAAATTGAAAATTGGAGGGAATGCATCCTTCATTTTCTCAAAATTCGAATGAGTTAGTTCTGATTATTGCTGTGATTGACAGAAAGGCCTGGATAAATAAATAGAATGGTAATTCATTTCTCTGCTGGTGTCTTAGATCCATTCACACATATCACTTCTCAGTGTTTTGGCGTTAACAATAAATGATGAACGAGATTGTGGCCACGCGTGCCTCGGGATCAGGACTGCCCACATGAACATGTTTGTGAACAAGCGCACGATAGATGCACATGAACCTGTATTAATAGATCTCATCTGGCCTAGGATGGTCTTTGGGAGGATTTCTTCATTGGCACTGGCTGCAGTGGTACCATTGCACAGCGTTGCCACTTGAGAGTTTCCGTCTACCATCTGTCTCTTAACTCTGTATATTACATTTATACCATGCACTTGGAAATGTAGCTTCCTCGTTTTAATGGGAATGTGAGGCAACCGTAAAATATACATTCTCTCTTTCCTCTGGCAACCCGGGATGTTGCCGGAGCCAAAAGCATCGTCCGTGTTCATTTGCAACCGCATTGTCCTTTTGAATTCCATTTATGGCGAGCTATAAATTGAATTATTGAAAAGCTATTGTTTGTTGCATGAAATCAGTGAAGCAGTAAAGGGGTTAAAGTCAAAGAGTCGTAAAAACAATAAGCAAGAGTGTGAAAAAAAATCTACTCCAATCAGGATTGGGTCAATATTTAGCTCCTCGCCATATCACAGGATTTAATAGGACATGCTCCATGTGTATTTATGGATTGCAGACATCTGCTGAAAATGGAAAAAGGTTTAAGCGTTATTGATTCTGGATTTTTAAAAGTTTTACTCGGTAACACATAGGTAACTTTAAGTTTTCGGGGGACAGATTTTGGGGCATGAACTAGTTTGGTAGAGAATGTAGGCGTGAGTCTGCTAGTCCTGCTCGTCCTGTGGGAACATGTGGAAAGGCCGGGTTTTACCTGCCGTGTGACAGCTTGAAGTTTAAGTCATTAAATGCTTCTCTCATTCCTTCTGAAACGCACTTTAACATTTACTTTAACATTATATGGACAGTATAGAGTTGAGTCGATTGACAGGAAATTAATCTGCAAATATTATTATAATCACTTAAGTCATTTCTTGAAGCAGAAATTACAAAAATGCATTCAAGTTTTCAAATATGAATATTTGCAGAGTTTTTTTTGTTCTCTATAATTTTGGATTAAATATTGTGGGATTTTGAAAAGGTGGGTCAATGACACCATAAGCGTGTACGCCCTCTGACTACCATTAGGGCTAAGGTGCCCGCTAATGGGTGAAAGCTCACCCCACATTTACCACCTTCATTTGCTTGGCCTTCCGTCTTGCTATATTTGCGTTGTTTTGGCGTTGTGTCCACCATTTTGTTAGCGACCTTTGGGATGCTTGCTGACGATCTGGCTCCTGCAGTAGTTATGTTTTTATAGAGGATGGCAACCAGAATTGTCCTGAACACAGCAAAAATAATAAAATACAGGCAGACGGCAGGGTGTCTGCAGATACACTGCCACACACTTTTAGTGGTTCAAAAGTGATGATTGAGAGGGATTCTTTTTTATACATTATTTAAGGAAAATCCTACCATATCATAGTCTAAAATACTCAGTTACTCATACAAAATGAATCAAAATGGTACTTAAGTAAAAGTAAAAACGTATTATCAGCAAAATGTACTTAAAGTATAGAATTTTCACATTGCTATATTATTAAAGTATATTATAGTATTTTGCTTACTTACGAATTTACGCTAACAAAAACATGCACGATAACTTCAATATTAATGCAGCTCATCAATGTGGAGCCGATATTAGATACTTTGCATACTGCTGGGAAGATTGGTAGTATAGTACTGCATCATATTATATCTGTGTTTTTTAAATTGTAAAAAGTAACAAAGTGTCAAATACTTTCCCTCTGAAATGTATTGGAATAGAAGTACGAGGAAGCGTAGAATGGAAATAAGCCTGTACAAGTACTTCAGTAAATGTTCTTAGTTACATTGCACCACTGGCCTTTAGAGAGACAATAATCTGCAGATTAATCAATAAATAAAATGATTGTTAGTTGCAGCCCTCATACAGTAGATTCTTGTATTAAACTGGTAAGAAATACAGCACATTGCCCGGCTCTCTCTGCTCTTATCACAGTGTCTCTGTTTAGTCATTTGCAAGCTGTGACCATCGTTGATTCAAGGTGAGACCTGATATTATTGCCACATAGGCTTGTGTTTTTATTGTTGTTATTTTCAAGAATGGGCCCATTTTGTCGTTTAATTGAGGCTCATGGGCTTGGCTGTGAAACGGCACACAGGGGAATAAGACGTCAAGTGGCTGAATTTCCACAGCCATTAACTGTTCCACACTCAATTAGAATGCATAGGATCCTGACATTTCATAACTTATGGGTCTCCAGGTTGATATAACCCCCCGCTATAAAAGAAGCCACATTCTGAAGACACAGAGCCGGATACTTACGTCCTCTTTGAGATTTAAACGATTGGGAATTTCTGCAGTACAAAATCAAGGCTGGTTAAATGGCATGCATGATGTGATAAACATCTTCCAGGGTGCTCGGCGTTATTGCTGCTGTGTCTGTGTTAGTGTGGCGTAAACACATCGTGCTGCTTTGCACAGTGGATGCCACAGATGACTCTTTAGAAGCTATACGCCTTCGCTAACTATCAATTAAATTCAGTTTCGTGGCAGCGTTCTCGTGTTTCCTTGTCAAATAAATCGTGTCACATACCAGAAATAAGATTGCAGGAGACATGTATGATGCAACATAAATATAAAATATGAACGGCAGCAAATTGAGCCGCTTAATAGAAACTATTTTGGATTTGTTGTGCAGCTATGAGCCATCTTGGGAAAGGTGATCCTGACAATCAGAATTATGATGATAGAAATGCACTTTGATTGCTGTTTAATTTTCTTTGGTGATCTCTCACCACCGCGATAACTCAGTCTGAAAACAGACAGGTCCTATTTGCCAGGTAATTAATAACAGGCCGCTGAGGCAGGATTTAGCTATTATTTCTAATATGTTGTGTGATTGTAAAAAGCACCTTTTCCAACAGTACGATTGCATTCATTTATATCTTGTTATTTTGTAAATGCTTTTCCAGAGCTTTAATTTATACAAAGTGAAGGCGGATTTTCAGCACAACCATCAGTAATCTAATTTAAAAAGAATCTGCTGCTATCTGAAGGGTTACCAATTAATTCAAAGTGATTGCCTGTATAATTTAGTATATTATAAAGCCCAGTATTAAGCTTTCATTATGCTGGTCATGGCTGTTTGCTCCTTTGAGTTTTTCAACTTGTTTTTCATCAGAACATTTAAACGTAAGAAAGCCAGTCTGATCCTTAATCACTTAGATCATGAATACCAACATGTAATGTGGAGGTGATGAGTTTTAAGAGCGCCACTACTAATCATAAAGTACCTAACATGGATTAGGAGCAGAGCAAAGAAATTGAAGTCAGAGGTGGAGCAATAGATCACGCTTTCTTTGGGTTCTCCGTTGGTGGCCAACCAATAAACTTAAAATAGGTGAGGCCCTCTGCCATTAACAACAAAGCGCCATCAGCCGTGCTTCCAAGGTGGAGCCTCCTACAGGTCACTGCTGCTGTGACTCTCGACAATATGACAGATTAACGACAGGTTGAGCCCTGCACTTTCGGCCGCCCACAATCTCAATTATGTCTGTCTTAATGTACACTGAACAGCCACAATCGCAGGGCCATGGACAGGGTAAACACACTTGCAGGAAGCAGACTAGTGACAGGATAATAAAGTGCCATGATTGATTCGGCTTGCTATGTGCCAGATCGGTTTATTGTGTGGGAGGAGTGGTACCAGATTGTGTAGGTTTCTGTGGTGAGCTATCTGTTGTCTTGGCTCAAAAGGGGAGCTGAGGCTGGTTTAGGGATTATATGTAAATGTTATGGTTTCCCATAACTGTTGTGTTGTGTGTGATGTTTCTTTTTGCATTAGATATATCGGCCTGCTTGCTCATTTTCTATTTCAAAATGCGTTTTAACTCGGATGGGGAAAGTATCCAGATCCTTTTACTAGAACTAGTACTAGTTAAAATTCAATTGCAAGTAATAGCACTGCATTGAACATGTTACCTAAGTATAACTTACATTTCCTTCTGTAATGCCGTGGAAATAAAAAATCTAATCAAATTTGTAGAAAAGGTAAAAGAAATAAAACCTGTTCCCTGTCTCATATGTGGCCAGCAGCGACTGTTTGTCTGTGCTCGTACTTGGGAAGAGAGTTAATGCGTATTAATGGGGCCTGTAAAACAAACTAATTGAGCATTCCGGATCTTGCTGAGTTGGGGATCTGTGAGTGACATTGTGCAGCTCCAGGACCTCCACCAGACTGCTTTTATTAGCTCTCTGAACTGGGATGTAGGTCAGGCCATTAAAAGCAGGAAGGGCTTTCCCACTAAATATTGCTGTGACAGCCTCATATTTGACACCCCAATCTGTGAGCAGTGCTTAGGAGACATTTGCAGCAGCCGTGTGGCGAACAGCTCCACGTAAGGAGACGTCATTTATATAGATTGCCACTCCAAAAAGTTAATCCCAGTTTAAAGCGATTTAATTGAGCACAATAAACTGCAGCCATATGCATCCCATAAAAATCAACAGCGTTCCATGTGAGTGCAAAGTAAACATGCCTTGAAAATCACTTTATGTGTAACAAGTCTCACATCCCAGTGTTGGCGATGTACCTTTTGTGAATGACTGAAACAAAGCCTGCATTTATTTGTTCCTTGTATGGTGATTTTAATAGTAGTTAAAGAGTGAGATGTTGGAAAATAAGCGTAGGGGTTGAACATTCTGAACCCATCATTATTTTAAAACATTGGTTGTTTTTTTTGTTCAACAAAAGAACAAAGCTTAGAGCCTCCAACACGTATATTACCATTTAAATCAGAAGCTAACGCATTATATTTCGGAGATACGACTGAAATAAACCAAACTAGACACAACGCACTAAATCACGGTCTAAAACAGTAAGTAGTAGGGCAATAATATTTCAATAGGGGGCAGCACACTGCCATTACAGATTGGCCTTTAAATCATATTTAATTGCTCTTTTGTGTAGTAGTCTGTAACTGCAGTTTTGCTGGAGCTTGAAACGCAAAGTTCTCCTGATATACTATACTGTGTGCAGCATATACAATCTGTCCATCAAATCCACTCTCCATATGCCGTCCTTAACAACCTTCTGTCTGCTGAAGCTAACGTGAACGTCTTTGTTAGGCGTTATAATAAAAACAGACAACAGTGCAGCCTAGTAATGGATCACAGTATGAGGTCAAGCAGATTCCTCTAAAGTGGCCGGCTCGTTTTCTTTTCCTGTCATCAGCTTTGGGTTGGCTTTTTACTAAAGTGTCATAAGCCATTTCATTGTAAATCTCAGTGACCTTGAAGTCACTAGAAAAAGCACAGATCCGTAAACCAATCATCGCACGGCTGCCCCTGTCAGCCACGCTCCTGTTCACACAGTCACTGCCTGCATTTCCTGATGTTAAACAGAGGGAGGAAAGAGGAATACAGCTCAGTTCACACAAGTGTTTATAAGAACACAGTGCCAATATCAACTTTATTTAAAATCCAACCAATATTAGCATTATAGTTCTGCTGTTAGGACATTATTTAATAAAATAGCTGTTCAGTTGAACATCCATCCCTAAGTGCAGGGCATATGGATATAGAGGCGTTACAGACTTAGCTAAAAAGTCAGGATAAAGACTAATGATACTGCAAGCCTCAGCATTTCGTAGACCACTCTCAACTGCACTGCTCACCAGCTGCACAAAGATCAGTGTTATGGATTTGTTGAAAAATCCATTTTTAGAATGCTAATGTCCTTTATATCTTTCAGAGATAAAGAACGCTCGGTGCATTTCTGTGGGATGATTTCCCGCGGTATATCAGAGATCTGCCTGTCTGCTCCAGCTGTGGATTATTGGACCGGCTGCTTGAAGGCTGTCTCCACTCTCACTGAAGCAGGTTCTCAGGTTCTCTGTACGACCCACGCAGGTTAAAGAATTCACAAAGCCGAGTCTTTGCAGCGCTGCGGTTTGTGTGCAGGTATTTAAAACAAAGTGACCTGGATTCAGTTTCCACCTGATTTTGCACCTGTTCTCCCGTTTGCTCAGGCAATAAAGCTGTTATCACGGTGTACGATGATGTTGTAATTATTAACTGTGCCACCCAGGAGAAATGGCACCATCGTATTTTTTTAGCTCCACTGGCTATTTAGAAATAGCTTTCTGGTGATCATTTAAAGTATAAGTAGTCTACTTGTCCTGCTATAATCTTGATTGTATCTAATAACATTAAAGTAGAATAAATACAATTTGAACCAGTAGTATGACTTATCATACTTATATCAGCAAAGCAGCTAACCAACTATAAAGAGCTATTTATGAAAAACTTTCATAAAGCCTTTATGGCATATTAAAGAGGAATGCAGATTACACGCACACATTTCTGAGCTCTCATTCTACTGTACACATCTGGTGACTTTATAATAAGGACTCCAGGTCTACTACATCTTCCAAGGAAGGGAAGGTTATGTGTGAACTGTTCACAAAGTAAAATGTAACTGAACTACTTAAAATACAGAAAACATTGTTTATACCAAATTTAGACTAATCGCTATATTACTCTGAACAGGGGAAACCTGGTTTTCAGTAATATGCATCATACTGGAATGAAGTGCAGAACCCAATGAAGTGTAATCAGTGTGTATGTAGTGACTTGTCTTGTTGTGTATAGTTTGTTCTCAGGTTTTGATCTCAACAGTCCTGTAGATGTATACATATATATAATACTTGTAGACTAAGCCATCCTGAGTCTATGCAGCAGCAGTGTTGGATGAAAAATGACTGTGAAATCATTTTCTGTAGTTCAGGCCATGTCTTTGAACAGTCAACAAGTGTTGTCGTTAGACTTATAGTTGTAGTTTGATTTTAGACTTCTTTTCCTGATTTCTTTTTGTCCCCACGATTAGATATAAGCAGGTTTGCGTAGCTTTATTTGCCTTTAATATAGACTTGCAATGGAATGAAAGCCCAGGCAGATGTTTCCATAAGAAGCCATCTGATTCATCGATTAGCTTCAGTTGATACTTTTAAGAGACGGAACTGCCTCAAGTGATGTACGTGAGATAAGAAATCAGAGGTGGAGCGCAGATGAACTGTACCCCTCCAGGCGGTGTATCCTTGGTGTTGACAAAGAAAGGAGCCTCGGTAGTTTCGTGCAGCATCCAGATATGGAGATTAGCATGGAGCCATCAGCAGCGCTGCAGTCCCTCCCTACCCTGCTTCTCCTGTCAGACCGCCTCCTCCCTGCTTGTCAGGAGCTCCGACGAGGAGCTGTAAAAACCTTTTCCCCTCTCCTTAACAACTGCAAAACAACACGCACACACTCGGGCTGAGGTGCCTGCTTTTCTGAGGCCTCTGACAGGACGTGCTGCAGGCACAAATTGTAATTCATAAAGGTTAAGGGGGTCAATGCCTTTTATTACCAGTCTGAGTGCATCCAGCTTGATGGGGCGGGCATGCAAATGGAATGTCTCAGAGTGTTCTATGCAAGAACTCAGACAGCGAGTGCGTGCGTGCTTCTGAATGGGAGGAAGTAAAAGGTGGTGGGGGGTGCGTGAGACCGGGTGCTCTCTCCACCTTCCTCAGCCATGTAGGACCACACAGCCGCTGCCCGGTTAATTAGACAGTATGACATTGACCTCAGGTAGTTAACGGCCACTTTGATATGTGCCGTCTTGCAATTAATATATTGTAAATCTTCATGTTTTATCATAGGGCTAGCTCTGACCTATAAGTGTCTGCATTACACTTGGGCCTACAATACATTCTTACATGTTACATTTGCATTAACACAACCGCAATATCAGCAATGTGAAACTAAAGATCTGCGATGTGTTGGTTTTGTTTTCAAAGCTCTCTCGTTCTGCACTTACATGATCAACAGGAAGATTAAGAGGTTCAGACCAAACCAGGTGCAGTATCACAAAAATGGGATAAAAGTATTATTATTATTGATTATTTATTTATTGTCTATGGGATAGTTATTGAGACATATAACAAGAACAGATAAAATAGTATTCTGGTTAATCTGCTTGTGAATTTTAGAACAATGCTGTTGTGCATAGTTAATGTTTCTCATCTCTTTTGTGACCCCTGCAACAAAGGCTATGATTACATTAGACCCCATTGCACCCTCTGCTGGACCTTTATGGACATTACTTTGTTCTTGGTCGCTATAAGATATGTTTAAGCCATTCTCAGTCTCCGGCCGGACAAGGCTTTTAATGATGCAATAACAGGTTTGTGTCTTCATGGAACAATAATTGCTGGACATGAAATATAGTTTTACCAGATTATGGGATTCCTTTTTTCTGTTTTTTACGACACAGGTTTGATTTCAGCTTTGCAGAGGTTATTACTAACACATGATAATAAATGAAATCATGTGAAATAGGCCGTTGAAAAGTAACTACTTGGCACACAACTCCTAATGCAAAGTGAATACGTTTAAAATAAACACATGAAACAAACTTGGCAAACAGAACAATAGATCAGAACTGATCAGAACAAATAGAAGAGCGTAGAAAAGAATATGATAGAACATCAGAATAGGCTGAATAGAATAGAGTGGAACAGAATAAATTAGAACAGGATGTGATAGAATACAATATATCAGAATAGAACAGAATAGTATACTTAAGAGATTTAAGAATATAACAGAATAGGATAGAATAAGATATGATAGAATAGAACACATAAGAATAGGATGGAACAGAGCATGACAGAATAAATAGAACATAATACAACAGAATAAAATAGAATATGATAGACAATAATACAACTGAATAGAACAGAACGCAACAGAATAGAATCGGAGAACCGAACACAATAGAATAGCGTAGAATAGAATTACTTTTGTTCAGCTGTTCTTTGACTTTTAATGCATAAAATACTTTGCTGTCTTCTTCTGTATTTCTTGTAGATACATGATCTACTGAATCTGTGGCTTGTGGCTTCATGTTGACTATGAAACTGAAAAGATCATACCTGAGGAGCCACTGAGACATTCCTCTCTTCAAGCCAGCATGCAGCAAAGGCAGACTCCCTGTGCTCATTACCTTTCCATCACAGACCAGCTGCTGTGGAGTCATTCATCACGATTACAAATCCGCCCCGGTGTTGGTAGCCTACAGCTCCACCATCAGCCTGTGAGATGCACAGGCAGGGCCCTGAGCCATCGGTCCCTTTGGGCAGAGTGTTAAATTCACACCACAACAGGTGATGGTAGTGGACAGCAGCAGGCAGCTTTTCTTATGAGGGAAAAACTCATTTTGAAATACTGGTTGAAATTCTGCTTCTCTGCAGCCAGGATGGAGACCGTTTGACAAAAATAAATTGTCTCTTTTTTCCATGTAGTGCTGGTGTGATGCCAATTACAATATCACTTAGAACAGCTTTGACAGAGACACAGGGATTCATCCTTCCTTCAGCTAAATGTTTGACCCGCAGCAATGCTACAGCCAAGAATTTCCACCCTTGAAATAGACCCTCATTCCCACAGTTGAGCCAAGGTCTACTAAGAACAGATATCTAAATGTTAGCCGTGACAACTTTATGGATTTTTACCACTTCTTGCCTGCAGAAATGATTCCAATAATATTTTAACATCCAATAATCAGACATGTATTTGTAATATGTATTTTAAAAAGGAGTTTATATATTTTTATCATTAACACTCATCCACAGAAACAGATGCAACTGAACTGTTACAAGCAATGGCAAGTGTGTTGTCATTGTTTACCCCAAACTTACTACTTATTATGGTAAATGCTGCTTTAGATAAATATAATAACCCATTTAAATCCACATTTTTCCTTTTATTTTCCACTTTATGTAGCTTTAAAGGTGGAGATACAATCTTAATCAGCACTCTTTTGCATTTGTATATTATGTATTGACTTATTCTGGCTGTACATTGAAGTTATTGGATATGGTGAGTTTACATTGAATAAAATACTTAAACCTAAGACCTCATGTTTTTTTTTATGGCTGGAGCATTGCCTCAAATGAAACATTTTCCAACCTCGTCTGTGGCACTCAGCCCCACAGACATTAGTTGCTACTAAAGATGTGTATTTAAAAATAGGTCACAAATAAATACTGTCATTTTGTAAAAGCTAAATGATTTACTGGTCACTGTAGTTTTTAGATAATATTACTCAAACAGGAGGAAATGTGTATTTACGAGGTGCTCCCTTTAGCCATAGCTTTGTTGCACAACTCAGTATTTACGACAGCAGGAAATGTATATGGGATTGACTTAAAATAACCTACAGCATGGCTATTGATGAGTTTTAAATTGCTTTTTGGACAACAAACAGCTATGGCACGGAGGAAAAATCTATATCACACTTTGGCAACAATACTTGTTAGTTGGATCAATTCATTGTTGGTTTCCATCTTTTCATGGGATTGTTATCCCCAGATTTACAAGATGGTCCCTGTATAATTAATAGTTTGGTCTACAAACGTTTATTATTATTTTAACTGTTTTAACTGAATAAGGGTCCACATCTGTTTTATCATCAGCTATCCATCCATTTTCTCTTTAAATTCGAATATCTTCAGCTTATATTCAACATTATAGTAGAGTCCGACCAACAGGAGCTGTCAGTTTCCATCCATACTATAAACAATATAATTAAATGTAGTTTATCGTCCTTCTTAATTATATCCACTCAATGAAGGCGCATTCATCAATATACACAAACAAAGATTAGTTTTGTGAATGAACATTGCTGTTTTTTGCAATCTTGTTCAATAAAGTTTCTGTGAAATGACCTTCCACTGTCATCATCCGGGCCTCTAAATACGTCACATCGCGCATGCGCACTGTTCTACTGTGGTTCGACCTCTGCAGTCGGTAAGTGTGTGATGGCAGTTTGAATGAGAAGCGTATCTTTACAAATCCAATTTCATCCTCTCTCTTAACTCCACATTGCAGCGCACAAGTGAGGATAGCATGCAGCATGGATGTGAATGTACATATGAGTGCCTTCATTTTCTCCCTGGAGCATTTTTACACCCGTTTGACCTTACTTCTCTCTCCGGTCTTCCTTCCTCAGAGAGACCCGGGCTTCAACCAGATTTGACCGAACCGGTTAGAACTACCTAAATTAGAAGATGTACGCCTGTGCAAAGTTCGTCTCCACGCCGGCTCTGGTGAGTTTGCTCTCTGTGGTGTGTTTTGTGTCCTGCTCAGTGAAGTATCCCGGATAAATCCGGTGGGCCTCTGGCTGATCTTGACTGCAGCTGACTGGCAAGGGTATCCGCAGTCTAGGCCAACGGGCTAGCTAGCTCTTGCTAAAGCACAGCATTTCATAAAGGTTTTTTAAAAACGTGTGCAATGTAGCGCTAATGCTAATGATTCAGGTGCATGTAAGCTATCTTAAACACTGCCTTTGCGTTAGCTTGTAGCAAACATGTTCAGTAATGGCCGTAAGCTAAGGTCATCACAAGCCTTTTGTTAGCCGAGTTTTGTGCAGAGTTCCCCTGAAAACTCACGAACATGTCTGTTCAACTGATCCACAAACTATCTCCTTTAAATTATATAAAATGTAGCCTGTGTTGTCAAGTCATTCACCAAGGTCATATTTCTGTTTCTAGTTCCTCTATTAGTCTTACCAGTTTCAATTACAATAGGACAATTTGTTAGGAAGCTTTCTATTGTATTAACACAAACCCAGGAGTGACTTTGACAGCACAGACTACCCACAAATCATTAAAGGCCACAGGTCGTAATGTGTGTGCACTGCAGTGAGTGACTCTGATTAACAAAGTGACATTAGGGTTCCTTCCACCTGCTCAGACTGGTAACGGCTACCAACAATATGTATCATATCTTATCAAGCTTTTGTGTTTAACTAAATGTGTTCTGCGTTTTGTGTCCGTGCTGTTGCTTTCAGGTCCGTGCTGGTTCCCGGGCTCTTTACAGACCCCTCTCTGCCTCTGTGCTGTCCAGGCCTGAGCTCAAAACAGAGGTGAGAATAAATGACAGGCTTTCTACTGGGACTGCAACTGTCCTTCTACCACTTGATTGTTAAATGCTCATTTATTTTATAAAATGTCAGAAATATTGTCAAATCATCGTGATGGTTAACATGGAAATTGGTACTTGACAAATTATAGTAAAAATTGTAATTTAGTAATTTTTTCCCATTCCTTTATTGTTCTCACTTACTGTATTGTCATATCTCATGTCATTGGTGTTGAAGGTGTAAGTTAACCGTTTTTGTCTTTTCTTGCTCCAGAGCGGCGTTGCTGTGATGCCACAGAGCCCCCTCACCCAGATCATACTGAGGGGCTTCCAGACCAGCGCTGTCAGCAGGGACATCGACACTGCTGCCAAGTTCATCGGCGCTGGAGCTGCCACAGTCGGAGTAGCTGGATCTGGAGCTGGAATTGGGACTGTGTTCGGCAGTCTCATTATCGGCTATGCTAGGTTTGTTCTCACAAACGTACATCCTGAAAATATTAAAATTGACTCGAATTAATAGATTTCTGGTGCGTACTTTGTTTTTCCATTGATGCCATCGTGTGTTCTTGTCTGCAGGAACCCATCTCTGAAGCAGCAGCTGTTCTCATATGCTATCCTGGGATTTGCCCTGTCTGAAGCCATGGGACTGTTCTGTTTGATGGTTGCTTTCCTTATCCTGTTTGCTATGTAAAACTCTGTCATTCAACACTTTCATTACAGATGTGACTACATATTTTATTGTGGCTACCAAAATTGTTCTGTGTTGGTGTCATGGAAATTTACATTTTCAAGACTTTCAGACACTGTAAAAATACGCAAAACATGTATTGTACAAATGTAAGAAATTACGTGATTAAAATACATGTATTTGACTATTTAACAATGGCACTTTTATGTCTGGAATATCATGCTAGCCCAATAGAAAGCAGTCCTCTTTCTTGAATGTCATCTTTTCTGTGAAGCATCTGCGTCGACTTGTCATGAGTCGGCCTTGTTTTCTTAGCACATCACATGGAAGCTTTTTGGGGTCCATCTCAATTCATTCTTGGATAAGATGCAGTTAAACAGTACTGTAATTAGACAGCAAGGGAGTGCTTGCTTTTGTAAATGGCATTAAATAAATCTAGAGGATTTAATTGAGCTATTTAATGGGTTTTGACTTTTTTGAATCTCATGCTGGGTTGTTAAAATAATTGGCTTTCTGTCATGGAAGCTGGGCTGAATTTAGTTAAAACGGAAACGAGTTAATTTATTTTATAAACATGTAAGGTTATAATTAATATCAAATCACAGAATGGTAAATACCAAACATATACCGGTGTAGTTGACAGTTTAAGATGTCAGATGGAATTGAAAGCAAGCTTGTATGTGCTGGTACTTAACAACTCAATAGTAGTCTTCTGAAGAAACTAAAAGTACCGTACATCCTTATCTTTTATAACTAATAGTTAATAACCATGTGCTAGAGTTTTTAACATTGAAAGCTAACGCAGTGCAATTATCTTAAATATAATATATCAACAGGTATATAGGCATCTTTAAGTCGCACGAACACCAAACTATCAAGGTGTATGGCTACTTGAAGCCTCAAGAACATATAAATGAACAATACACTTGTTAAGTGAAGTACGAGACATATTCAGTAATTCAACTTTTGAAACGAATGTTTTTATCTGGTGTTTCTGGATTTTTCAGTGAGGGAGGAGTAGTAGATGTAATTTTAATGCGGTAATTTAAATTTTTTGTGAAAAATAAAACATTATTCAAAGCAGAGTATTTACATATGTCTTAAAAACTTATTGAAGGGGATCTGTAATTAAATTCCTGAATAAATGTTCAAAAACTACATGAGAATCCTGGCACTGTCCTCGTGTGACGTTTACGGAAATGCCTCAGCCGCTCTCGCGATACTTTGGTACAGACGTGGGATTTTGTAAATCAAGGGTTGTGGCTGAGAGAGGTAAGTCACCACTTAAACTGATGGCGAATGGACACAAAGCGGTTGTAAAAGGCATCATTTCTGGCACTGCGAGGGACTTGTGCTCCGGTACATTAAAGCGACCTCGAGATAAACACTGACATCTCTTTTGTTTACAGAGATATTTAGCTCCAAATATTGCGACGGTTGTATGTTAACGCAGGGCGCTCGGGCTATTCCATGGAAGCGACTGGGGCAGATAATTGCAATCTAACTATAAACGTTGTGTGTTTATTAGTGTTGCGCATTTTCTTGACATTTTACAACGTAAAGCGGTGCAGGTGTCGGCTCTGGATGTCCTCCTCAGCCGCGTATTTGGACCGAAAGAAAACAAACCATCTTTTATGATGACACTGAGGTGTAAACAACCAAAGCAACCGCCCATCATCGATATGCTTTGTCCAAATGTGTAGCTGTCCTCTCTCACTGTGCCACTCCACTTATTATCCGATACGACTTAAATCTGCTGTCATTTGTGCCACAGCCACGATGTTCATTCCACATCTTGAAGGAGCCATCGTCTTATTTGTAAACAGTTAACCCTTTACAATAATTCTCATCTTTATTTATTCTGATATTAAACTCCTGCTTGTGCGTTTTCCTTGTTTTATTTCAGGGTGACACAACAGGAATTCCTTAATATGAGTGATGACAAACCTTTCCAATGTACTGCTCCTGGCTGTGGACAGGTAAGTCATCTCTGTTATCGTGAATGTTATTGTGCCACTGTTTTATATTACCCTGTATGTAGACAGACCTGAGGCTGGATCAACCTGCCTGGGAAAATGCACCATGTGAGCACAATACAAACTAAAATAATAAAGTGTGATCGCTAGAGTTTCAACCCGGGGCTCCTGGAGTCGTTTATAGCATTAAGTCTACCTATTTTAATATGTAAATATGGACACAATAATAGAAACACCTGGAACACACCTGAGAGATGATTGATGTTTGAGTTGCTCACCTGCAGCTAAACAGCAAACAGACGTTCTGAACCTTTCCCATGGAGATCCTGTTTGATTGTTCTTTCTGTTCTGACCGTACAAAGAGATTCACAAATGAGGACCACTTGGCTGTCCACAAGCACAAACATGAGATGACCCTGAAGTTTGGCCCTGCAAGGAACGACAGTGCCATCATTGCTGGTAAGTGCTCTTGATGTTGAGATGTGTTGATGTCATTCATACTTTACATTACAGTCTTGGTTCTGATGGTTTTCCTCCATTTGCAGACCAAACACCGACACCTACCCGCTTTTTGAAGAACTGCGAGGAGGTCGGACTCTTCAATGAACTTGCAAGTCCGTTCGACCACGACTTCAAGAGAGCGAGTGAATATGACATTAAAAAGGTGGTTGTCGTTGCCAGACTTCTTGTCAGCAGATCATCTCACTTCTACGTATTATCATTGACACCACTGATCTGTTTCATTGAGATGATTTATTCTTATTTTTTATTCTGTAGTTACCATTGGATTTGTCACCTCTTGCGACGCCTATCATCCGCAATAAAACTGAGGCGCTCACAGCTATGGAGGCACATCGAGACAGCCCACTGCCTCACCCCGAATCTACCACCAACGATGACAAGGTAAAGCCTTTGAGTTTGCAGTGTTTGTGCTAATCATGGAGCCTCGTGACAAGGATGTCACGAGGAGTGAAGAACAAGGCGTCCTCTTGTGATTGGTGTTATTCTCTGGAATTACACATCCACTTGTATGAATATAAACGTGATAAGTGATCAGATTATTTGCTTGTTTCAGTTTGACTTTGTCTCAACTTCCATGAAAAAAAAGCTAACAGTACTGCACAAAATGATTGTCTAGAGAAATCCATTGGATGTATTAGATGACTAATACGCTTCCATGTGTTTAGCTCTTTTATTCCTAATATTGAGAAGAATACGGTGACATGTGGCCTTCATTTTATCATAAGAAGTGATTTACTTAAACAGGGTTGTAACGGTATACAGCGCCATTAACATGTGCATGTGCTTATCTACAGTATTGATAAAAAAACCTCAGTATATATTAGTTGTTAATAATCAGAGGGCGTTATTTTAAAAGCTCAAAGCTGATGTTATTTTTGTATATTTTAACATTCAACTCTTCTTAACAATCTGGTGTTCATTAAATGCTTCCTGCAGCTAAGGTCTTGTATGCTGTTTTCAGGATTTATCTTTGCAGCCAGCCTCACTGCCAACATCCACTATAGTCCATCCTGCATCCCTCCAAGTTCCCAATGTACTTCTAGCAACCTCAGAGGCTAATGTTGTAATACAGCAAGCTCTCCCATCACCAACATCTAGCTCTGTTATTACCCAAGTCCCATCCACTAATAGGCCTATAGTGTAAGTAACTCAAAACGTCCATTTTTTAATTTTTTTTAAATCATGGTTTTACTAAGTCATCTTTTTTTAAATATATGTGCAGTTTCGTTTTGGTGAGCTCATATGTCATGAGGCATGTGCTTGTTTTTTCATTTATTTGCACTCTGAAGGAATTTATTTTTTGTGGCTGTAGACCTCATAAGTCTCGTCTTCAAGAATAACATCGACAATGCTCAAATATAGTTCAAATTCTGAGTGGTGGAAGAAAATTAAACGATCAAAGGGGTTTCCACATAATGATCTGTCCCTGTATCAGGCCTTCATACACCACTGTAAAGGGTATTGAGCCTCTTTTTATTTGAACAAAGACGCAGTAAGGTAGGATTATTGTTGTAGAACACGGACAGTGTTCAGTGAAGCACAAGCTCGCCAGATTGTGTATACATGTGAGATATCCATTATGATCATCAATTGCCTGTGAAATGGAGCTACAGCTACAGAAACTTTCACAGGTCAAAGAAAAGATAAATTGGACTTGTTTAAAAATCTGTCTGAACAATTATGTTTGCAGTGACGCACAAACATGAATTATGTTTTATTCTAAATCTGTCTAGCAGAGTCTCCCTGGGCCCATAATTAATAAGCAAAGTAATGATCAATGAAGGACCCAGTTTGTAGAACATGAAGATTTTCCTTTTAGATTTTGGGAGTAAAATATGCTTCAAACACACAGATGATTTGGTGGAAATCCCGCGTGTTTTACCGAACCAGAAGTCCACATCTGGGCAAAACTGATGTCACTTATGGGGTCTAATGTGATGACAGAGTATGTGTTCTAATAATCTTGCTTCAACCTGTTACGCGACAGGTGTGTTTTTGAGTTGTTTTGGTTCCACTTTATTTTCCGTGAGTCGTTGCCTGATTGTGACATTATGCTGGTGTATTAGTAGCCGCCCTTGTCTTTAATTTGCGAACAGATTTCGTTTTGTGTGTTAATCACAAAGTTGTTTGTTTGTTTCCCTCACTGGGATTTCTTCTCTCTCCCCCTTCAGCCCGGTGTCTGGCACCTTCCCTGTGCTCTTACAGCTGCCTAACGGTCAGACCATGCCGGTTGCTATACCTGCGTCTATTGCAACCTCAAGTGTACATATCCCAACTACGATCCCTGTGAGTTCGCTGTTTGTTACATTATGTTAATGTTGTTTTACTGAGTTTGAGTGAAAGCAGCATTTTGAAACTTTTATGATAATTTAATGACTGTTTTGAACAAATAATGATGTCGGTAACAAGTGTTTGTGGACAAAACAATCTCACCTGGAGGTCAGTTTAGTGGCTCATGTTCTCATGGAACTGTAAATGTTAACGTTTCCTTTATTCTGAGCAGTTTAAAGACATCGCATTCATATTGGCTTGAAAGGCGAGCTTCACAATTCATTTTTGAATTCAGTAGGTCCATTCAGCGGCTGTTTCTGGACCTTTCTACCCGATCACAAAGCTTCAGAACAGCCACTAAATGAACCTTGATTGTGTTGTCGACTGTCGTTTTCACAAACATGAATGAACTAACCAATTCATTTTTTCCCTTAAGCAGGGCAACTTTAGATAACTAGATTTTAGTCCAGTGTGTAGAGTAACAAAATCACTAGATTGTGTCGAATAACTCACAAGTTTGCCATTTGTTAATCACATTTTTTAATTTGGGATGTTGTTCGGACAATCGTTCACATCAGTAAAATTTGAAGTCCTTCCAAAAGGGACATTTAGAATACACTTATGCTGTAGCGATACATTAATACCACAAATTGTCTTCGCTGTACTTGGACAGAGGGATTGTTTACAACTTTGGCATCTCAGATTTGGCAGTGAAGTCAGAGCTGCAGCGGTTGAGGGAGGTAATGGACTTAAGAGTACAACTGTGTGTCGCTGTGGCAAAGACACAGGATTTGGCCGAGGCACAGCGGGCTCCGGTCCAGGACACTTCACTACTATTTGTCCTTGTGCAATTAGAATCAACGCTCTTGATTTCTGGCAGAGCAGATAGATGATACTACTAATGTGTTTTGCTAACCAATTATAACCGATATAGGAAATCTCATACAGGAGATATGTTTGTAAATCAAGGTTTTTGGAATTTCTTTTAAGTCCCCCATGTGGGAGCTTGTCTTGTTGTTCACCGTTGTCCTGGTTGTCTGTGTGGAACACTGAGCAGCAGATGATTATCTCCTGATAGCAGCACAGCAGGGGAAAAAAACCTCTATCTTCCCAGTCTGTGGGGATTGGGAAAGCCGTTGACAAGTAGAGGAGGGCAAAAGTAGACGGAGAACATAAGCCACTGGTGGGGCTTTCACTCGATCATACCCCCCACCCCGCCTTTTCTTTCTCTCCCTCTCCACCTCTCCCCACCTCCCTCTGTCTCATTGTCAGCGGCTGCGAGATGAGGCCTGGCTCTGGCCTTCTAACTCGTGTCTCTCCATCCTCTCCTCAGCTTCCCTGCCCATATGCTCTCACGCAGGCAGGCAGAGGTTCATTAGCGTGCACACGGCATCTCCATGTGGCGCTGCCTCCACAAAATAACAGGCCATCCAACCTAATGAGGCTGAGATATGAGGAAACTCTGGGAGCCTGCCGCGGCTGTGTTTGTGTAACGTGCGAGCGTTTGTGTCTTTTTTAACAGCTGAAGACAAATCTTCTCCGTGCTGATCTGTCTCTTTGTCTCTGCCGTCAGCTTGTCAGACCTGTCACCATAGTGCCCAACGTCCCCGGGATCCCAGGACCTCCCTCGCCACAGCCACAGCCCGCCCAATCAGAAGCGAAGCTGGTATTAACTATCTCTTCTTTTACATCAAATATTATTTCCATGTTGAGTCTGTCATTTCCCATCTGAGAGGGATAATAACAACCAAAGTAATGAGGGAGCCTGACGATAAGAGATCATTCCTTCACCAGATGAGGGCGCTAGTGACAGGTTGGGTCTGAAGTGGTCCAAAGACTGTTTTTATTTATTTATTTATTTGTATTCCCCTTTTATCAATTGACTTTCCATCTGGATTTTACCGCCTAATATTTCTTTGAAATTTGATTTGTATTTACTGATTCATAGCGTTGCAACGATTAGTTGATTAACTGATGAGTCCGAAAATTATTTTAGTCATTTTTTAAGCAAAATGCTAAATATTTAGTGCTTCTAGCTTCTTTAATAATAAAGATAGTAATCATAATAATGATAGTGATAATAACTTTATTTGTAGAGCAACTTTTATGTTAAGATACAGTCCCAAGTTCTTCATAAACAAGTTTTAAAATAGTCATAGATCAAAAACAAAAATTTAAATGAACCATTACAATAACGCATGCATTTAAGGATTTGCTATCTTTGGGTTTCGGACTGTTGGTGGGGGAAATTATAATAGGCATTGTTCACTATTTTGTGACAGTTAATTGTGAAAATGATCTGCAGATTAATGGATAATGTGTGGGAGAAGCTGGTCATAACAGTCTTGCAACTAACTGGGTCCTCCTGTACACAAAGTGATAGTTGAAGGGCAGGGATATGAAGTGTTTGGAGGGAGATCAGTGGCAATGTGATGAAGCACGGATCACAGAACCTGTAAGTGTTCGCAGCATGCCCCGCCTGTGGAAATTAACAGATAAACTGCAGAGAGGAGGTGTGTGTGTGTGTGTGTGTGTGTGTGTGTGTGTGTGTGTGTGTGTGTGTGTGTGTGTGTGTGTGTGTGTGTGTGTGTGTGTGTGTGTTCGGAGGGAAGGATTGATCCTGACTGGCGAGGAAGGAGTGAAGGGAGGAGGAGGGCACGGGGTTGTCGGGGATCATGGGGTACGAAGATGACAAACGGGGAGACAGCGTTGTGCTCAGCACGCCGACACCGGGGCCAACCGGCGGGGGCTACCAGCAAAAGCCAGCTGGGGGCATCCTGGCACACGCTCAGCGAGGCACATTAAGTCGGCCTCGCCCTGCATGGAACCTTTTGTTCAGCAGAATCCTGCCTGACCTGAACCCCCCCGCCCCCCCCCCCATCTTCTCACTCCGGCACCTCCCACCGCACTCAGCTCATCAGCAAACACCTAATGAGCCCGCGTCAAGAAAACAGACCCCCGCTCAACCTGCCTGCTCCCCGCCCCCACCATTCTCTCAGGGGGCGCAGAGACGGCACTTTACAAGGACTGATGATGCTGCAAAGACCACAATAATGATAATTAACTTGCTGAATTTAGAAGATTATGCTGTTAATTAGTTGCAAAATAAAGATAAGTAATATAGTAGCAGATGGTTGAATAACACCCATGAGATGGAGGGTTATTACACTGATGAGGTTTCCGTGGCAGAGATGAAATATGAATCTGACTGGCGTTCCCCTCTTTCTATGGGCCATTCCAAGAGAATAATATCCTGTTTCTGCCAGAAGAGCTTCTGGAAGGGTATTACACGATAAACTAATTTGGTAGATAGATTGGTCTGGCAAAGGTAGTTGTTACAATAATGCGGTCCTCTGTTTTCTCATGTAAATGCATTCCCTCTCACTTTGTTATCGCTTCGAAAGGCTCATTCACTTTCACCTTGTTTGATACTCGAGGAGCTGGCCTGTGAATCGTGAACACTGTCTGTGGAGATGTAGTTTCTGTGAATGGGCCGTGTTATGTGTGGCGTTTGCGGTCCCAGTCAATGTAAAAAAAAAAAAAAAAAGAGCGTTTTTTAATAGTTTGAGTCACATTATGTGCCATCCATCACCTTTGGTGTTCAGATAACATCACGCCCTGAACATGCTAAATACATGTGAGGAGTGTGTTCCATGCTTCATCAGATCGTTTTTAAAATGTGTTACAGTTTCTTTACTATTTCAGGATTTCTTTCAATTCTTCTTCTCTTCTTAGATTTTTTTCATTTTTCAGCATCATATTTCATAATCTTAATTCGTGGGTAGGGGATACTAAAGTACTTGTAGAAGTAGGATATTTCCCATGATCTAGTAACCATCCGTATTAATAATGTCAGCAGTTATGCCTCTCTTCTTCTTCTCTGCTGACTGCTGGTAACCCAGTATGTTCGTCTGTTCACTCTCATACTACAATAGGTCTGATCGTTAACCATCTTTAGGTAGCCCTTTCCTCAACTTCACACTAGTATTCCAGGTGTAAATCATAGTCAGTGAAAACACGCTGTGATACTCTGTATAAAATGTTCTCTTTTTTACCGTGTTGACATCTGAATATAGTTCTCCTCTTGTAACAACCATGTCTTTGCATGAACATGTCATGACTGTTTTCCTCATGCTGAATTCTCTTCCCAGAAACTGAAAATCACGTTAAGCCAGCAGCTTCCTCAGGTAACCAACAGAAATGCTGTTGAAGTCCAGAGCAGCGCCGTGACCCACACCGCTGCTCCCACTTCTCCTGCTCCGACCCGAGCCCCGACTCCAGCCCCCATCGCGGTCCTAACTCCTCCTCACCTGCCCACGACTGAGGAGCCTTCCCCCCATTCCCTTCAGCAGCCAGCTACCTCCACCACAGAGACACCTGTAAGTAGCCACTGCTGCAGTACGAGTGTTTCAGCATAGTTCTATAGAGACGTCTTTGTTTGTGTCTGTAATCTGTGGGTAGTAAAGGTACGTTTTTGCTGTTGGAACCAAAAAAGTATTGTATCAACAGTAGAATCCGAAATGTTCAAACACTACCGAGCCTGAAGGTGTGAGGGATACTTCATTGTACGAGTTAGCTTTCTCGCTGTTAGCTTTCAGCAAACTCTGACAATCATTCCCGCCCACTAATAAAAGATTTCATAAACACAACAGCATCACATGGCAGGTGTTTACACAGGATTACCTTTTTTTGTGTAAACTAAGATGTCAAATGTATTACTTTCTGAAATGACAAAACTGAGCACATAATGTGATTAGTGACAGTAACCAGTATTTCACAAGTAGTAACCACATTTCAGTTACTCAGTATGCAAAATTCAGTGCTGGACAATGATGTCAGCAGCACATTACACATGTGGTGGTGCTGTTGTTTTGCCAGTTATTGTTTATTATTATTATTATTATTGTTCAGGCTTCTCCAGCGCCCCCTGCGCCAAACCCCCCAAGCACCGGGGGTCGCCGGCGCAGAACCACAAGTGAAAACCCCGATGAGAAGCGGCGCAAGTTTCTGGAGCGTAACAGGGCTGCAGCCTCTCGCTGTAGGCAGAAGAGGAAAGTGTGGGTCTCGTCTCTGGAGAGGAAGGCTGATGATCTCAACTCCATGAACGGACAACTACAGGTGCTCTTTACCTTCCCTTCCCCCCCCCCCCCCCCAGCTACTGCATGTAACAACAGCTACCTCGTCTGTCTTTGTTTTGTACTCTTATGCATCGATGTGTATGTGCGTATGCACACGTATGTCTGTTTATCACCATGTGTTGTTGTTGTAAGCGCGTGTACACAGACTTTTCCCTTCTGTGGTGATGAAGTCATTAAAGCCGATTAAGAAGAGCTGCCGTGTGACAGCGGCGGTGTGTGAGCCCTTTACATCGATATGTCCCTGTCAATAAAGATGTATCCTCCAGATGTCAGCCGCGCACAAGCGTGTCTTCGCTTCTGTCTCAGCAGTTTACCGAATGGCCTCAAAAATCTCCTAGGGAAAGGTGTCTTTTTGAACCTTCATTTTGCTGGAAGCAATTAGGATCTGATGCTGACAAGTTCGAAACAGTTCATGTATCTGCTGTCTCTGTTGATAAGTGTGAGCCGGGGGTGCGGCACATCGGTGTTCCAGACAATTAAATGAGATGTGGTGTTTATTTGCTCACTGTCTTATTTTCCGATGAAAGCGGAGTAAGATGTGGAAGGTGGAGGAGGGGAAAGACGGCAACGTAAAGAATTAGGTTCACGTCGTTAATATCTGGTTCAGAAACACTTGTCATGAGTGTGCTTTGTGAGATTGTATTTGAATATAGTTAGATGAATAGGTGAGTAGATGAGGTAATAAACAGGGCATTGCAGTTAACTACAAAGAAGGGAACAACATGTGGCAGAAGATAAAAGGGCGCTTTATATTAATCAGCAGTGCAGTTTTTGGAAAAAAAAACTTGCTGACGTGGCCCAGCTGATCAGTGAAACTGCCTCTAATGATGCACAATTATTTTAACATCATCCTTAACTGGCTTTTTAACGAGATGTCAGAGCAGGCAGCTCACAGGGCTCACAGCTTCACCCGAAGCCCGTTTGCTCAATTTTGATTAATTCACAAAGTTAGAAACAAGTTTAACTCTCCAAAAGTCCAGTTTAAACTTCCAGGTATGATGCGATGTGAGGTCACTGTGGCCGTTACTGTCATGGTTCAACCAAACACGGTGCTTTCGCTGCTAAGCTGTAAAATGAGTTTGGTTGCTTTTGCATCCGACTAATGAATCAGCATTTCGTAATGCATGTTAACATGTCGGACGTGTGCTTCCCATGTCAGAGTTGAGGGAGAGATTCAAAGGAAGGCGTTTATATTGGCTGTAAATGGCAGCAGTCATGTTGAAAACCCAGTAAATATGGCTTTAGCTACATGTGATGCATACGCGTCTTCCAGCTGTGTTTTAAATCTGTCTTACAATAGCGCAGCCCTGCCAACACTAAGCAGATGGAATCAAATAAATTGGCTGCTTTTAAACTAATAGATTAAGCCGCCCATATTCCTTTTAAAGGAAAAGAGAAGGAGCTTAAATCTGCCATTGGGTGTTCTGCGGCCCCCTGGCCGCTCTAAATCCAGTTAAAGTCACCTTCAGCGTAATGTGGCCCTATTTTACGACATGCAGAAATCCTCCGCTCCCTCGGGAGCTGTTTAATGACACAAGAGTGTAAATCTCAGCGGCATCTGCAAAGTTGCAGGGGGAATCCGAACAGCTCACCTCTGACAAATGTGCTGGTCGGAAGCCAGTGAAGGCCTCTAATTATTGTGCAGAAAATAAATGAATGAAGAAGCGCGTCGTACTTTATTCTGAGTTCATTCATTACGCTGTTACCTTTCCGCGTGTGCTGTTTATTTTGGCGTTTATCTGCCGTGATGTAGTGGTCATTTAGGCCTCCTGTACAAAAGAGGTCACAAGTATTTAACCCTGTGGTCCGATTAATAACAACTGACTTTAAAATCACCAATGGTGGATAAGAGGTACGGCCATCCATGTAGAGAGGGCGCAAAGCCACATTCAAGCTGCGGATTGGTTTGTATACCGTACTGAGCATCAGGTGCTGGGTTCAGAGCGGAATTAGACCGATAAGTCAGGTGGCCGACACATTTGCAGATGTTTTCTTTTTGGCAGATATATCCGTTCCTGCTTACATGTTGGCCCAAAGCTAACGAGAAGAGTACTGAAATGTTAAAGTTATGTTTGAGATAACGTAGAAACAGTGTTATCGTTGCATAGTTTGTCCACCAGAGAGCACTGACATGTTTATTTTCCAACTGTCAGCTCAGTGTGTATCAAAAAAAACAAATATAAGTGGTCCTTATGCATATGTTTATGTAAAACAAATACTAATGTTAAATCGTTATCAAACTTTTGTAACTCAAACGTCAGTATCAGTATTGACAAAATCAAGAAATCTGACCTTTTATCTGGTTTTGGAAAATCATTTCACACATTTAAAGTATACGCAGATGTCGTCTGTTCGTCTTTGAACTGTAATCTAATGTACTGGGTGCTCCAGACAGAGGGTTTTATTGAGGGCTGTTGTGTGTCTCCTCTCTCTCTCTCAAAGAGTGAAGTCTCCCTGCTGAGAAACGAAGTGGCTCAGCTGAAGCAGCTTCTTCTGGCTCATAAAGATTGCCCTGTAACCGCCATGCAGAAGAAATCTGGCTATCACAGTGAGTAATGCTCCATTATTCTCAGCCCGAGGCTTCCAGTGAAAGGCTTCTAAAATGAGCTCCAGCTAACCACTGGAATGTCATGTCTTACTTATGGCCAAACAGAAAAGGCTACTGACATATTGGATCCCATTTAAACAAAAAAACTTTTCAAAAGTTAAGACATTTTATAGGCGGTGTAGTTCCAGACAAATGCTCCCTGGCGTCAGTGTCCGAGTCTTTTCAAGAGGACACGGGTGGTATCCACAGGAAACCAATTGTTTCCTCCTCAGTTGACACCTAAATAAACATTTGTCAGATGAATAGATGTCTGCATGAAGGATGTTGAGAAACCAAATGCTTGGATTGTAAAGAAGTGGATAAGTAAGCATGATCCCTCTCTTTTTGTAACACCTAAACCACACAACGATCATGAACATTTTTAATACACAAGAAGATTCTGCCGTCTGCAGCCTCTTCATTCACACTTCCTGTTGTCAGCCTGCACACCGTCGTCTCCATGCTCCAGTCCTTGTTCATCACGTGGTCTCATTTAGAATTATATCACCGATATTTCTTCGTTTCCCGCGACCGGGGGGCTCTTGTCATTCAGATTTTCCCGGTCATAACTCAGCTTCCCTCACAGATGAGCCAGAATGCAACGAGAACAAGTGGCGCTCCAAGCCACTTCTCCACTGCGCTCCGAGCGTCTCCGCTGACTTGTATTGACAATGATTGCCTCTGAAATGAGTCCATTAAAGCAGCAAGCTTGACAAGACTGCAGAGCATTCTCATGGCGGGGTGTCCACCAAGCTAGGCTGTTCATTATGCATCCCCTTATTGCTAACCATCCCACTGACACACGTCATGCGCATTATGGGACTGCTGGTTTCCAGGCTAGAGTGGGCTGTCAGAGCCGGGTCTCATTTGGTGTCGTCTGGTTTCTTTTTTAGAAAGATCTGCGGATGAATTGGGTCATCTTTCTCATGTGTTTGCTGAGGATGTTTCTGGACCTTTTGTGAGGGATGACATTTGGAGCACTTTTTACCCTGTTTGGGAAGATAGAACTTCATCCAAATACCCTAGTTTATCAGTTTGGCTCATGAGGGTAGATTTTAGACAAGCCATTTAATGTGAGAATGAAAAGTCTGGTAGAATAACAGAAAGAAATAACAATACGTTTGATGTACCTCCACAGACCTTTTATATCCATTAGTTTCAGTTTTGAGCTCACTTTTTATACTTTGTTTCCAGCTAAATATTTAAGCTCAGTTCACTTCTGCTTTGCAAGTAGTGAAATAGTTAGCTAATACTACCCAAAGGTTCTAGCTATTTCAACCATTCATCCGGTGTATTTACCTGTAATTCATTACTCCCACTGTAAGCGTCTATTCCAGCCATTTGTCCATTACTTTTAGCTAAGTGTTCAGATGTCGCTGTTTGCTTGCTAACTAGTTTTAATGCACTTTAAATTGCAACATGTACAGGTGTTACAGCTGATTCAATATTGTTTTAATTAAATCAGAATTTATGTGTTTTTTTCTAATTAGTTGAGCTTCTCCGCGATATTTCCACGTACCTCCTGGCAATTGCATAAATACACCCCGAGGCACGAGTGCCCCTGCTTGGGAATCACTGAAATAATCGATCTTAGCTAATTAGTGAAGCGCATTATTTGATTCTGACTGATCCGTGGCTCACACTCGTGTAAAGGCCTCATCAAGCCCCCCTTTTTTTCTCAATGTTACACATCCCGTAAGGCTACACTGCCCCCCAGGCCTGGTAATACCCTTCATCGTCCTGCCCAGGCGTAGCCATGGCAGGTGGAAGGAAATTGCCCAGACTGCCCCACAAACAAGCCAGGACATGCTTTCACTTGGCACACAAAGCGGTCCATCTGCTTACAAGCGAACCCCACTTCAGAAACCAAGAGAGCAGAAAGAAGCTCTGGCTGCCCCGGGATTACGATATATCAGACAGCCACCCCTTCATGTCGTTAGGAGCAATAATGCTCACTTGAACATGGAACAAAACCACCAAGCTGATTTATTCGGAGGCTGACCTTCTGCATAGTAAAACAGTAAGGGAGTTTATAGCGCTGTGACATTCACTTGCACTAAATCACACGGTCAACGTCCAGTCAAGAAGGCAGATGAAGCCTCTAATGTGAAGACGTTTGTATTGCGCTTTAATTGCTTCTTCTTGCTGTGGAATCTGTATTTTACGTTCTAAAATGCAAAACCCAGTCGTTAATTACAAAGTGCCATAACAAGTGACTTCATATCATTAACAATATTAATTATCACTGTGCTCCTTATTCCTTTACGGAACAGAGCATGAGAGTAGAGTCTTTTTTTTTCCCATCAGGATCCAATTAATTCAATGCAACTGCCTAACAGCTGGTGGCATTTCGACTCCAAGTCTTCCCTACTCTCCAGTGTGAGCATCATTAAAATCAGGTGCTGTAATCATCTGTCGCTGCAGTAGTTGGCAAGGTAACAAAAAACAAATGAGAATGCAGTTAGGGATGGGAAACACTGCCACATGCCCCAGAATGTAATGCGCCCTTATGATGTGGGTTTAAATTGACATTGGAGCTTTAATTAAAGGAAGGGGTGCAGAAGTAGCATTATGGGGATTAATGAAACGGTTTTGCGTACACCACATACGTCTGATTAGGCCTACACGGCAAAGCTTTCCAAAGCCTTTTTTTCCATATCGGGTTAATGCTGCAGGTAAACGGATATGTAAGAAAATCCAAACGTTACAATGGTATACCAGCTTCTTCAGCAGGTGTTTTCTCGTCTCTTCCCACACAGTCTCTGACAAGGACGAGAGCTGCGAGGAGATGTCCGTCCCCGGCAGCCCCCAGAACGAGGCCATCCAGCACAGCTCCGTCAGCACCTCGAACGGGGTCAGCTCCTCCTCCGCAACCTCAGCCGCCTCGGCCTCGTCCAGCGGCGCCGCCACCACATCCAACCAGAGCACAGAGGAGACCCGGTCTCAGCCTTCGGGGAGTTGATCGTCCCCAAACTGTGCCGGAGCGCTGGTGCCTCAGAGGAAAGGGATTCTCTCTCATCTTTAGTTTGGACTCTGCTGTTTTCAATTTGTTTATGTTCGGTCCATTTTGCTTTTTTAAAAATGCAAACGTTTTCTCTGGAATTGATGAAGACAAAAGAACAGGCACTTTAGGTGTGATTTATGTATTATTATTTATTATTTAAAATAAGGTTTGATCAGTGAATTGTTAGAGCTCACCAAAGTGTATCGTTCTTTATGATGAAGTTGAATAAAGAGGAGTCACTTTTTTCATCATTTGCTTTTCACATTTTGAGAGATGACGGGTTTACCTTTTTAAGAGTTCTGACAGCTCACATGTTAAGTACTGGCAGCTTTTTCGATTTAAATACACAAATGTAAACGGCTGAATCGGATTTTAGACTTGACAACTTTTCTGTGAGTGAGATCAGCTGTAGTCGCATCGTGTAGTTTGAATGTTCGAGCTCACCTCTGCTTGTAACACTAGTCTTAAGGACGTGAGCTTTTTAGAAACGTGTGTTATTTCGTTAACATTCCACCTGTAGTCTGATTGTTCCTGAAGCAGTGATTGTAGGATTGCAGTACCTTTTCCATTACTCAATCTCTGTGATGTGGACTTCATTCAGTGCCATTAATGTTTTTGTATGAATTACTTCTGTACATTTTTAATGCCGATTAGCTTGAGTTGACAGTTGTTCTCTCAGATTAAAGGTCTCATGAGACGTAGTTTCTCAGTAAGGAAGTATCTTGTTGTATACTGTCTTTGCTTTATAAGTGACTGTTTATGACTTTAATGCAGAAGAACATTATGTTGTTTTCACGATTGTAAATCCTCAATGACGTTTTTAGAAAACATTGTAAGTAACATCAGTGATATGTGATCTTTCTGGGTGTTATGTACTTTGGTTTCAGTAGCTGAGCCCTGTTGAACTCTGTGAACAATGTTTCAGTCATTAGGCCTCTTCCTGACTCCATATCTCGTCATGTGAAATTAAAGCATTGGGATGTGAACTGGGATCACATCGTGTATCTTAGAGTAACACTACTACCGCCTGTAAGAATTGTGAGCATTTCATCATTGAAATAATTGTAGGAAGCAAATCAAACCATGAAGTCAATTTGCCTTTTCTCTTAGTCTGTGCTGGCTTACTACTGTGTAGTTCTATGAGAAGCCAACGCATTGTTTTCTTAAAGTATGATTTTTTTGAAAATGTATTTTTATTTAACTGTTATGTGCTATCTGCATGAGGTAATAATTCTCTGCGAGAATTTAACTGTTTCTTCGATAATGTCTCGTTCAGATAAATATCATCAGACAAGTTCTTTCAACTTGAGTTGTAGTTCTAAGTTTATGAAAGCGGAATGTGGAAAAAGGAATGTGGTACTGTGTTGAAAGTGTACCTGTAACATGAGAAAGTTCTGTATACAAATTCTAATTGATAAGTTGTTGTAATAAACCTTTTAATATCTCTTTAAATTCCAGCGTTGCTTCCTTTTAATTCTCCAGATGGAAAGAAACTCTGAATATGTGAATAATAACAAATGAATGTCTCAACACTATAGTTCTAACTATAAGATGATGTCAATACAAACAAGCCCAGTCCTCCACACAGACCTTACTAGCTGTAACAATATTACAGTGTCCCATATATTGACTTGAACTCAGGTGCTGAAGTCATGTTGTAAAGCTGTTTGGTGCTCCAAAAAATATCTTGTGGTGTACTCTGCCACCTTGTGGAAGATATAAAGTTGAGTCTAAGTCATAAGACAAGTAAAGGTGCTGACTGTGTATTTCATAATAACTCTCCACCAATAATACTTACAAATATTATATCACAACCACAGTTAACTTTCACCTTTACAGAGTTTGATCTCTGGGCAAAAGTTAACATAAATAAAAGTAATTAAATATCATCTGCACAATGTTGTTCAATTTAAAAACGTGTTCATAGTGGAGCTAAGTTTGACAACTTTACATACTGCTGGATAGTTTATTAAAAAAAATAATCCGTCATATTACATTTGTTGATGATTTGTGTGTAATATCTTGATCTGCAAAGTCACAAATAAATACTTGGCTTTCCGATAAATTGACAGTAAAAGTTTAGTATTTTCCTGTGAAGTTTAGTGGTGTTGTAGTAGTACGTCTGTAAAGTATCATAAAATAGAAATATTTAAATAAAGTACAAGTACATAAATGCGCTCATTTTCCACCACTTACTTACTTACCAGCAAATGAAAAGTAACAATTGTGAGGTGGTACCTACTTCACTTGAATATTTGTATTTCATTTCTTCTCCAAACTGTTTCTTCTGTTTTATTCCATTTTTAGCATGTTTGTTATTTTACACTTTCTTTAGTTAGTTATTTTTAAATCTCTCTCTCTCACACACACACACACACACACACACACACACACACACACACACACACACACACATTGCCTTGTATATCTTGTCTTCAGGCTTTTTTATGCAGTATATAAAGCACACTTTGAAGTGCCATGTAATTGAAAGGCGCTACACCAACAAACTTGTCTTGTCTTATACTGATCCAACACTGAGCTGCCATTTGTCTTTCCTGTGTGCACAAAACACAGCTGCAATAAACATTGACAACAACTTGTGTCACTGCTGCCCATAGTTACCTGTTACAGTGACTGAAATGTTTTTTTGCATCAACTTCTCAAATTACAGTCACATGTGTATACCGTCAAAGTGATTTCCATATGGAGCTGATTCAACAATCTCCCTTTGCCAGTAATGCAACTGCAGTAAAGAGATATAATCTTCATTTCTTCCGTTTTGTACATCAAAAAGGTTTTTTTTAGGGCACTGACAAAATAAATGCAGCTCAAATGATTTGAACGGGTCTTTTGATATTTGCTTACATAAATTGAGCAAAAGTGAAACCTGAGCAAAGGATGATCCGCATGGCGTAACGGCTCTGCCAGGTGCACGTGGTGTGGGGACTGCTGTCCTTGCTGCATCTCACATTAGTATTTTGATATTGTCTTTTTTGTATGTTTCCATGTTAATAAATCCTGCCCATAAGGGCTGCCCAAGGGCGGGACATAACACTACTTAATGTTTCGCTGATGAATACACCAGCACCGACTCTGAGTGTCCAGCAGGTGGCGGTACAGCCAAAGCGATGCCTCAAATGGAAGTGCCTGATTTAATGTATTAATCTCCTTTTTTTTATGGTGACATTATTCAGATTACTTTCAGGAGAACTCACACAGATGTACACATAAAGAAAGAAGCTTTTACAATTGAAGATGTATTCTAACACAAAGTGGATTCAGTTTTTTAAACTTCAACTGTTTCTGTTTTCTATAAAATGTCATTGATAATTAAAAAATAATCTCTGCTCTGTCAATCAGTTTTGTGTTATTCATGTTTGACAGAAACAGAATTTTTTTCTGCCATCACACTGAAGCTGCTGAAGTGCTTAAGTGGGCCGCCCTGATTAGCTGCTGATCACAGGGGGGAGAATTGTAAATGTTACTATGTAGGTCACAGCATTCACAAATAACAACACTTTTGGCTCAATGCTGCATATTTACGAATCTAGAACCGAGTGATGCTACAGTACGGCTCTGCATCTTTGAAGTTGAATCAAAGGGGAGAGAAAAAGCGGAGCATCACAGTAATATTTTTTCTTTTTCACCTCCACATGCAAACTATTAATTATGATTGTTTGATTAATTAAACTCCCCCCTGGCAAACAGCTCTGCCTTATTAATTATGCATTCTGTAATGATTTTAATGTTAATTTGATGAAGTTTTCATTAATGAATGCATGTTTAGATTTTTCTGGCTTCTGCAGCAGGAAGAGAAGCTTTCAGACAGACAGCAGACCCACACATCGTCAAATAAAAAAGCACCATATTTCAAACAATTATGAACCACACATGGATGTGGAGCCATAACATACGGCAGAGCGTAATTAGGGAAGAATGGAGACAGAAATAAAGATGGCCACGGTACTAGTTGAGAGTCTCTGTTTTACCCTCTCGATAAAGCAGGATAATAAGTGGAGCTGATCTGCTGACAGACAGGCTGCTCCACACACAGAAAAATAAAGGTGCCATCTGGAACCGAAAATGGTTCTTCGGAGTGATGCCATAGAAGAACCATTTTTGGTTCCACAAAGAACCTTTCCGACCAGGGTTCTTTAAAGAACCATTTCCTTAAACGGTTCTTTAAAGAACCCACAAAGGTGCCTCAAAGAACCTTAAAAAAATGTTTCTTTGAAGCACCATTTCTGGTTCTTTGAAGAACCTAAAGACAAAAAGGTTCTTTAAAGAACCATTTCCAAAAAGGTTCTTTATGGACCCACATGGTTCCATAAAGAACCCCTTTCAAATGGTTCTTTAGCTAAAAATGGTTCTTCCAAGGAATAAATGGTTCTTTAAAGAACTGAGTTTTGGAAAACGTTGTAAAATAAAGCTACGTTATCTGGTTTTGTTTACTGTAGGTCACTGTATTAATATCTAGAGATGAGTGTATTGACTATATCGAGATCATTTTGTAAGGTCCAAGAGGGAAATACAGTGAACATGCATTACAATTCAAAAAATTGAAGACTTTGATTTACAATTAAGAATTGAATAAAATGTATTTTTTTATTATCATCCTTAAGTTGTGCTACATATTACAGATGGGAAAAACAAAACGTATCTCAGAATTTTGATACAGCACATCATAATGTTGACTTGGGCTTCCACAACCTGTTGATATCGTCTTTGTGTTCTTTTAACACGTCTTTATGTTGAAATATGTAACACACAGCATGTGTTGAATGTGCTAACACACTGACTGTGTTGAAAGCAACACAAAATGTGTTGTCCTTAACTAGACAGGCAGGTGTGTTAAAAATGAACACATGATGTGATATTTTTAAACCCATCTGTTTTGAGAGTGCAGAAATACAGTACTACAGTAAAACTACTTTGTTACTTTCCATTACTGACTAAATTTCAGGGAGTACTATCGTGCTTTCTACTTCTAAACTGGGGTACCGGAGAAAACCCTTAACTACCATCACAGTAGAAGTCCCTCAGACTCACAAAGGCTCAAGCCTTCTAGCTGTCACACTGTTGACCTCTGTGGGGCAGAGCTCAAGTCCTGCCCCACATCGAGGTAAATGATAAATGGACTGTACTTGTAAAGCCTTTTCTAGTCTTCACGACCACTCAAAGCGCTTTCACACTTGTCATCATTCACCCATTCACACCCATTCATACGCTGATGGTAGAGGCCATGCCCACCATCAGGACTAACTAACATTCACACACCGTACGCACAGCTACGGGAGCAATTTTGGGGTTAAGTGTCTTGCCCAAGGACACATCGACATGCGACTAGCGGAGCCGGGAATCAAACCACCGATCCTGCTCTCTACTAAGCCACAGTCGCCACAGGTGACCTCCTGTTCCGCTGGTCTTGGTCCCTCTATGATGAAGGACAGAGGACAGAGCAGGAGACTGCGTTCATCTTGAAGAAAAAAAATGAATACATCTCTAAACTGGGGGAACCGGAGCACACCGGAGAAAACCCTTAACTACCATCACAGTAGAAGTCCCTCAGACTCACAAAGGCTCAAGCCTTCTAGCTGTCACACTGTTGACCTCTGTGGGGCAGAGCTCAAGTCCTGCCCCACATCGAGGTAAATGGTAAATGGACTGTACTTGTAAAGCCTTTTCTAGTCTTCACGACCACTCAAAGCGCTTTCACACTTGTCATCATTCACCCATTCACACCCATTCATACGCTGATGGTAGAGGCCATGCCCACCATCAGGACTAACTAACATTCACACACCGTACGCACAGCTACGGGAGCAATTTTGGGGTTAAGTGTCTTGCCCAAGGACACATCGACATGCGACTAGCGGAGCCGGGAATCAAACCACCGATCCTGCTCTCTACTAAGCCACAGTCGCCACAGGTGACCTCCTGTTCCGCTGGTCTTGGTCCCTCTATGATGAAGGACAGAGGACAGAGCAGGAGACTGCGTTCATCTTGAAGAAAAAAAATGAATACATCTCTAAACTGGGGGAACCGGAGCACACCGGAGAAAACCCTTAACTACCATCACAGTAGAAGTCCCTCAGACTCACAAAGGCTCAAGCCTTCTAGCTGTCACACTGTTGACCTCTGTGGGGCAGAGCTCAAGTCCTGCCCCACATCGAGGTAAATGATAAATGGACTGTACTTGTAAAGCCTTTTCTAGTCTTCACGACCACTCAAAGCGCTTTCACACTTGTCATCATTCACCCATTCACACCCATTCATACGCTGATGGTAGAGGCCATGCCCACCATCAGGACTAACTAACATTCACACACCGTACGCACAGCTACGGGAGCAATTTTGGGGTTAAGTGTCTTGCCCAAGGACACATCGACATGCGACTAGCGGAGCCGGGAATCAAACCACCGATCCTGCTCTCTACTAAGCCACAGTCGCCACAGGTGACCTCCTGTTCCGCTGGTCTTGGTCCCTCTATGATGAAGGACAGAGGACAGAGCAGGAGACTGCGTTCATCTTGAAGAAAAAAAATGAATACATCTCTAAACTGGGGGAACCGGAGCACACCGGAGAAAACCCTTAACTACCATCACAGTAGAAGTCCCTCAGACTCACAAAGGCTCAAGCCTTCTAGCTGTCACACTGTTGACCTCTGTGGGGCAGAGCTCAAGTCCTGCCCCACATCGAGGTAAATGGTAAATGGACTGTACTTGTAAAGCCTTTTCTAGTCTTCACGACCACTCAAAGCGCTTTCACACTTGTCATCATTCACCCATTCACACCCATTCATACGCTGATGGTAGAGGCCATGCCCACCATCAGGACTAACTAACATTCACACACCGTACGCACAGCTACGGGAGCAATTTTGGGGTTAAGTGTCTTGCCCAAGGACACATCGACATGCGACTAGCGGAGCCGGGAATCAAACCACCGATCCTGCTCTCTACTAAGCCACAGTCGCCACAGGTGACCTCCTGTTCCGCTGGTCTTGGTCCCTCTATGATGAAGGACAGAGGACAGAGCAGGAGACTGCGTTCATCTTGAAGAAAAAAAATGAATACATCTCTAAACTGGGGGAACCGGAGCACACCGGAGAAAACCCTTAACTACCATCACAGTAGAAGTCCCTCAGACTCACAAAGGCTCAAGCCTTCTAGCTGTCACACTGTTGACCTCTGTGGGGCAGAGCTCAAGTCCTGCCCCACATCGAGGTAAATGGTAAATGGACTGTACTTGTAAAGCCTTTTCTAGTCTTCACGACCACTCAAAGCGCTTTCACACTTGTCATCATTCACCCATTCACACCCATTCATACGCTGATGGTAGAGGCCATGCCCACCATCAGGACTAACTAACATTCACACACCGTACGCACAGCTACGGGAGCAATTTTGGGGTTAAGTGTCTTGCCCAAGGACACATCGACATGCGACTAGCGGAGCCGGGGATCAAACCACCGATCCTGCTCTCTACTAAGCCACAGTCGCCACATGTGACCTCCTGCTCCACTGGTCTTGGTCCCTCTATGATGAAGGACAGAGGACAGAGCAGGAGACTGCGTTCATCTTGAAGAAAAAAAAAAAAAACACTCAAGCATCCCCCCCCCCCCCCTCAAGATGAATACCGCATTAAAGAGATGTTTGTTGTTTTGATTTGGTGAATGAAGTTGATATTCACTAAATGTAGGGTAAACCTTACCTTACCTTCACCTATACAACACCAACCCTATTTCTACGCCTGCAGATGTTGGAGATGGCTTTGCCCACAGATGAGAAGAACTTGCAAATGGTACTGCGCTTTTTGGGTGTTGTCATCAGGTGATCTTTGACAGAGGAGGCAATGCAGTTCCCAAATTCTGGTTCCTCTAAATTCATGGACAACAGCACCATTTCTACACTGCCCCACTTCTCACACAGGTCCTGGAAAATGGCTTTGTCAAGTTCTTTAAACGTTTTTGAGGTCGGATCAAAATCGACGCCCTGGACTTCGATCCACGTTCTTTCAAACAGACGCTTAATGATGGGCTCGAAGGCTGCAGTGGTCCAGTTCATTTTGGCTTTCCTGGCTATCCGCGAGACCAGCATCTCTATGAATATCTGAACTGACATTTTCTTTATTTCTTCCTGTTCTGTTGCACCTGGTGCAGGTTTGGCAGGTGCTTCCTCACATACTGAGCCAGGAGTTGCTGAAGGTACGTCATCCTCGATGCTGTCGACCGGCAACTGAGTTGATGAAAGAGACTCAGGGTCCATTCTCTCACATACTGAGCCAGGAATTGCTGAAAGAACGTCTTCCTCGATGCTGTCGACCGGCAACTGAGTTGATGAAAGAGACTCAGGGTCCATTCTCTCACATACTGAGCCAGGAATTGCTGAAAGTACGTCTTCCTCGATGCTGTCGATCGGCAACTGAGTTGATGAAAGAGACTCAGGGTCCATTCTCTCACATACTGAGCCAGGAATTGCTGAAAGTACGTCTTCCTCGATGCTGTCGACCGGCAACTGAGTTGATGAAAGAGACTCAGGGTCCATTCTCTCACATACTGAGCCAGGAATTGCTGAAAGAACGTCTTCCTCGATGTTGTTGACCGGCTTAATGATGGGCTCGAAGGCTGCAGTGGTCCAGTTCATTTTGGCTTTCCTGGCTATCCGCGAGACCAGCATCTCTATGAATATCTGAACTGACATTTTCTTTATTTCTTCCTGTTCTGTTGCACCTGGTGCAGGTTTGGCAGGTGCTTCCTCACATACTGAGCCAGGAGTTGCTGAAGGTACGTCATCCTCGATGCTGTCGACCGGCAACTGAGTTGATGAAAGAGACTCAGGGTCCATTCTCTCACATACTGAGCCAGGAATTGCTGAAAGAACGTCTTCCTCGATGCTGTCGACCGGCAACTGAGTTGATGAAAGAGACTCAGGGTCCATTCTCTCACATACTGAGCCAGGAATTGCTGAAAGTACGTCTTCCTCGATGCTGTCGACCGGCAACTGAGTTGATGAAAGAGACTCAGGGTCCATTCTCTCACATACTGAGCCAGGAATTGCTGAAAGTACGTCTTCCTCGATTCTGTCGACCGGCAACTGAGTTGATGAAAGAGACTCAGGGTCCATTCTCTCACATACTGAGCCAGGAATTGCTGAAAGAACGTCTTCCTCGATGCTGTCGACCGGCAACTGAGTTGATGAAAGAGACTCAGGGTCCATTCTCTCACATACTGAGCCAGGAATTGCTGAAAGTACGTCTTCCTCGATGCTGTCGATCGGCAACTGAGTTGATGAAAGAGACTCAGGGTCCATTCTCTCACATACTGAGCCAGGAATTGCTGAAAGTACGTCTTCCTCGATGCTGTCGACCGGCAACTGAGTTGATGAAAGAGACTCAGGGTCCATTCTCTCACATACTGAGCCAGGAATTGCTGAAAGAACGTCTTCCTCGATGTTGTTGACCGGCTTAATGATGGGCTCGAAGGCTGCAGTGGTCCAGTTCATTTTGGCTTTCCTGGCTATCCGCGAGACCAGCATCTCTATGAATATCTGAACTGACATTTTCTTTATTTCTTCCTGTTCTGTTGCACCTGGTGCAGGTTTGGCAGGTGCTTCCTCACATACTGAGCCAGGAGTTGCTGAAGGTACGTCATCCTCGATGCTGTCGACCGGCAACTGAGTTGATGAAAGAGACTCAGGGTCCATTCTCTCACATACTGAGCCAGGAATTGCTGAAAGAACGTCTTCCTCGATGCTGTCGACCGGCAACTGAGTTGATGAAAGAGACTCAGGGTCCATTCTCTCACATACTGAGCCAGGAATTGCTGAAAGTACGTCTTCCTCGATGCTGTCGATCGGCAACTGAGTTGATGAAAGAGACTCAGGGTCCATTCTCTCACATACTGAGCCAGGAATTGCTGAAAGTACGTCTTCCTCGATGCTGTCGACCGGCAACTGAGTTGATGAAAGAGACTCAGGGTCCATTCTCTCACATACTGAGCCAGGAATTGCTGAAAGAACGTCTTCCTCGATGCTGTCGACCGGCAACTGAGTTGATGAAAGAGACTCAGGGTCCATTCTCTCACATACTGAGCCAGGAATTGCTGAAAGTACGTCTTCCTCGATGCTGTCGATCGGCAACTGAGTTGATGAAAGAGACTCAGGGTCCATTCTCTCACATACTGAGCCAGGAATTGCTGAAAGTACGTCTTCCTCGATGCTGTCGACCGGCAACTGAGTTGATGAAAGAGACTCAGGGTCCATTCTCTCACATACTGAGCCAGGAATTGCTGAAAGAACGTCTTCCTCGATGTTGTTGACCGGCTTAATGATGGGCTCGAAGGCTGCAGTGGTCCAGTTCATTTTGGCTTTCCTGGCTATCCGCGAGACCAGCATCTCTATGAATATCTGAACTGACATTTTCGTTATTTCTTCCTGTTCTGTTGCACCTGGTGCAGGTTTGGCAGGTGCTTCCTCACATACTGAGCCAGGAGTTGCTGAAGGTACGTCTTCCTCGATGCTGTCGACCGGCAACTGAGTTGATGAAAGAGACTCAGGGTCCATTCTCTCACATACTGAGCCAGGAATTGCTGAAAGTACGTCTTCCTCGATGCTGTCGATCGGCAACTGAGTTGATGAAAGAGACTCAGGGTCCATTCTCTCACATACTGAGCCAGGAATTGCTGAAAGTACGTCTTCCTCGATGCTGTCGACCGGCAACTGAGTTGATGAAAGAGACTCAGGGTCCATTCTCTCACATACTGAGCCAGGAATTGCTGAAAGAACGTCTTCCTCGATGCTGTCGACCGGCAACTGAGTTGATGAAAGAGACTCAGGGTCCATTCTCTCACATACTGAGCCAGGAATTGCTGAAAGTACGTCTTCCTCGATGCTGTCGATCGGCAACTGAGTTGATGAAAGAGACTCAGGGTCACTGGTCTTCTGTTTAGCTACAGTCATTGCTGTTGCGTTATTCTGGTTGGCCATCTTTGATGCTGGTTTTAAAAATCCTGAGGTAAAGATTTAAGATGTAATATATATGTTATTTAACCTGCAGTGTAACAGTTAATTTAATATTATCACAGACGTAAAACCGTGCAGTATGATCTAAACTCTGTAGTCACGTTGTATATGATTGCGCTTGCCTTCTCCTTGTTCAGACTGAACAGCACGTTAATTATCTCTGGGTTATATAGATGTTGTGTCCTGTGATCACAGGATCAAAGGCATGCACGTGACGTCATAAAGGTAGATAAAAGAACGCGGGGTCACGACCTTTGCTTGTGCCGCCGTTGCCAAGCAACGTTCTGTTTGGAGCCTTTGTGAAGTCACGTGACCGTCTTTTATGTTTTTTGAAAAACTAGTTGTTGTATATTCTACAGCCCACATTCGTTCCGTCCTACAGTCACAGAGCAGTACGTGAAATATTTTCCTCAGCAATTTTAAAATCAGCATCGAAGATGACCGACCAGAATAACACATCACCGATGTCCATGGATAGACCAGAAACATCACAGAGTTCAAGTGATAATTGCACACCGTCACCATCAGATCTAACGTTAGTAGAAAGTAAACTACCAGACTTTAAATATGCGCTGCGACAGTATGGATCGCCTGATCGCTATTATTTGTTCGTAAATGAAAAGGAAAAGCGAGAGCAACTGAAGCTCATATCCCAATGGCATAATCTCGAAGAGCTTCAAATGTATGCTGATTTAAGGGGCAAATGTTCGACATTTGTGGATACGATATCAGACCGGCTGATAAAGTTGCATATGCCAGACGTTTGGCTCGATTACAACGGGGGCATTGACATTTACGCTGGATATCTTTTCAGTAAAGATTTAGCCTCACCACCCATGGTATGGGAGATTGAAAAAATTAACGCTGTTCTTAAAGAAGTCAAGTTTTTTATAGTTTCTTACATTTTGCAATGGTCAGGCCATAAGCGTAAAGTGATAAACAAGGAATTATATCAGGAGGTTGCAGCTCTTGCAAAAACCGTTCTTTGGCTAGTTCTTAAAGACCAGAAGAGCTATGAGAAGGCATATCCAACAGGAAATGTGTCACGGGATTTCACGGATAGGACCCAAACGCAAGACCACAGGAGACAGAGTACAGCAAAACAGGTTTTATTGTGTAGGTGTGTGAAGGTGTGGAGCCCGAGGTCCGACACCAGAGAGTAGGCAGATCGACGGTGTGAGTCCCGTGGCTCGACACTGGAGAGCTGGCAGCTTGACGGCGTGTGTAGTCCGCTAACACAACGGAGGGCAGAGCTGCGGTGAGTAGTCCGTTAACACAGAGGGCACGGGGGATTCCCGGACCGACGGACACCGGAGGCAGGCGCTCGAGGGAGAAGATGCGACAGGGTTGAAGCGGGTTAAAGACGGTACGACCTGACAACCCCAGACTGCAGGACCAGAGTTTATATATTGCCAGGGGTAATCGTTAGTGGGACCTGAGTCTGGTGTGTCAGGCTGCAGGAGGGAATTGGCTGGAGTGGCTGCAGCTGTGTGGCAATGGGAGGTGTCTGGTCTGACAGGGATCCTGACAAAATGAATTCAAAGTTGGCGATTACGTTAGAATCATGTCATACATGGATACAAATTTTCAAGTGCAAAAGTATTGCATAAACCTTATCAGATGTACAATCACAGAGGAAGTTAAGGATTACCTCTCCTGTCACTTCACAAATGGGATGGGGCCTGAGATTACCCCAGAAATAATACGTCGCAAACTGCCTACATGTCAGTCATGCGGTAACAAGTACTCTCAGCTACTAAACCAAATATGGACTTACCTGAAAGAGGTGAACATTAAGATCGACACACACGAAATGGACCCTGAGTTATATATACCACCTCCGCCGTCGACCTTCATGTGCAATCGTAGAGTACCAGACCATTTAATCACCCACGATGGGAAAGTCAGCATCGAGGAGGACGTATCTTCAACAAGTCCTTGGTCAGTATATGAGTCTCTTTCATCAACTCCGTCGCCGGTCGACAGCATCGAGAAAGACGTACTTTCACCTGCGCCAGGTGCAACAGAACAGGAAAATATAAAGAAAATGTCAGTTCAGATATTCATAGAGATGCTGGTCTCGCGGATAGCCAGGAAAGCCAAAATGAACTGGACCACTGCAGCCTTCGAGGCCATCATTATGCGTCTGTTTGAAAGAACGTGGATCGAAGTCCAGGGCGTCGATTTTGATCCGACCTCAAAAACGTTTAAAGAACTTGACAAAGCCATTTTCCAGGACCTGTGTGAGAAGTGGGGCAGTGTAGAAATGGTGCTGTTGTCCATGAATTTAGAGGAACCAGAATTTGGGAACTGCATTGCCTCCTCTGTCAAAGATCACCTGATGACAACACCCAAAAAGCGCAGTACCATTTGCAAGTTCTTCTCATCTGTGGGCAAAGCCATCTCCAACATCTGCAGGCGTAGAAATAGGGTTGGTGTTATATAGGTGAAGGTAAGGTAAGGTTTACCCTACATTTAGTGAATATCAACTTCATTCACCAAATCAAAACAACAAACATCTCTTTAATGCGGTATTCATCTTGAGGGGGGGGGGGATGCTTGAGTTTTTTTTTTTGTTTTTCTTCAAGATGAACGCAGTCTCCTGCTCTGTCATCTGTCCTTCATCATAGAGGGACCAAGACCAGTGGAGCAGGAGGTCACATGTGGCGACTGTGGCTTAGTAGAGAGCAGGATCGGTGGTTTGATCCCCGGCTCCGCTAGTCGCATGTCGATGTGTCCTTGGGCAAGACACTTAACCCCAAAATTGCTCCCATAGCTGTGCGTACGGTGTGTGAATGTTAGTTAGTCCTGATGGTGGGCATGGCCTCTACCATCAGCGTATGAATGGGTGTGAATGGGTGAATGATGACAAGTGTGAAAGCGCTTTGAGTGGTCGTGAAGACTAGAAAAGGCTTTACAAGTACAGTCCATTTATCATTTACCTCGATGTGGGGCAGGACTTGAGCTCTGCCCCACAGAGGTCAACAGTGTGACAGCTAGAAGGCTTGAGCCTTTGTGAGTCTGAGGGACTTCTACTGTGATGGTAGTTAAGGGTTTTCTCCGGTGTGCTCCGGTTCCCCCAGTTTAGAAGTAGAAAGCACGATAGTCCTCCCTGAAATATAGTCAGTAATGGAAAGTAACAAAGTAGTTTTACAGCTGTTCCCATAATTCGACAGGTATTATGCTTTGGCCCTTAGCAGTCTGCTTCAGCAGACGGGCACTTAATTAGGCAAGGATTAAGGCCAAACAGCCACATTTACGTGAATTGTATCATAAATACAAACTGGCTACCCTTTCTCCTTCAGGGGGCAACAGGGGTACATTTTTTAAAAGGCAGCGATTTGCCGAAAAGAAGATGCTTCAGGCCTTGAACTCCAGATTTCTCAACAATGAAGACTTTTCCCCCCTGCTGAGGGGTGAGGTTTTTGAGCACACACTTTAACCCCTCGTATACCGGGGAGACAGAGATGAAACAGCTTGATTTACATTTAATTCAGATTATGTAAATACACTGGTCGTGTCCCAAACCAAACACAGAGCACAACGTAAGCTGCCTGCAGCACCCGGCAAAGATGGCCTCTATTGTTATTCAAATTTAAGGAATGATGTATTTCTTCTATACATGGTCTGGGCATTTAATTGAACTCTTGATGGGATATAATATGCTCTCTCTACAAATACTGATAACAACTCATTATTTTCACTTGGCAACCTCCACATACTATCATACTGTGTCTGTTTGCCTTTGCTCTTGATTAGAGGGTCGACTGGGCAAGGCATCTGGCTCTGCCAGTGCATCTATTTAATAGTATTATCGTGGTGTATCAGCTCAGCTATCACTGAGGGGACTGCACGGGTAGAGGCAAATCCCCAGTGGGCATGTCCCCGTGCATTGAGTGAGTTTGACTCTGCCAATCCCTCCCCTGGGCACTCCCCGGTGCTTCTGGAGGCACCAGGACGTCTCCTCCATTAGCCTCCACTGACATTAGCATTCATGAAGTCTATTCATGGCAGTAGGCCTGTGACTGTACAATGCATACTCTATGTGCAAAGTCTTACTCTGTTACTCAATTTTGTTTCCCATGTGAATTTGCTTATTGTGTTATCAATATTTTATAGTGGTCCACTCTACTCTCGACGCTGACGGGTTATAAAACAGTGGGCTCCCTTCCGCAAATAGAAGCAAGACATCCAGTCTGAAATATTCACATTGTTGTTTTCTATTGTTTCCATTGACTGTAGGCATTTTGCATTATTCGAGTTTGTGTCTTTTTGTAGTTGTTTTGTGTTTATTTTGCATCTCTTTGCTGTCGTTTGAATATAGAAATACTCCTTTACACCTCCTTTAGTTTAGTGCATTCAAGTAAATCTCATCTCTTACAATGAATCATTCATTCAACAACAACAAACTCATCACATACATTCATTCTGAAAAGTATCGGAAAAAATAAAAGATTGAATGTAATATAATATAATTTAATCATACATTTCTGTAGCAGAGTTTAATTCCTTCAACCCTGGAATTCATCTTGTGACCGCTTCAGTTCCTCTTGTGATCCCTTGTGGACGTCTTCATTCCAAATGTGGGAACCACTGCACTTTACATCTATGTGTTTTATTTTGCAGTTGTAGTAGAAAATAGTCCCCAACAAATTCACTATTTACTTCCATTTGAGTAGCATTTGCAAAAAAACAATTTCAGTGCCCAGTTTTTTTTAGGATATTGCTATTCCTTTGTTTGAAATAGCACTTTATGTTTGTGACCTGCTTTTAAAGATTTACATTTCCAGGAAGAACAAATGTGCTTGGGGTGATAGCCATCAACTAAGTAGTAAGAACATATTTAAAGATGGACTAAAGCATTGTTGATTTAGGTATAATTATGGAATTTGTTGACAATAAGAAAAATATATCCCCAGCCTGATCATATATTCTCTGCTCTAGTTAGAAGAAAATATTGGAACTTTACGTTTCTGCAAACGATGGATACGTTGAATGTCAACGTTTTTGCACCAAAAAAACTTGTTTCATACCTTTCAGCCTTGTATCATGCTAGCAGCAACACACAATGTTATACTCATTATTATACCATAGAACCTTCAGTAATGGCCGCTCTCTGTTTCACTTTACTGAATGCTAAAACATCGACATTTTCTGTTTCATAATTCATAAACATTGATTCACTAATGACAACAGCAGGCAAATTGTCTTCTGATCTCAGCGTGAGGACAATTTATTCTTAAATGATTTCAAAATGTGCTGTCGAGGTGCCTCCTAAGGTGTCTCTTAGCTGAAGCGTTGACCGACTTTTCCACTTCAACATGCTTACACGAGGGAATCCTCTGCACTAACTGCTGATCAGTGCAAAGTCGTATCGATTGTCAGACACTTCAGCGGGCATCAGAGGATTGATTTCCTTTAGAGAAGTGTCAAATGGATTTTTTATTAATTGCGATAATTACCATAGTTATTATGGATTCATTTGAAAGATTTTACTGAATTATTTCATGTTCATGTTTCAAAATAAGTCATGTTCTGCATGTAAAACGAAGCTCTTCTTTTTCAGAAGACATAAAATATCATCAATGTGCTCTTGACATTGGCTTGCAGCGTCGACCCCCAAGTCTGTCCCCCCCTCCCCCCTTCAGTCCTTACCCAATCCACCCCTCCCCCCTCTGCTCCCTGACCAGCGGTACTTATTGCTCCCGTATCATTGTAGGCACAGTTGTGTTGATTTATTGGCTCTGCAGCCATCTTGATCCCCCTCATTAGCTTCTTCATTACGCCGTTGATCATTTCACGGTGGGCCATATTGTACACTGAGTTTTATTGAGCTGGCTCTGAGAACATTCTTGTGCTCGGTGGTTATATTGATACATTCCTTATTTTCTCACATTTGAGCTTCAGTTTTTAGTCACTTTGTTGTCAGAAATAAGTAAAAACAGTTCAAGCACCAGAAAAATGTCCTCCTTTTACTAAGGCTATAGTTTGGTTATTTTAATAGATACATTGGGCCAACATGACTACTGGACAGTAAGTTATTAACACTACTCAATCGCTAACATCCTGAATTTGAGACACACTTTGTTTCTGCTTAAACAAGTGCAATAACTGTATTTAACACTGTTACTGTATCTGCCGACACAAGACACTTCCGTTACCTCAGGTGCCATTTTTGTATTTCTTTTTTTATTACAACTTCCTTGTCTCCTCACTGTATTTGTGTGAATATCCTAAACTTTATAGTTCCTATCCACTACAGAAAATTGCTGGATTGGTGAACATTTATTATCCAGGAATTCACATTTTATTGTATTGCTGCTGCTGTGCCGCTTCAATTTCCCTGCATGTGATCAATAAAGTTGATCTTTTATCTTAAATTCAGAGGTCTTTCACCAAAGCTTTTGTTCTTTTCGTACTAATACAACAAACCCATCATATCAGGAAATGTAAACCATCACATGGAGCGGGGGAAGGTTTTAGTTTCTAAGTTGGTGTGATTCACAAAATAAGCAGCTTTAAAAAACATCTGTAAATAAGCCGGTGTCTGCTGCTGCTGCTCTATTCATTTGTCCAGTGATTGTTAAAGCAACAACACACAGAACACCAAATTCAAGGTTAAATATAATATCCCACTTTGCTGACTGGACATACTCTGCTTTACATGTTTCAATAGGAAATTGATTTTATTGAAAGTATCTGAAAGAAACTCATTGGCTCCACTGTCCCTAAACGTCTCAGGGTCGACTCACCATTACATTATACAGCAGGTGAGAATGTCACACATGAACCATGGAAATACAGTATGCAAAGCGCCCATTTTTCTGCTGTCAATCTGAATTATGTCCATCAAGACACTCTGCTGTTTAATTTCCACTGAATTGTATTTCATGAAGTTAATAAATCTGTCTTTCTTTATATCAATAACCATAATGAAGCATGCAGCTATAGTCTCCCTTCCACTGTCTATGATTGTGCTACTCCCGTTTTATATTCATCACCAGTCATAAAATAGAGTCAAGTCCATTTTTGTCTCAACAGCTGTATATTCCAATTTCTTCAGCACTAATTTGAGTCAGTCACCCTTTAATGGGATTTCCATAAATCTCCTAAATGGGTTTAAAAACAGCCTCACCCTGATGTGGATTTCAAAAATCCTTAAGTGAACTTTAAAAATGTGATCAAGATGCACAAAATTTGACTGAATTTGTTCTCGTGGTCTCGCACCCATTTTCTCCAATAGTGGTGTCTGAGCTTGATGAAGTTAATGGGATTACAGAAGAGGCTGCTTACCCACGATTTAACTATCAAATGTTTAAGAGCGGTGCCGAGCTAATGAGGGCACTTCTCATCACGCATGAAGGGGAGTGGAATTACTGCGGTTTATCAGATGACACTGGGGACTGTGAGGTCACCGCTTTTATTGGCGGTATTAAAGTCTGTCTTGTGCTCATAAAGTGTATTATAGCGAGGTGAAACGGGGATCGTGTCTGCCTGACAGGCCGACAGAGGCAACATAAAATCCTCAGCTCTGCTGTGCCAGCTGTTGACAAACCTGTGAATCCAAACACTGAGCTGTTAGTGGGACGGACGTGATTTCATCACATATATCGTCCTCGGCTGTCATACAATGAGCATCCACTGTAATCAGTGATGCTAAAGGCTAAATCCGGTGATATTCTGTGTAGCCCAAGTTTAATATATTGTATTTCTTTATGCTATAGAACTCCATTGATGTCCATATAAATGAAGCACTGTTTCTTTATTGAACACTGAATGTGTATTAATCCACTGCTAAAAATAGTCCCCAACAAATTCACTATTTAGTCCTGTTTTAGCAACTTTCTTTATAAAACCTACAGAGCCCAGGTGTCTTAGGAAATGACTGAGCTTTTCTAAAAAAAACTACACTGCATATTTTGTGAGAGATTTACATTTTGTGTCACAGACAGAGTTGGGAAGTCAGAAATTACTGAGAGACGGACTTTCATATTGTTGGTGTTGGTCTTTTTTATGATAATGATAATGAAAATGATCCTTTAAGACTCTCTCTTAAGTTAAATGTCCATTTACAGCAGACATTAAGGTGTTACTAATAACATTAACGATGGCTTCATTTTATTTAAGTGCCACTGTGTCAGCAGGGACAATAGCAGGGCCCTGAAACTGGTACTTGTGAGTGGAATGAAGTCGTTATTGTTATTAACTGCACCACTGTTTTTCTTGCAGTAACATGTCAACATGTCTGCTTTCACAGGACGGGAATGAAAATCAGAGAACATGATATACTGCGTTTTCTACAGATTCTTTTTTAAATCAAGATTATGGTCTCAAATTAATCTTTCTGGGGTGTCCTTTACATTATTTTGGACATGGAGATTTGCCTTTATTGATTCACCATCACAATATTGTCATGCAGATGAGAGCAACTGGGTCTGTTTACTCAGCTTTGTTAATTAGATCAGCCAGTATAAAGAGGAAAAATAACACGTTATCCACAGACATAAATTAGTGATCATGCACCATTTATATTTGTTTACAAATAACATCTTGCACGCAAAATAAGAAGAACAAGAAGACACATTTTATGAATAATAATTGAAAATGTCTTTTTAGATGCTGGCAGTCACAGAAACGCACATGTAGGAGCCTCAGATTGTCCCCAAAGTGGTGACATGAATGGGTCCTTGGTTTTAAATGACACCAAAAGATGACATCTCTTTAAAGAGTGACAAAAAATCTCTCATCTAATCCTTTAAAGTGTTTCAGGTCCTTCAAATTTGGAGGAGTAGGCATATGAGGATTTGATTCTCAAAAACAAAACAAATCAGTTTATCAGATGCAGAATGAGTCATCTTGTTCCTATACTTTTACTCCTTTGACATCTTCCTTTTCATTCCTTTCTTCGGATGTAATTGGATGTAACTTTTGAATAAATGATCCAGTATCTATATGGGTCGGTCAAGCTGTGTAAAGCATAGAACAATTTAAGATTACAATTTGAAAACAACAAAGACATCATCACCATTGCCGGCATATGGAAAAACATATTGAATCACAGGTTTTTCTCTAATAAACCCTTTAAAATCTGAAGCTTTTGTCCTGAAATCATGATCGATAGTTTTGTGCTCTTTCCTTTAACCGGGCTGTGAAGATTGCCTTGTTGTGATGATTGTTGCCACTGATTAGGAGACTTGCAGCTGCTTTCTTTCCAGCCAGCGAATTAATTAATCAAGACAAACAAAGACGAGCTAATCACTGTTTTAACATTCCCCCATTAAATTAAGTGATGGCTAATTACTGCTTGTGCTTTAAAGACAGGCTTTCGGGAAATTACAAATTGATTTGAAATCAGATATCATCATAGTATGATTTCTAAAATATCTCCTATTTTAACATTGCACTGATGCTACAGCATATTTTTTCTGCTAATGTGCACAGAGATACAATTACCACTTTATTTAATGTGTTTTGTATATAAAACTAAATTCTCCCATACAACATATACTTACAGTATGTCAGAGCTTTTTAAAACATATTGTCCTGCTTCTGGTCTAGTGGTGTCTGGCCAGGCATATAGTTTTTTTTAGTTTGTACATTACTTAATCTAAATTCTTCGGCCAAATATGAAAAAATACATATTTTTCCTCTTACCCTTTATCTTTCAGTAACAGTTTCTACATGAAACTGCTCACAACATGGTGTGTTGCTTATCTTGAGCAACCCGGTCATGAATTCTGGAAGGAGACATTGTTTGGAGCCGAGTGCCATATAGTCTGATAATATCGGACTCTCTCTACGGCCGATACCTCCAAAACTAAAACAAATCTTCTTCTTTTTTAATAATGTCGGTAAAATGACCTTTTAATTGATTATCAAACACAAACATTTATTTACTTACAGGCAATGTTGCACATTCTGAACTCTAGTCGTGTAAACATACGGCTCTGTAACATGTCAGCCATGACAGATATTGATCGGTCCACACATGGTGATATTTTCACCCTTTTATTACATTTAGGTCTCTGTGCCAACAAACCGAATGCCTTTCTATTGTGTGTTGAATCTAAAATTGCAATTCTCCACTATTCCCTTGTCAGGGAAGCAATATTGGGGGATTTAGGGCGACTTTATCCACAATCTCTCTGAACCAGGCTTTGTAAAGACTTTGACATTGTATGCCACAGAGTACGCCCTGATCAGTGCACTCTACAGCAGCAAAATGATTCAAGGAAAATGCTGTATCTTTATTTTGCTTGTATAACATTTCATTTGGATCTGCTGCATTCCTGTATTTTAATCATTTTTAATCAATTCAGCTCTCAAGCCTTCTGACTGGCTGGTTGGTAAACAATCAGAGTGTGATCAATGTCGGTCCTTTCTGTTCATCACGAGGAGAGGCTTACCCGAACAATCACAGAGAGAGACGGCCCCGATGATCAAAATGAGAAATGGTTTCCACATCACTGCCTCCAAGTCAGTGGCTTCCCACTAGGGCGAGGATGTGTCAGTTCACAAGATACAAAAGTCTAAAGAAAATGCTTTATTTGTGATTTGCTGCACAGTCGTACAGGGGTTGTATTCTCACACAGAAACATAACGTGTTTTGTCTTCACTTGCAAACTGGGACTGGATATGCAAAGCAAAAGAAGTTCTCTTGATGCACAATGAAAGTTATTTTTGGAAATGATGTAACAATGGCAACAGGGTATCCATTTATCCACATGAAAGAGATATTGTACAGATGTTACAGATATTTGTAGACAAGTAAGACCTTAGCTTCTTTATACTGAACCTTGACACTGACCTATCATGAGTTGAGTGCAAGTTGTTTACTCATCCGGTAGATACAAAGGAGGATAAATTAGTTTGTACGCTCACAAAGTCAGGCCTCTGGAGAAAAATGCAGCCCTCTTAAAACAGACAACTAGCCAGAGGCAAGCAAGGCACCGTGTCGACAATGAGCGAGTTTGTCCTTGCTTAACGGCGCAGGAAGAGATTGCGTAGAAACTGACAATTTCACATCGCTTTGAAATAAATTCAGAGAATGGTTCAGGGCGGTACTTGGAGCTGAATTACCTCTGCAGCAACTCTCCCTTTCTTCTGTCGTGAGTGTTATGTATTCCCACAGTGCAGGGGACGCGTGAATAATAGTGGTGGTGGTGCTGGAGGGGAGTTCAACTTCAAAACAAAGAGAAACTCTGTTTGAAAATCTTGGCAGATTACATTCATTATCCCGCTGCTTGTGTAATGTCTTACTGTGGGTATTATGTAAAGTGAAGGTGTGTTGGTGTGGACCAAAACTTCCAGACAAAATACTTTTACAGCTCAAATGATTATTTTTGTCTTTGTCTGTCTGATACATTTTTGTGTTTGATATGCTAACCAGCCGGCTGCATGGGGAGAGGATCATCCACAGACACCGGCTGACCAGATGTCCACCAGTCTCTCTGCTCTGGATCATTTTGAATGATTTGCTATTCATGGATGGCTGATTTGAAAACTGCCCGGAGCCAAATGCCTTGGATTGGACAGATAGAAATACACATATATTCATTCGTAAACTGCTGGTTTGTTGTTTATTCAACAATCAATGTCAACCACTTAGCCTTTGGCAGCTGCCATGATAGCGCACTACTGCCATACTGTTTGACTTTGGTCCCTCTGTCAACAACATGTTCTTTTATAAAGGCTTTTGTCTTACTTTCATATATTTGGAGATTGTTTCTATTGGTTATTCAAAAATTACACGCAATTGTTTTTGAAAGCTGAAATCAAATGTATCTCAATCTGATTTACTTAGTTTTACAAGTACACATACACAGCATCCAGTGCTCAGTCAAACTCAGGAAGTCTCTGTATGTCGAAAAGACACATGCTGGAACAATAATCCTTTAATTAAATGACTTTCACAACTTTTCCTGTCAGCACTTATTTGAAACGTGTGAAAACCAGAAACTGACAAATGGTAATGAGAATCACATGCAGAGGCGTCATTTTACAACTGATTATAGGAAAGAAAGCTGTCTAGTGTGAGCTTGATCTGATGTGTGAATATCACACAATGTAGCTGTCTGCATTTCAGGATGAAGTATGACACGGTCCTGAGTTCAGCAGTAGAGACTCCATAGTACAGTAAAGCGAGCACATGTCAGATGTCAAAGGTCGATGCTTGTTCAGTGCTCCTCGGAGTCTGATACCAACGCACCACACTTTCAAGTAACTCCAATGTAAACCCACCCGCGTCATTAATAGACGCTCAGAGCAACTGAGGTATATATGTGAGATATTTGACATTTCATGGAACACCGAGGAGGGCAATAGAGCAACGCACTCTACATTATTTAGTCCTCATCAGGCAAAAACAACAACTGTATTAAACATATCAAGAAAAAAGAAGAATGGAATATGCTGCTGAAGTGGTCTGAGCAGTTGTATGCACACCAACCATCTTCATCATTGGCAGTCACTGTAATGAATTCTAGCCACAGCCGCTGTTCTCTATGTAGGACAAAACTACCAGCAGCCTTTAGGCACACAGGGAATGAGTCATTAGAAGGGGGAGTTATTTTTACTCAACTGTCTGCCTCCTTCCTTACTCTGTCATTCACTGCAGAGGTGTTCGCGCTGCTGTTTCTAATACTGTCTGGCATTTTCATGAGCTGAGCCCAAAATATTTTTCGGGATGATTTCGGCTGCAGGCTCCTTTGCCACAGTTTTGGGGGGCTCTGCGCTCTCATAAAATGACGTTATTAGGTCTCATTGTGCTCTCTGATTATTGACTTTTAATCTTTCCTCCTGGTGCTATTTACAAATGAGAGAGGCATTTTATGAAGCACTCATTTGCAGAATGCAGTATGTTTGCAGTGCAGTGTAGTATAAAAAACACTAATCAAATTATTCATACATCAGCACCTCTAAAATATCTATTAACACTTCCTCCACATGGGACCAGTCAGCTAATTTCAGCTGATAGGATATCCAGCTGAGTATTAAAAAAGTCCACCGCCTCAGAAACATTGTTCTCATGGGAAGCTGGCACTGTAAACAGATGCTACTCTTCTGCAGTAAGTGATACACAATAAGATACAATATGGTCAGCACTCCACAGGTTCGTGTCCTCCTCAGCGCAGAGCAGACAGCGAGCAGGTTACCGATCAGAAAGTCGAGCCCCGCAGCCACAATGTGACGCTGGGCCACCTGTCCGCAAACAAAGGAGCTAGAGGAGCAGATCATTTGTGAACGGAAACATACATTTTTTACATTTCTTTTATGTTCTGGATGCTGTTTGAGTCTGTGAACACAAGTGACTGTTCACAGGTCATCAGCCTGTATACAGTGTAGTACAGTACATATGGTGCAAAACCAAAAGAATGAATGATGCAGCATTGAGACTACACATAAAGTAAAGCATGAAATAAGGTACTAAAAAGTAGTGCAACACGCAGGACAACCACGTAAGATGGTGTTGTAGAAGAATAGAAAAGTATAAATATAAATGAGAGTGTATGACGCCAGGCCAGTCTAGTTCTACCACAACGAACGCACAAAACCATCCAGCTTTGTGAATATTAACACAAGAAAGGACTTTCCCACCATAAATAGAATGCTAATGAAAAGTAATGATTTCTTGGAAGATTTCTGGAAAGACCTATGTAATTTGGTGCTATATTTGCAGAGCCTAGAGAATAACACATGTGGTTGTGTTGTGCAAATCGAGTAAATAATCATTCATCTTTGATTATTATTGGAATCTTAATTCTACATGTTGAAGTTGTATGCTTACCTTTTGGTTACACTAGCTTTGCAAAACAATTTAATTGGAGTTGTCGCTGTCACAATCTCTTTTTCAGCTGAATCCATAATATATAGCGCCAAACGACATGAATATTTCTGGGAAACTTGTAAAAAAAATGATCGGGAAATAATTTGCAATCACCGTCACCAAGACAAGAGAACACAAAATGAACGACTCAAATACTTTTGATCATATGTGAATCTATACTTTTGTTCTATAAATCATGTTTAAATCGTTCTGGTGGCAGAATATTTTGGTCTGCTGCCGTCATGTGTTCGTTCAACCATAATGCATTTTGTAACTAACAGGATATGAATGCATTGACATGATGAGCCTGAAATGCTAATCCAGATTTAAATCCAGTCGCTGCTGCACACCTAGCTGTTAATCTGGATGTTTAATCATATGTGTGAATATTCCTTTGTCTTGATTCCTACACATAGGACCTCTGACCTGGTGTCTGTTATTGATGAGACTCAAACTGATTGTGCAAGAGCTCATTGTCTTTACAGTTCAATATTTAACAAAAATACTTATTAACTCTTGGAAAGATACAGAATACCCCAAAATGTTAAACTATTCCTTTTAAGAATACATGTGAAAAGCTGTGCCGTTTAAGAAGTAAACGAACCCTTTACAGATCAGGCATTCCTTTGCTATTCTGTTAAAACACCCAAAGAATGTCCAAATACTTCAGGCATTAACACAATCATCCTATCCTGTTATCATCACCCTGTTGCCAAAATAGCAGAGGCACAAGGAGCCATTCGTCATGCTCTGAAGCACTGTTGTTGGGGAAAACTGCTCACCGCAGAACCACACAGAGATATAAGACCATTCAAAGCCTCTTAATTATTCTCCACAGCCATTTGTCATTCCATATAATACAGTCGTTCTTTATAAAAGTAGCTGATTCCCAAAGTAGATGGCTTTGTGGCAACTAAATTGATTCTCAAGACAGGATTAATGACAGCATTTGTACATGGCTGCCTGTATTTACTTTTTGTTATGGGACCTCCACGATTTTCTTCTTTTCTTCATCAGGAGCAAAGGCAGACATTCCTGGCTCAGACAAACGTAGAGGAGATTGTTTTTCTTATTTACAGCAGCTATTATGCTCTATTTTGTAAGCCAGTTGATAATATAAAGACTATCTGTACATCATTTGGGAAAAAAAATGAAAAGTTGCCAAGGAAAACTAAATCATCCTGTAAAGACTAGATTTTATTTTGTATCTAATTTGTATGTAAAGTTACATAACATACATAGAGGTAGAGAATTTGACGGAAACAGCATCACTAATCTCGAAACCTATTTTTGTTATACTATTTTGTCTATTTCCCATTAATAGAACTTTTGCACGATTAATTGGCGGTCAAAGAGACCGAGGGGGAATAACACAAAGTTGAAGGTATTTTCAAAACCTAAAAGACTTTATTTTTTTTGTATTACTACCAGCTAAGTATGAACAGAAACTACACCTTTTAAAGGATTTGCTGCTCATTGTGAGTGTGAAACATGACAGCAGTTACGTGATCACTGATTTGCACGTCATTGAAGCACTGAGTCACTGTTATGTTCAGTTGCTGATATTTTCAGACAACACTGTTTACTGTTAACAATTAGAATCAGCAGTGGGTTTATTGCCAAGTAGGTTTTCACATGTATTTTTGTGCATAACAATGCATGCATTTATCAGGACTGGTTCACTGAGAAAATATTCCTCTATTTAAATATACCGGTGGCACAGATCTAGCCATTGCAACATATGTCATGTAGGTTTTTGCTTAAAAATCACACATTCAAGATTTTAAATCTACAGTTTGAAACGCAGCTGTGACTATAACCTCACACTGTATTGTTATTATTGTAAAGAATGTGTCGTATGTATGCTCTGACCTTGCTGTGTGAATAGCAAAGCGTGATAGCAGCCTCCCATACATCACTGTCAAAACGCAGACTGTTCCAGCCACATCCAGGTAATCTATTTATCCTGGTAATTTGTTCCACGTTTCTAGCAAGCGCAGCAAAAAAAAAAAAAAAAAGCAAAGATTTGAGCTGCATCTTATGCATATGGGGTATTTCCCGGTGTTGGTGGTCGAAAAATATATCGCCTTTCTTTGCCAGCGATTCACATTATCGTCTTTACCTTTAGGTCCAATGATGGATGATTGTAGAATGAGGTGTTATTTGCTTCACTGTAAATGGCAACAAAATGTTAAAGTACAGACACTCCTGTCACAGTGTGAACAGCTACAATGCATGACAAGATTCAAGGATGAGGTTGGTGGATCAGCCGCCTTTTACATTAATTTGAAGCCTTTCAGTGTTGGATATGACTAAAACGGCATCTCTTTATTTTGTCATTTGCTTTGGTTATGAATTCTGATTTATGGATTAAGATGAAGACAACTGTTATGTATCTCAAATGAAGAGTGTTGCGTGAGAGATAGAAATCATAGCCCTGAGAGTTCACAGATCACGGGAGCGAATATTGCTGTCCTCTTAATGGGTCTTTATGCCGATGCTGTCAGCAGTGCATTACAGGAACATTTCCTTATGTAACAACCTTCCTAACCCACATAAGTAGTCACACCAACAGCTTAAGGGCTTACAAGAGAGATTGAAGAAATAATGTTTTAACAAAGAACATTTTGAGATCAAAATCATGTTAAATAGCAAGATTAAATAGTTTGAATCCTCGACCCTTTTATCATTCATCATGTTACAGTATGACAGAGTGCTTATTATTGGTGATTTTAATACCCATGTTTGTTGCCCCTTTTTTTATTTCTAATTGTATTAAACTTTTAGATTTTTTTAGTTTGAACCTGATTTGTGAAGCAACTGAGCCATGACAAAGGACACTAGACCTTGTGCTCTCCCATGGTTTTTGTGTGGATGATGTGAACTTAACTGATTTTGCAGTCTCTGATCATAAGGCAGTGCTTTTCTAGGTTCCAGTCGTCTCTCCTACAAACCCCCCACAGTGATTTGCCCCTTAAATTCTCTCTGGTTTTGCTTCTGCCGTGCTTTTACCGAATCACACACACCTTTTAATATCAGTGAACAGTTTGGCCTCCCCGTAGATGAGCTTGTCAGTTTAATTAACAGTTTGTTCACAAACATTTTGGATTTCATAGCTCCAATCAGGTGTAAGAAGCTGACATTCTTCTCTGTCATGGTTTGATGAAGATGTAAGGAACTTAAAGAGATGGACGCAGAGAAGGCAGAACGAAACTGGAAAAAAGATAAACTCAGTGACTCCCTTGCCTCTCGAAAAAATGTAATGTTGATCTGTCAGTACACAATTGAAGATTTCTTTCCAATCTGATCACTAAAATGGGTCACAATCCCAGAATTCTCTTTTAAATCATAAACTCTGTAATCTGTCCCCGTCTAGCCAGCCAGTTGATTCAACCCCAGAGAGATGTAAGGATTTTCATTACTTTTATAATGAAATAGAATTTCTGCAGCAGTTTGATACTGAACTTGTGGAGCCTGATGCTGACTCCTGCCCACCTTCAACACTAACCCACTTTACAAAATCTCTCTGTCACCCTTGGAACGCATTGTTGCACTTTCAAAATCATCCACTTGCAGGTCAGTCTGCATTCCCACTTGGTTTTTAAAAGCTGTATTTCAGACGGTTGGTCCAGACATTTGAGCCATTATTAACTGCTGTCTGTTAACCGGTAACTCAACTCTAATTTTAAACATGCTACTGTTTACTTTACTGTTTTATTTGCTGTCCGGGCCCTTCAGCTCTGGAACTCCATTTCTGGAGATCTAAGGCAGGCTCATACAGTATCCTCTTTTAAAACTCTCCTGAAGACTCACTTTTACTTATTCCTACATATAACAGATTTTATTTATTGCAAATCTTGCTCCATCTAGTTTGATCTCTTTGTTTCTGGATCTTATTTGCTTTTATGTTTTTATTGTGAAGCACTTTGTAACTTTGTTTTGAAAGGTGCTATATAAATAAAGTTATTATTATTAGTAGTAGTAGTAGTATTAATCAATGTGGCTGGATCGAAACATTCAAAGAAACTCACTTTTGCTGGCTGAACACGGATGGACATCACAGAGATACAAAAGATAGGATACTGTATACATCCATCCTCAAGAGTCCCATCTCTGGACATGTTGGGGAAACAAGCAAATCAATCAGAGTCAATTAGAGCTGCGTTCAAAGTAAACCACATCCTGGGACTCAGACTCTAGTTCTGCACTTAACAGCAGGCAACGCAATTATGCTGCAAAACCCTCTAAAGTGCTCAGGGTCTGAGAGGATGAACGGGTGCATATAAAAGACTCTTACTGTCTTTTATCTGTACCACTCCCAGGTACCCTCCTGAGCAGAGACTTTTGCCGGAGCATGAGAGAGTAGAGCTGCACTAGAAGCCCTCTGTTTCATGTGTTTCATGTTGTGATCTGAACTCCTTCATACACCACAGTTTGGGCCGCCATTTCACATAAGTACGCTGATCTTCAAAGGCTCCTTTTCTGCTGCCCTTCCTCTGTTCATACTCTCATTTTGATACCTCTCTGCTGAGGTGGCATGGGGGTCCTTATTGATTTCCATAGGAGAGTATGTACAGTCACTTCCTGCAGCTGCCCTCTGTTAAAAGGTGAGAACGCTGCACTTTAACAGCTGAGTCTGAATTAGACTCTGAGCCGTGGGAGCATAATCACATTTGACTTGCAGTGTGAATCACAGAGGCAGGTTGCGGATCCTTTCTCCCACATTGCTGTCTTGATGCTATATTTGATACTTCATTTGCATGCACACAACACAACGCTCGCATCAGTGTAAACCTCAAGGAAACAAACATTCAGACAAAGACTGCAAAGAAAAAGAGAGAAGGCTCCCAGCTTCCAGACAGACGTTGTTAAATTCTTTATTGTATATTTTATCTTAATGTAAGAAGATGCAGTATGCTGCTGGTAACAAGGAACATTGATACGATTCATCATACAAATGATTAAACTGGATAAGATTTCATACAATTTAAAATGTCTTGTTTAATTCCTTTAAGGTGATTTTTGTATTGTTTATTTGTAAGACAAGGCAAGCTTATTGATATAGCATATAAGGCAATTCAATGTCCTTCACATGATGCACAAAAGACATGAAATACAACATTTAAAGACATAACATTTCAAAGCTGTTTCATCATGTGTGGAGGATTAAAAACAAAGCTCAAGCTGATTTTGTTTCAGGAGTTGCTATATATTTCAGTTTATTCTTCATCATTTTGATTTATCATTGATATATTTAGATTTTTTTTTAATTTGTAGATCATCACTTTGTATCAAAGCGTGCATTCAAATCAATGATCCCATTTTTTTTGTTGCTTGCGTGCTTTTGTGTTCGTGCTCGTCGTGGTCCCAGCCATGACCAGTTTCTGTGGCAACATGATTTTGAAAATAGCTCCTCTCTAACGGCCCACTGCTGTCGCAAGTTCTGCAGGCAGCATCCCGCTCTTGATGCATGACTCATTCATTGCTCATTATCATCCCACCCTCATTTCATCCTACCCCAGGTCCCCATGCTTGGATATCTGATGGAGACGGTTGTGTGGGGGCGGGGTATAGTGCCTACTATAGAAGCCGGTGTGCCCATGCTGTGATTGGCTGGTGGGATCCCTTTAATCTGCTGTGACTACTACAGGGTCCGCCCCCGTACTCCTCCCCCTCGCTCTCCCGCCCTGACGGCATCCATACACAATAGTGTGCTGTTTCTGTTCCAGGGAGAATATCAGCTCTGCACAGGGAGGAGAGGATTAGCACGACCACTCAGCTCATCTGCATACACGTTCCCAGAGAACCACATGAGCACCCAAGGCTGCACCTCTTTTGTATAAAACCTGGCACTCCTATAACAGAGGCTCCATTTCATCTACTGTCACTGCTGTGAGAGGATTTAATAAGGACCACAGTTTTTTCCCTTTCGGATTCTTTAAAAAACACTTCAGGATCTTTTTTACCATTTAAATTTGCAATTTGTTGTCTGTGATGTCTCTATAATTGGGACAATGCAAGCAATATCATTTGATATAGTCTTGCTCTGAGCATCACACAGTTTTCCCCTCCTTTTTGGGACTTCTCTACTGAGGCTGTTCCTTCCTCTGGTTTGGGAGACTGTAGCACCAGAATGCCATCTAGAGAGTCCTATGAGGTTCACAAGGAAGAGAAGTCCCTGGTGCAGAAGGCCAAGCGAGAGGCCAATCAGGAGGATATTCTGGCGGCAGCTCTGGGGATGAGGATGGGGCCACAGAAACCTCCAGCCACTTTCTGGCAGCCACTTAAACTATTTGCCTATTCACAGCTCACCTCACTGGTTCGCAGAGCCACGCTGAAGGAGAGCGAGCGGACACCCAAATCTGAGAAAGTCCACAACTTCAAGGTGAGACTTAAATAATTATTATCAGATGTTGCCTCTCCAAAACGTTGCTTTAATTTCATCATATGTGGCCAGAGGGCTGCTTGTGAGAGATGGGAGGAGGAAGAGGGGGGAGAGTTACAGAGTGGGAGAGATGGGATGAAAAACAGAGCTGTTTTGGTCTGTCCAATGAGCTTTTATCAAAAGAAAAATCTGTTGGGTGGTCTGTGGACCACTGCTGTTAGTTTGAGCTCCAGATGGAGAGATTAGGCCGATGGAGAGGGCAAACAGTGGAGGAGTGTCTCCCTATTTGGCTCAGGCTCACTCTCCTAGTTTGGCTGGTTAATGGGATGGGAGCAGCAGGTGAAATATTACCTTCAAAGCATTCAAACCAATCTATTTCTGCTGCTTTGTTCGTTAGAATTAATGAATGTTGCATTTTAACAGTGTATAGTTCCTGTGATCAAAGCTCCCACAACTAAAGGATGATGTACAATGTGAGTGAATTTATAATGAGGTGAGTATCAACAACATCTGTGTGCTAAAAGAAGTCTCTGAATTTTAAACTCTCTAAATTAAGGTCCCTGGCAGTTAAACGTCACTTTTATCAAATAAACTATAGTTTCACTCTGACATTTTCATAACCTTCTGCCTCTAAAATGAATTACTCTAAATGAATACATTCACCGCCTGCTTGTAGATGTTTTTCTTGCCAGTAAACCGAAAAGGAAGACGTGATGCAATACGTATCACAAACCAAACAAAGAACAATCATATGATCATTTAAACAGCACAGATTGACTAGAGACAAATTGTAATGCCAAGATTCTTTAAATATGAAAAGAAATGTCACATGATTGGGATAACCATCAGTTAATATTCTTTAACACATTGATCAAACTGCACCGTGTTATGCCAGTCAGAAACTAGCAGTTCTTTATCAAAGCGGTTTGTTTGTCTGCTGTATCTGCTGTTGACTTAATAGGAAAACAGGGAGAGCTGTGGCTTGCTCGGGCTCCCAGAGGCCTCCCTGATTGGATGGGCTGTTGCAGCCTGGTGGATTGTTGGGACTTCCTTTCCTTCACCAGCAAGGTGGCCTCCCACTGTTTCCATAGCAGGTTTCCCTGACATCTTGCACCCTCAGTCTGATTAAAAGTCAAATCCTACTGTGCCATGATGGCAAAAAGCCCGAGTATTGTCAGTTTGAGGGTCTGTTTGAACAACAAACCTCCTCCTCCTCCTCTGCCTCATTTAAAGTGGCAGCACCTACAGGTCTCCTGACTAAAGAAGGAGATGTGGTATCTATGGAGCAAACGGCTAAAACTCCCCACTGTTTTCTCACTGTGCTTCATTACTAATGTCTGTCACTGTCCTCCTCTCTGTTGTAGGTCCACACCTTCCGAGGGCCTCACTGGTGTGAACACTGTGCCAGCTTCATGTGGGGACTGATGGCTCAGGGGGTCAAATGTGCAGGTACATCTTGTTCTCAGGCTTATATATAAACTGCCTTCATGGCACATTCATGGTATACAAAGGGGGCATTGCTGTATATGGGTTACTTGGTTATTAGTGCAACTGGAGCTGGATTATTGAGTTTTAATCGAAAATCCCAACAGTGGTTTCTATGGATTAGTTGTATAATAGAGTGAAATGAGAGCTTTATATGATGTAACATGTACTTTACACTATGTTAAAACCTGATTTTGACCTACTTTTTCCCCACTGCTTTGTGAATGGATTAGCTGTACAAACCAGCAGAAGAATCAATTTTAGCACCGTCAGCCATCACTGACAGCTTATTTAAAAAAAATCTAAAAGTAGCTCTTTAGTCTTTAAATAATAACTACGTTTTTTAGTTCAGGACTTGGGTTGTTCTCCTTGTCATTATTACAATAACAAAGGCACTCTGTGTTTCCACTTCCATGACTTTAATGGTTAAACATTTGCTGCATCATAACCTAATAAACACACAACAGTAGGCTCGCTACAGCAGCAGACAAAAGTAATGCGATTAAAGGTGATGTATTTGTACTTTTCAAAATGCATTTCATCATTATATGCTCCACAGTGTAAGCATATTTTGAAAAATATTCACCTTCAATCTGTAATAATGTTCATACTTTGTGTATGTAACATTCACACGTTGTTATTGTGAGGTGAATGCTTCTGTTGAATTTGCCCGTTTGCTTGTCAAATGCTCTGACGTGGTTTCTGTTTCACCATAGCTGTTGCTGGAATTCGTTTCATATCCCAGAATAGTGCTGTAATATAGTCTGAAGTGTGTCTTTGATGTTTTATTGATGAAACAAAGTATGTCACACAAATCTGTGGGAGCTCTGGCGTTAATTATTAACGTTCTGATTTTGAACACTAGCAATAATAAAAAAGAAGGCGGATGTGTTTGGAGCTAATCTCTACAAACTCTTATGTTGCCATTTCTTCAGTCTCGACCACAGCTACCAGAATCTAGGGCAGCGAAGTCTCACGTGATGCTCAAATTTGCATACCAAAAAAAAAAGTTCTCCCACCCCCTTTTCTTTTTGTGTGTGTGAACTGTTATTGGCCGCGTGCCAGGAAGCCAGCCTCTGCTTGTGCTTGTTGTGCCACATTTCCTCATCAGAGTACGCCCCCCCCCCCCCCCCCCCCCCAGCCTCATCCCATCATGCCCATGAAGGAAAACAAAGCTGGCATGTCTCTTTAATGAGGAGCGGAGCTCGGAGCGTGGGGAAGGACCTCTGTTTCCACACACATTAAAATGCAGCGGCTTCAACCAAAGAGCTAGGTCAAGCAGCTCAACCTCTATTTAACTTACTTGGTAAAAAAAAAAAAAAAAGAAACAGACCATCCAACAAATACGGTGGTACATTTTGCTTTCAGTTCCAGTCAGAAAAGGAACGGTTTTAACTGGTCGACATGGTGATAGTGCGCTGATTAGAAATTAGCAACCAGCCACCATTAAACCTTTTCTCAGAGCCCTTTAGCCAAAACGGAGCTGCAGTCTCCTCTCCATAGCAACGGAGACGGAGCTGACGGTGCAGTAATGCAGCATCCCCTGTCGCTTGGCTTCCAGTGTCCCTCGGGCCCCCTTCTCACCCTCACCCGGCCCACCTGGGACCCGGGGCCGTCAGTGGGCTCACATGGCCACCAGGAGCTCAGTGTCTGATGACAGGCCGTCCTCCATTACACTGCCTGTCTCATATCCTCAAGAGAATCATCTCTTAAAGTAATTACATTTCTGCATCAATGCATATAAATGCAGGCGTTTCTCCAGGGATCCATATTAATCTCAATATTGTCATGTGGTCCTCCAGAAGCATAGATTATTTGCTCTCAGATGTATTTTGTATCAAAATTTTTAAAAAGTAGCGATTCTTCGGAGGGATTAAAATGCAATTTTTTATGTTTTTGGAATCAAAAAGCAGACAGGATTTGTCAAAAAACCCTATCAGTACTTGGAAACGACTCAAAAGATCTAAGAGCATGAAGAGCTGCCCTATTTCAGTCTGGGAAACTAGGTCTAGTGTAGCCCGCAGCGCCTCAATTGCTGGTTCCACAGCCATTGTGTGTGAGCTTGGATTTGGAAAGGAATAGAGCACACAGCAGTAGCGCCCTCCTCCAGGCCACAGCGTTTTCAGTGTTCCTCTAATTCCCTCCATGCGTCTCTGTTACAAAGCAGAGCTGCAGTCTCTCTCTCTCTGCATCTGCTCTCCACGGGCTCCTCTGTTCCCGACAAGGTGAATCCTGCCCTGAAACAGCTGTGCCTCAGGCCCCGTCCGCTGTGACTGAAGACAAAACGCAATGTGGGATACTTAAACTGACATCATGACTAATATGCCATTTAAACACCCAGCGTGGTGTATCCTGCGCCTGGAAATATCATATAGAAGGGGAAAGAATCTCCCCACTTTTGATGATTATCTAATGCATTTTGTTTGAATGACCAGTGAATGCTTTCATACAAATTGAAATTAGATACACACAAACATTTAATAGATTACTGTCTTGTGGTTAATCATTGTTTTATTTTACTGTTCTTAATAAACTCTGGAGGTGACTTTGGATCTGTCCGGCTTCTCAAGGTGACTTCCATGCCGTGTGTGGTGGAGAGAGAGAGGAGCTCTCCAGTGGTCATGTGACATTTAGGGGGCAAACATTGATCAAGGGAATTAACACTCCTCTGCAAGCCAAAACACACACGAAACCAGCCGACCAAATCCAAATTAACCTGATGTCGAATGTGAATTTGTATTTTAGTCCTCCGTTTAGAGATAAAATGGCTGACCTACGAGAAATAATTTATTTGACTTTGTATTGGCGTTGACAAATGTTTAAATTAAATAACTCTTTTCAAGCTACAGACATTCATGAACTACACCTGCTGTATGTCTCTTTCTGTAGATTGTGGTTTAAACGTCCACAAACAATGTTCATCTCTGGTGCCCGACGACTGCAAACCAGACCTGAGACACATCCGTAAAATCTACAGCTGTGACCTCACGACCCTGGTGAAAGCCTATAATACAGCGCGACCCATGGTGGTGGACATGTGCATACGAGAGATCGAGTCTAGAGGTCAGTTTAACACGTCTGTGTGTGTGTGTGTGTGTGTGTGTGTGTGTGTTTCATATGTATACCTCAATATAATTTTCCCCCAAGATGTAAATATACAGTTTAGTTTATATATAAATTGAATACATGTTAAGCCCTAACAGCTGTAAAGCTAGACTCTGAGTTACTGACAATAATTGGCTGATTGGAGGCTTTCTATTGAAGGATTATAGCTGACATGCTGCAAACAAACAAAGAAAGGCGATAATAATTGAACTCACCGCTGCATCTTTATTTTAATTTTAAATGCAGCCTAATTTATAATATATATATAACAAATATTTACATCTATATCCATAAGAAAACATCTTGTGATTTCTCTGAAATTTTTTAAGTTCAATTTCAAGTTTTGGAATTTGGAAATTCACATAAAACAATGAAATGTTGAGCATTTAACAAATTCAAAACTTAAATTTCAGAAAATGTATTTTTTTGACACGACATCACTTTTAAAGTTGAGATCCTAACAAACATAACCAATTTAACTGAAGGACTTTGATATTGGACACTTACATTTTCTATCTGTGAAACCAAAAAAATGTAAACATCAATTAATATACAGTTATGGAAAATACATAAATTACCCTCTCGAAATGTCTACATTCAGACGGATAGTTTTCAAAGTACTGTTAGTGTTTCAAAGCCATGAATTAAGTAGCATTTCAATATTAAGCATTTAGTAGTGATTCAACTTCATAAAAAGGTATTCTATTTCTCATGAGATCCAAACCTGTAGAAACTTCTTTGCTTCCATGAAGACAATTCAATTACTTTTAACGATCCCTTTAAAATACCATTTGAAATTAAGTTTATGGATGCTGTTTACTGTATTTATGGTGCTTATGGCTTTCCTCTCATTTTAAATATGCGATCTGCAATATATATACTATTGTTTGAGGTGCTTAAAGTCTGCCTACATTACTAACTGCGGTAATGTTTTTTGGGCGGGGTGAATGACTGAGAGGAGTGATGAGTGTTCTGGTAGTAATTGTGAACGTGTAATGAGGAATACATTACTCTGTTTCCTGCTGCCTTATTTGATTGCATTTCAGTTAAATCATTCAACTATGTAGGAAACTCACTGCTCCCTCATTGTCTGCCCGCTAATATATGTCTGCAGCTAAGTTTGATTTATGTCTTTATTATTTTGCCCAGTGATGCAGAAAACTATTGGCATGCGCCCATGTTGTTCTATTGTGTGACATGGTGGACATTTTATCCTTCATTTCTTATGCATATTTAAGGGTGTTTAATGGCATTTCTTAAATTACCCAAGGGGATATATATGCTGGTGAATTTTTCTACATTACTCATGACAGCCCTGATGATGTCTAAAAGGTTGCTTTTTTTAAATTGTTAATATGTTTTTTTCTCAAGGACTGATGTCTGAAGGCCTTTACAGAATATCTGGATTCAGCGATTTGTTGGAAGAAGTCAAGATGGCGTTTGACAAAGGTATGTGTTCCTTTATTGATTTCTGTCAGCCTATTCCATGACGGTTGACATAGCGTGCTTTCATATGTTTACAAAGGACACACAGAACACTTCAGATTAATGGGAAAGTGACACATTTGTGGAGGATTACTGTCCATCTGGGAGTGCAGATCCTATCCTGACATGTCCCTCTCACGCAGGCTTCCACAGTGTGGACAGACAGGGGGACCTCAGGGGATAGAAACCATGGATGTACTCTCACTGCCTCAAACATAGCTGTAAAAAAACACACACAAAACACTTCCGCTGTGTTGGGATTCAGTAGTAGACTTAGTGAGAATGAGCCTGTCTTTGTCCAGTGCAGTGTGAATTTTAACTGTAAGAAAAACCCTGCAGCAGTGGGCTAAACTCTCCACCAGATCCGCCTGTGGGAGATCATCCATGACAGAGTGTCACTCCAGCTCATAGCGCTGTGATGCTCAGTCTGCCAGCACAAGTAGGCCATGGCCTGCTCTGGAAAGCATGCATAACTGAAGGAAAGTCAGAATAAAACAGGCCAGGCGGATGATAGCTGCTACTTTGCAAAATACAAAGCGAGAGAAGATTTGTCTTTTTTCTTTCCACCCACAGTAACACAATCTCTTTACTCTTCAATTCACACGATGATGTGAAAGTGTTGATGTCAACCATTTTTACAGTGTGAAAACTCACTTCTTCTCGTCTCCATCACACATCCTCACAGATGGCGAGAAGACAGACATCTCAGTGAATGCCTATGAAGACATCAATATCATCACGGGTGCACTGAAACTTTACCTCAGGGATTTGCCTGTTCCCATCATCTCATACGATGCTTACCCCAGGTTCATCGAGGCTGCAAGTAAGTCACAACGAGACAAATTAGTCAGAAACACACCTGTTTTACTGCGTCAGATGTTGCTGCAGTTAAAGGTGGCAAACAGTCACTGTTAAGCTTCATGTCGTTGGCTTCAGGTGGTCACACAGCGAGACACATTACAGACAATAGCTGCAATAGTGTTTTATCTTTAAAATCTTTATTTGCAGATAATGACAGATGACAGACACATCTCAGCTCTAGTATATTGGCTTAATTATATAAAACACTTAAACGTCTGTATGTGAGGGAATCTAATTAACTGACTTCCAGTAAATACTAATGTTTGATTTCTGTCGAGACTGATTCCATAAATATGTTTATAATGCATACATTCTGTAGTTTGCAGGGTTCTTGTGTTAGACTGCACTTAATATAATGTCCTTTTGACTGTGTGTGTCGTGTGTGTCTGCTGCCAGCACAACAGCAGTCCTTTGCTGTTATTTAAAACTTCGCTTACACAGATTGTATGGTTGTTATTGAGAAAAGGGTCATTTTCCTCAGTTGCATTTGGAACAGAATTGTTAAAATGCAGCTTTATACAGCTCACGTAGAATAAGTTGAAAACTTTAAAAGCTGAACAAGTATTCAACTCCAATTGTGCTCCTAATTTGCAAACCACGACAGTCAAGGACACATTCACAATGTTAATCTGCATTAGCCATCTTAAGCAGCCCCAGACTTCCTCTCAGAGACTAATGGCTTTTATTGCCCCACAGGAAATAACTACATTGATTTCTGCTTGTGTCCTCTGAGGTCAGAGAGTGTAGTCTGGCCTCTCTAACTACACGCTCCTCTCCGTTTCTGTTCAGAGCTCACAGACCCAGAGAAGAAGCTGGAAGCTTTCCGTGAGGCTCTTGCTTTGCTGCCGCCATCGCACAGTGAAACATTAAAGTACCTCATGGCGCACTTAAAAAGGTGAGCAATGCAGTCGAACGCTGCGAGAGCTAAGGGACTGTGTGAAAATAGACAAGAGCAAGGGCTTCTAGAAGAGGGGGATGATTAGTGTTTTGTTTTTGATGAAGGGAGAGTAATATATATTATATTTCATGGTTTAAATTGGAGGACACTCAAATTCTTCGCACACTTTTAACTACGGGTGGCTAAATACCAATATCAAAAGTGTTACATTATTTAGAGATTTTGTGGGGAGAGTGTTTCAAAAAGGTGAAGGTCTAATATTAGAAACACTGGGAGGGCCTTGCTCAAAAATAAAATAAAAACCTGATGCCCAGTCCTCACCACAAAACTGATTTTCATACAGTCCCTATTTCCAGAATATGTCATTGTTTAATAATCTTTCTTCTTTTCATACATATTCGCAGGGTGACACAGAATGAGAAATTCAACCTGATGAACGCAGAGAACCTCGCCATCATTTTCGGACCCACCCTCATGCGCGCACCAGACCTGGACGCCATAACATCACTCAACGACATCCGCTACCAGAGACAGGTGGTGGAGGTGCTCATTAAAAATGAAGATGTGCTCTTCTAAACACAGATCAGGACTTTTATAGAACGGCTATCTAATCATTCTTTTGTGTAAAGACTTGAATGACTGTTTGTATTACATTGATTGATACATGTTTTTTAAATGCCCTTTGTATGGACTAGTGCTGCCCTAACATCTCTCCTTTCCTGTATTGGGTGTGGACGATGAACTTTACACTTTTAAGTACTTTATGTCTCCCCATTTTTGTCGGGGGATTTTCAGAAGCTGACAGGCCAGCATGCATGGTGCAAGGTCTTTGTTGCTTTGTAGTCGTAACCCAGCATGTGTTAAGATCGTGTAGTGCTGAGATTTCGCTTTTGTCTGTTTTGTAGTAGTTATAGTCCACATTCCCAGCTGCCTGCTGTGCATTTTCTTTTCTGTCACACATTGTATAGCTGGGTGTAAAAATGTGCTACTGATATTTCTGGGGTAATTTCTATGATGCTGTATTTTTTTGATCTTTGTATGTGACCTGAATACCTGTAGTTGAATGCGCCTTTCCTGTTAACGTGTACACACTGGTGCATCTGCCTGACCGTAACATTTTATTGTGTTTAAATTTTTTATTGTAATGTTTTTGTACGCAACTTGTGCATGATCACTTTAATTTATTAAACCTTACTCTGAGAAATGATGTGCTTCATGTGTCATCTCACTTAGCATAATAAAGATCTACATCAAATTGTGTGTGTCAGGATCCCTGTCAGACCCTACACCTCCCATGGCCACACAGCTGCAGCCACTCCAGCTGATCACCTCCTGCAGCCTGACACACCAGACTCAGGTCCCAATAACGATACCCCTGGCAATATATAAACTCTGGTCCTGCAGTCTGGGGTTGTCAGGTCGTACCGTCTTTCACCCGCTTCAACCCTGTTGCAGCTACTCCCTCGAGCGCCTGCCTCCGGTGTCCGTCGGTCCGGGAATCCCCGTGCCCTCTGTGTTAACGGACTACTCACCGCCGCTCTGCCCTCAGTTGTGTTAGCGGACTACACACGCCGTCAAGCTGCCAGCTCTCCAGTGTCGAGCCACGGGACTCACACCGTCGATCTGCCTACTCTCTGGTATCGAGCCACGGGACATCACGCCGTCAAGCTACCAGCCCTCCGGTGTCGAGCCACGGGACTCACACCGTCGAGCTACCAGCCCTCCGGTGTCGAGCCACGGGACTCACACCGTCGATCTGCCTACTCTCTGGTGTCGGACCTCGGGCTCCACACCTTCACACACCTACACAATAAAACCTGTTTTGCTGTACTCTGTCTCCTGTGGTCTTGCGTTTGGGTCCTATCCGTGAAATCCCGTGACAGTGTGTTAAAACTACTTTTTACGGCCACTTTTGGGCAGTAGAAACAAGCTGTAAACACAACTTCAAAGTTGATATGGTAAACATGTGGGCCTCATTGTAAATGAGAAATGGTTCTCAACCAAATCACTGATTCACGTGTCTTTGCCCTGAAGGATAAGTCCGGCAATGTAAAATATATAACATATTGTCATAAAGACTAAAACCAGAAATGTATTTATTTCACGAACAAATATTGACTGTAAAGCCAAAATTATGTTCTTTGAGCCATCGGCCTCCATTGTTGCACTAAACACCTCAATGCGCTGGCTGATGTTTTCCATTATCACCCTGGACAATTTCGGGTCAATCCGTAACGCTCCATCCTCCTGCCATAAATTCTCACTAGAGCGCCAAACGTGTATTAATCGCTGAAAATACTCCCCAACAAATGTACTATTTATTCCTGTTTGAGTAATGTTAGCTACAAACAGCAGTTCCCAGCTATTTTAGGTAATTAGCCTAATTCAAAAATCTGTAGAATCTGATTGGGCTTGGGGCTGAGTGCCACGGACAGCAAGGGGAAATCAGAAATTATCAAGATACAGACAAACACATTCTTGTCTTTTCATGGGATTTGTTGGCAATAGTAAAAATATATAATAACAGCATATCCTTGAAAAGACTGATATATAAACATTTGATGCTGCTTAAAACATTTGAACTGAGCAACATTGTGGCTGCAGATATGATTAGTGTTCCATTCTGTATATTCAGAATGACATGTTGTGCCTAAAAGCCTCACGTCATGTGACTTTACTGTACATAAACCCCTCTAACAACACATCAGTCACACTGATTCATGGTGAGATTAAAACCAAACACACAACACCTAAGGCAACACCACTCGAGAGACTGTTAATTACTGGATATATGTGCAAACAATGCCACATCAAATTTATGCATTGTGGGTTTAATCACCCACAGGTTATGTCTTTCCAAGCAATTTCTATAAACCAGCCATGCACAGCGATCAGTGACTCATTACACGACCACTGTTTCAAACTGTTTAGCCTCCAATATGAGTTATTTGGATAGTATCTTCATTTTACATTGCGTATTAATTTTTTTTTTTTTTTGGACACGTGAGCTGTCAGGTGTGATTATTGTTGACAGATATAATATCTGACGTAACCACAGTGTTTGTGTTGTTCGAAGCTTTATGTTCAGCTTTTCCCCGTGTTTAGTTTTTTGCGCTTTAAATATCACCACAAAGCATCTGAGAAGCAATCACTGCTTGACATTTAATCACTGGGGTGTTGTGACCACATCACATTGAGTTAATGTAAGCCAAATTCAGACTTGTCTCTGGTGATTGTGTGGCAAAATTGGATTTTCATCCGACCGTTTATCCTCCCCCGCCATTATCAGCCATTTTAGATATATCATACCTTCATCTACATCAGGCACTGACTGTGAAAGGAGGTAAGCCACACCAATAAAGCTATCGAGCTTTTTACCCTTCAGTCGGATGCTGTGATAACATCGTGCGTGTTGGAGTAATGTCTGCCAAATGCATTGTGCGGTGGATTTGCCTCATTCACTGTAATGAGACTACATTTGAAAGGCTGTGATCCATGAGATAACTGACTTTTCACTGTTGACTGGATGCTAATGCTTTCCTCCAGCTGACCTGAATATTCAAATGTAGCAATATAAAGAAATATTCAGTTCACCAATGTGAAGTATTTGAAATCAAAACATTTTATTCTGTTAGATATAATCACGATTTTTTTGTATTTCATAAAGAACTCGCAACAGAGTAATAATCATATAAAAGGGTGAATTAATGTTGCTGTGCTTATACAATGCTAATTTATATGAAGGGTGATTTTACCTTTTAACAAACCAGCACCGTCAAAATAAGACTTGCATACTTAGCAACAGTGAAACCATATAATGGTTTATGATAATGTAAATATAAGAGTCTGCCAAGGACTGTTACTAATGCTGTTCAATGTCAAACGTTGCCATATTTATGTTGGAATATCATGTAAAAAACAAACATTAAACACACATCAGAATCTCTTTGTCTCACATCTCTCTGTGAAAACTCTAATCCTCTTAATCTTCATCGAGGCATAAACATCCAGTATGTTGTCCAGTTTTCATTCACCTCCCTGCAGATATTACATGGACGCTTTCATTCAGATTCAATGAACATTTAATCACACACAGCGCAGTTATATACACACAGCTTATAGTCCTCCAGAGACTGGAATTCAAAGTGTTTTAATTAACAGTTGACAGAGAACCAAAACGCCTGGGACTACAGGTTGGCTGAGCAGATACAATGCTGGCTTGTCCCGTGTTACATGACAGACTTGAAGAAAGGCAAAGCGGTGCTTACATGGTGTAAGTTCAGGTTGCTTGGGTGATAGGAGATAGAGAGGGGGTGGGTTGAGACAAATCTCTCATAATTCAGACATTGCCAAAATGGTCATTTGTCCTTAAGTAAGATGAACGAGGCAGGCGGTTGAGTGACTGGCTGATTGAACGGATTTGGGGTGTGAGGAAATTGAGTTGCCTGACCCCTCACGGGCCGACAGGGTGGGGTAGTGCAGAGCAGAGGAGGGAAACATGGGTGTAACACCTGGCCCCCCCAGGAAACACACAAGGCTGTTTGAACATCTGAATCATCTGAGATTATAATATCATAAATTGTGGGGCAACTGGACATGAGAGACGCTGCCTTTCATTGAACGACTATTAACTAAATCACTAAACAATGAGCAGCATATTGACATTTAAATGGTTTATAACACATTATAATGTTGTACGCAGATATACATTTGTCAGACTAACCATGTAATGTATTACATATTATCACACAAAAATAAATAATGAATAATAATTAAACTCAAATCATTCAACTTCACTAAAACTCTTATTAAGTTTATTAAGTATTTTCAAAGTATAATTTCAAGGTTTAGCGGTAACGTACAAGGGAGCCTTTTATAAATATATATGATATATATATGTACATAAATCATCCATTTCATTTAATGTTTTTTCTGAAATTGCATACAATTTCAAGAAATTCTTGATTTATTTTTATTTATTGACAGATATAATATCTGACGTAACCACAGTGTTTGTGTTGTTCGAAGCTTGACGTTCAGCTTTTCCCCGTGTTTAGGTTTTTGCACTTTAAATATCACCACAAAGCATCTGAGAAGCAATCACTGCTTGACATTTAATTTGACTTTCAAAATTCATCACATGATCTTCCTCAGCAGATGGATATTGATCATGTGCGACAATTTAACTGCTACTAAATGGCCCTTGTGGAGGGATCATATTGTCATGTTTGCAATGTCAAAAATGCACTTGACAGAGCTTTATTTTTTAATTCTAGTTGAAATCCAAAGCTTTACAATTATACCAAATATGACATATGTCAACAAAATTAAATGGTCCATCAGAGAGAGCTTTCTTTGGCACAAACAGATACGGACTAAACATATGAAATCATTACTCAGTGTTTCAAGGGGCTAAACATTATGGATCTGTGTGAACAGATTTGAAAACAGAAGGATAGGACATCACTGTTACAAGAAAAAGAAACCGCAAGCATGTGCTGCCTCTCATCTCGAGGTTGTGTGTGGCCGAGTTCACTATGGGATATTTCAGTGGTGGATTACTCCGGCATGTTGATCTTATAACAGATGACAAAGAATGTGGCCCTCTCAAATGACAAGCATTGGCAGCCAGTCACTCACATCCGCTGTCAGACAATAACAACGAGGCTGCCAGTGGAGAGCTTGGAGCTTGTACAGCAAGTCATTGGCCAGGGCTGAAAGAATGTTTTAGGTGGGTCAAACCTTTCCAATTCACAAGTGGTCAACGGGCAGCGTGCGGAAGTTGGATCTTGGTTTTGGATGCCTGCATTTATTGGCAAGAATGAATACTGTATTTTCAATTTTTCATCTGGTCATTCTAGCAGGTAAGAATTTATTTAAAACTGAAGAAAATGTCTGTTGGTTACCTGTGGAAATATATGTCTGTTTACTTTGCTTGAATTACTTTGAGTGTTTAAAGTATAAAAAGTCTATAAAGTCTACAAAAACAATCAGTTAACTCTGTTTGCGTTTATTGTGTTTATTGAGACTCTTATTTTAGTGAAAGCAACAAAACTAATGAGCAAATTTAAATTCTGTGCAAACCAGCTATTTGATTGACAAGGGCATGTGTGCTGTTTACATTTTGCTTTTCAACCTTCTGTCTGTCTGCCACTTCATGAAGTCACCTGCATAATTATATTGATGTGATTTGTTAGTTTACTGAGTTGAATGTCTGGAGAATCATTCAACCATTCAAACAACATGTTGCTGTAAAATGACCTTCGTTTCAAGGTCAGCTGCTAAATGAAAGGGGATCTTGCTCTGGCTTGTGACAGATATGCAGTGGAAAGAGCATAAGAACATCTCTTTTAACAACCTCACTGGGGTGCTATTGCATGTTATCTCTACTAAATATCTTGGAGCTCCATTTAAGTAAGTAAACAAACATTTAACTTTTTTAAATCACCAAAATGTATTTAAAGCCCAACGTTTTGGAGCTTTTCTCCGTGCACACTGTACACAAGTAAGTGGGTCAGTTTCAGTTTACAACCGAGTCCATGCACATGTATTCACTTTACAGCATAGTATGACACTTGTCACATCTATTTTCAACTCATATTAAATGAAGTCACCTCAAGTATCAGATGTTCTTAAAGCGACATTCTACTTTGGCACAGCATGATAATGTTTCATCACACACAAGTTGTAGCTTGAGGAGTAAAGAAATATTGTATTGCCTTAAATAGAGTAACTGTAAGCAACAATGAGCGTGTACGGTGTGTTTTTTAGGTGCTGCCTGGGCCTCTTTTGATGAAACACGTCTGGTTAAAACCCTCTTCACTGGTTACAATAAGGTGGTCCGTCCTGTCAATCACTTCAAGGACCCGGTGGTTGTTACTGTGGGCCTTCAGCTCATCCAGCTCATCAGTGTGGTGAGGGCTGATGTAACACGTCACATCACCATCTGTATTAAGATGTACTGTCATCAACTGTCTAAACACATTTATCTGGATTCACAGGACGAGGTTAACCAGATCGTCAGCAGCAATGTGCGACTGAAACAGGTTTGATACATGTTGTTGTTTTTTTTATGTTGATGAGATATTATGAAAGAAGAAGAGACTTCGGACACACCATCATATTTACGGATAATAATTTCAATAATGTATCAATGAAAATGAGTAAGAATGATTCTTTAGCTATCAGCTATCACTGATGAAATATAGGAAATAAAATTATGTAGCAATTAATGGAACCCTTTATGTAGAAAATGTAATTTTCCTTTAAAATATTTTTATGAACAAAATGTCTCTCCACTGTGAAAATGTAGTATTACATATTTGCTCATATTTGCTTTTTCTCAGAAAATAAAACATCAATAATGGATATCATAACAGAAGCGCTGTCCATTGTTCTGGGTGTCCTTTTCTGTTTGTTTGTTTTTCAGCAATGGAAAGATGTGAACTTGCAGTGGAACCCGGAGGATTACAGTGGAATCAAAAAGATCAGAGTTCCCTCCACTGACATTTGGCGGCCTGATCTGGTTCTCTACAACAAGTAGGTTATGTTATCAGGCTATATTTGATCCATGCCACATCTCTTTTTTATGAAACCTGTTTTTTCTTCAGTACAATAAGCTTTCCATGACTGGAAGCATCCATACCTCTCGAAACAATTAACAATTTCAAAACTTTCCTATACTCCAGTATGCAGCATGTGAAAGCTCAGATTTCATTAGGCTAAATCTGGACTCTGCATTGACTCCCCCTCTCACCATATGCTGCGTCTAACATGCTGCTTTTTTCCCCACGACAACCAGCTCCGCTGCCACAACTTGTGCCAAGCTGAGCGCTGGTTGGCTGGGGTGCGACACCAGCACTGACCCCACCTCAGGCACCGATGTCCCCTTGTGTTAACATTTAACTTATTATCTCCCATGTTGATGCTGCCTGTGCCTTTCTGTGCCCGCAGTGCTGACGGAGACTTTGCCATCGTTCACGAGACCAAAGTGCTGCTGGAGCACACAGGAATGATCACATGGAACCCGCCTGCCATCTTCAAGAGCTACTGTGAAATCATCGTGCTGCATTTCCCCTTTGACCTCCAGAACTGCAGCATGAAGCTGGGTACCTGGACCTACGATGGAAACTTGGTCGTCGTCAATCCTGTAATTTCATTCAGGCCATTTCTTAAGAGGAATAGTTCAATATTTTGCGAAATGTGCTTCTTTGCTTTCTTCCAAAGAGTCAGATGAGAACATCAATACCACTCTCATATGTCTACATGCGTATAATATAAGGTTATAGACAGCAGCCAGTTAGCTTAGCTTAGCATATGCATTAAGAAGAAATAGCTAGTCTGGGTCTGTCCAAAGGTAAAAATCTGCCTGCCAGCACCTCTAAATCTCACTATGTAGCACAGTACATCTAGTTTGTTTCATGAGCACAGAAACTGAAAGGGGGAGAACTACATATTACAGTTTTATGAGGTCTTTTGTGTCAGACCATTTCTTGGCCAGCAGCAGTGACTTTTTTGTAGTCCCATAAAAACACACAAACAGGTACAGTTTCTGTACAGTTCCAACAAAAGAGATGTAACGCGTTGATTCAGGCTGCTCTCCTTCATTGGTCGTACGTATACCTACAAAAAGTTGTCTCCTGTCTGTAGATTCATACCATACCATCAAAGAGTGGTATTGATCTTCTCATCAACTCTAAATCATCCTTTACACACCCTGTTTATTGCCTCTCTTCACCAGGACAGTGACCGCCCTGATCTGAGTAACTTTATGGAAAGTGGGGAGTGGGTAATGAAGGATTTCCGCAGCTGGAAGCACTGGGTGTACTACGCTTGCTGCCCAGACACACCTTACCTGGACATCACCTACCACTTCCTCATGCTGCGGCTCCCGCTGTACTTCATCGTCAACGTCATCATCCCCTGCATGCTCTTCTCCTTCCTGACTGGTCTTGTCTTCTATCTTCCTACAGACTCTGGTATGTTGACACGGATTCCACATCGTTGATTTTCACAGGAATCTAACCTGAAGTATTAGTTAACAGCAAAATGACATTAAGACAAAAATATATACATATAGACATACTTATATATGTATATATATATATAGTTAAAAGCAATATCTCTGGCATTACAGCACTATACATTGACCCAAGATTGATACCACTCTCATATCTCTATGACAAATATGAAGCTTAACCCAGGAGATGGTTATTGTAGCACAAAGACTGGCAACGGGGGAAACAATAGCCTTGCTTGGTCCAACTGTTATTCACTATATAACATGCTAAATCTGTTTTGTTTAATCTGACATCTCCATATTAGGGTTAATACCCCAGTAAAGACCCACGCGCTGCCTTTTTCCTCTTGTTGCAATTCATTTTATATAAGAAATTGATTTTGAAATGATTTTATTGATTTTAAAATGATTTTATTGATTTAAGAATTACTTTATTGCTTCGACTAAAACAGAATAGTCCACTCACTGTGTAAATCATATCAGTCCGCTATGAAAAAAATAGCAGACTGTAGAATGCAGTAATTGACCAATCAGAGTTGAGTATTCAACAAAGCTAAGTAATTAGCTAAGCTAACAGTTTCTTCGTTGTAGTTTCATGTTCAGCCCACAGACATGGAAGATGTATTTTCTTATCTAACTCTCAGTAGGAAAGCAACTTATTTCCCAAAATGTAAAACTAGTTCTTGAACACGGAGGACAGTAAATGTCATTCACATCTGAAATGTCCGGTCAAGTACAGTAGTAGTGATGCACTTAGATGCACACTGAATATTTATTATAAGGGGTATGCAAAAAAAATATGTGCAAATTGTTAAGAACGTTCTGTAAAAATTCTACACTTTTTTAAATTGTCCGCTTTCATGATATGTGATGAAAACACAGATATGATATGATATGATAAGCAACATGACAAAACCTTGTCCCTTATTCTGAGCCATCAACTGCACCGCATGTGTGCACATCTGGATATGTTCCCAGTGTGTAGGTCTGCCTCATTACCGAGGGTCCCACTGTGTTGTCAAGTCTGAAAGCAGGCCTTTGCTTTAATGTATAATAGATCACTTGATCTCAGTTTCTGATACGACTGCTGACAGGAAAGTGTGGAGGAGGAGCTGGTGCCAAAAGATGCTCTCTCTCTGGGATTACTGCTCGTACTGAACAACAAAAACATGTCTTGCATTTTACTCGTGAAATGGTGTCAGAATCTGTTTACTTGTGCTATTGTTGGGTAAAAGAAACAACAACGACAAAATTGCTCACACTCTTTAGAATGTGATTTGCTGGTTTGGTTGATCATTGCAGTTTTTGTGTAGTTGTGTAACTATCCTGATTGGGTGGGAAGGGAAGGGAAGTATTTACTCATAGCAACAGCCCTCCCCTGTGGCACTGTATTAAGATTGCATGTTATGGGTATCATGAGCTAACAAGCTGTTTAAAGTGGCAGCTCCACAATTCCCACACCTAGTTCAGTTATTTATTTCAATGTTTCTTTTAAAGTATAGGATGTGTTTAAACAACACAGAATGCGTTATTGTATATTCCATTTCTCACTGAAAAAACATCATGTCCTCTTCAACTAAAACTATATTCTATTAGAAACATTTTGGGACGGACGTTGTGGTCTAAAGTTAACCCATCACAATTAAGCAATGATGATTCGTGAACCATCGTTCTTGCTTTCGTATTTGTCACAAGTTCAACTGAAGAACTATTTATTTTTGAAGGATTTTTAGAGTCTTCAAGTAATATTATCCAGAAATTGACAAGAAGAAAAAACAAACATTATTAATAAGGTATTGTTATGCAATTTTTTTAATTGTTAATCTGTGACCTTATAAACAGCGCTGGAAAAACAATCACACATCAAGGTAATTTCAGTAGCTGTTTTAAAGCTTTTTATCATATCACATATCGCAAATGCTACTAAAAGACCCTTAAGGTGAGATTGTTTTGTCAAATGTTACTCATCTGGACCCTTCAGCTTAATCCTGCCCTTCTAATCGTGTCCTGACCTCCTCACTGAGAAACACCGGTCTAAATGTTGATAGAGTATTTCTTAGAACTGCATATTGCATGACGTCCTCTCAGTTTGAGACTAATTAAAACGCTAGTGAGGATGTTATGTTGTGTCTCATAGGTGAGAAGATGACTCTCAGCATATCTGTCTTGCTGTCTCTGACTGTGTTCCTGCTGGTCATTGTTGAGCTGATCCCCTCTACCTCCAGTGCTGTACCGCTCATTGGGAAGTACATGCTCTTCACCATGGTCTTCGTCATTGCGTCCATCATCATCACTGTCATTGTCATCAACACCCACCACCGCTCCCCGAGCACTCACACAATGCCGGACTGGGTCCGCACGGTGAGCACAACAGCATTAATCGAATAGAAATCCATTGGTCCTATTCCCAAGCTTTGGAGAAGAATCCTTAATGATTTTTTCTCTGTGTTATTGTGCCATCTAGTGGTAGTAGATGTTGTATGTCCCTTGACATTGTGCATATCTTTTGTCTTTCTATGACAGGTCTTTATTGAAACCATTCCCAACATCATGTTCTTCTCAACAATGAAACGCCCAGGAAAAGAAAAGCAGACCAAATCTAGTATCTATGGTGCTGATTTTGACATCTCAGACATCTCTGGCAACCAGACCTCTTCCGTTACCTACCAGTCACCCATCACCAAGAACCCTGACGTCCGCAGTGCCATTGAAGGAGTCAAGTACATCGCAGAAACCATGAAATCAGATGAGGAATCCAACAATGTAATCTCACACAGAAAGAGTCACTAATATGGTTCTTTCAGGATCTTTGCTTTTGTGTAAGTCACACGTTGTCCCTTTTCTCTTTTCAGGCGGCTGAAGAGTGGAAGTTTGTGGCCATGGTGTTGGATCATATTCTGCTGTGTGTGTTCATGGCTGTGTGTCTCATCGGCACATTAGGCGTGTTCGCAGGCCGTCTCATTGAGCTGAGCATGCTCTAAAGGCTTGCACCGTATCAGATTTGTTGCTCAATGTGAAACTTCCGACCTTTGTTTTTTAATCTACGGTATGTTGCCCAGCAGCATTTACGCTGCATGTGGAAATCTCTGTTTACCTCTTTAGAGTATCGATCCTATTTGGGATTGTAAAAGAGCATGGTGTTTACAGTGTCCTCAGCATATTTTATGACAAAACTGTTGTTTTTCTGCTTTTTTAGGGAATATATGTGTGCAATTGAAATGTTGAATTCATTCAAAAGAAAATGTCCTTGACATGTTTATAGGGAACAACTGAATAAAAGGGTTTTTTGTCAGTTTTTAAGGTGATAAGTACAATAAAGCTACACATTAACTCTGATATGGAGTTTGGACTTTTCCCTGATATTGCTTTTGCACTTGCCCCTGATTTGTCAGGTCTGGTGGAAAAAACTATTCAATACCGAGTGAGTCCTATGATACTGAAATTAAGAAACATTGAGGAAAGAAGTTTGTCTTTAAAGTCTTTATGTCTCTGTGTAGAGAAGGTTCAATCGTCATACAGAATGCAATGCGGTCTGAAGGAGGAAGAACCTAGAGTGTTGGTTGTGTACGACTTATAAAGGCCTTGAGCACATGGTGGGATAGGAGGAGCTCATCACTCGGACATCTGGACAACAGTGATCATTCACTGATTAACCATTGAATGGTTAATCACTGATTGGTCCACTGGTTATATCCCCATTCAGCCCCCTATCGAAGTTGACAGTATCATGCCCTTGATTAAGACCCACACCTAATATTACTCAACCTGAGAGGACCCCTACTGACCATGTCTGACATTGATTATTAACTTTGTTAATACAAAAAGGGCCAAAACACTGAGTGGTCAGACAATAAAAACAGATAGATAAGTCATAATGGAAATTAGCCATCACACAGGACATGCAGGCTTTGTTGGCCAATAGAAACACGAGCTTTCTGAAGCACTTATGCCTCTCTAATTATGCCTTTCTTCATGGAGCATTCTCCACGGTTTTCCACTGCACTCTTTAGATGTGTTTATTTTTCTCCATTTCACATTCAAATACAGATGCAAATTCTGTTCTCTTGAGTTATTAGCTCCACATATGTTTATATTCACACAGCCTTGAACTGTTTTGGATCTCTCACTTTGCTCTCCTAAACATAGATGTTTATGAGATGTTTATGAGAGCAAAGTGACAGATGCAAAACAGTTAAAGTTGCAGGCCGCAAAACTAAAACAGTGAATTATTAAGATTAAAGATGAAGCACAGTGCAGACTTAGTTATAGTTCTCTGTGAACATATCCCGAAAAATGATCCCACATTAATGTCACAGTCATGTCATCCATTTTTAATACAGATATTGAATACTGCAGATTTAACTGATTTAACTTGCTTCTTTTTGTGCAAGCGTTTAGTAAAACAAATAAGTGATAATAAAACATATGTATATAAAACTACAATACACATACACTACAATAATAGTATGTAACATTAGTCAAATAAACAACTTACAACAACAACAACTTTCCAAGCAACTCTTCACAATACAATGAGCATAAATGTTTTTTGCTAGTAGTCAGGATGAGGATTCTATGGATAGATATAAAAGCCAAATACATTCAAATTGAAAAATGTTTCTTTTTGAAAAGTTGATTAGCAATAAAATACAAATTTAGTTATTTCTTTACCCAAAATTGACTGCCCAGTTTAATTCAGTTTGATTACTATACTGTATATTTGTATGTGATGAGAGGCAATCAAGACCAAGTGTGCAACAGCTTCCAGCTTGTTAATAAAAATGCATATTTTTATATATATATATATTAATATATAGATATATTGAATATTGTTTCTTTAAGGCAGCAGAGATGAGGTCTAAGCCCCGCCCCCTCCCACTGTCTGGCTAATGTGATTGGTTAAACCGTTGTTGACAATCGGAGATTATAAAAGTTGCTGGGTGGGAACTAAACTACCGTTAATACCTATGTAACGTACGCAGTTTGAGCAGCACATATTGGCTAGTGAAGAATTCTGTAAACAGTTCCCTAACAATGGATTTACAAGCTTTTTAACACCACATTTTCGACGACACCCTTAGCTACTCTCGGTTCACCACTTTAGCTTAGCTGGCTAACCGCTCCTCCTGTGTCATGTGACCGTTACAGCAGCGTTACTTGAGGGGGGACAACACAAAGCAGGTGAGTAACTAATGCTCACACTGACATTGAAACGCTCGTTGGATATGGTAACAGTTTTAACATACGGATATGATGTTCGACAGCTGTAACGGCTCCTGATTTAACTGTAGCTCATTTCCCTCTTTTAGTACCGCGGACATTGACATGACTTCAAACCAGGCATGACAGGTCACCCTGGAGGGAGCGTCGGCATAATGGAAGCACCGGAAAGAGCCAACAACTTCAATTGTTCACACGAGGAGGGGGGCGACGGGGACTCCTCTGCGCTCTCATCCAGCATGTCCATTGACAAACTCTTACCGGCTCTGCTGGAGTGCTTTGGGATCATATTGTGCGGGTACATCGCAGGGAGGGCGAACATCATCACGTCCACCCAGGCCAAAGGTTTGGGGAATTTTGTGTCCAAGTTTGCTCTCCCAGCGCTGCTGTTCAAGAACATGGTGCTGTTGGACTTTGGGAATGTCATCTGGCCGTTCCTGTGGAGCATCCTCATTGCCAAAGTGGCTGTGTTTGTCATCGTGTGCGTGCTCACGCTGATAGTTGCCAGTCCCGAGGGCCGCTACAGTAAAGCTGGGCTCTTCTCGATATTTGCCACCCAAAGCAATGACTTTGCCTTGGGCTATCCCATTGGTAAGTATGATGACTTTAAGCCTACCACCCACAGTGCCTTTTATTCACTGCTGCAAATGTAAACATGCATGTTTGCCCATCTTTCAAACCAAACTTATAATTATCTTTATGTTGCAATGTAAACTACCTCAGCAAACACAATGAGATGGCTTCCAAGGCCCTCCCTTATTAACATTCATACAAATACAGAGGTTGTGATCTTTTCATCATCCTGTACTTGCATACTTGCAGAAAACACATCTTTGATCATGCGTATGCACAGCTACCTTTAGTTTATTTGGAAAAGCTTACATTTAATCTACCAAAACTGGCCCAATGATTAAAAAACCCTGTGCTTTAATGGTCTGTTTGCATGTTTTAATAGTCGTCTCAGGCAGTTATCAAATTAATAAAGCACCCATTTAAGCTTGATCGAATAACTGACAATTATGCAAATAAAAAATGGAGTGGATGGTAATTCCCGCAGTTCTTCATTCAAGTGAAGCAGAATTTCTAGCAGCATCAACTTGCTCCTAAGCCTTTCTCCCCCATTTGATATGTTAGTGGTGACATTTCCAAAACGTATCCTTTGTTTGCTTTCACTGAATATTTGTTCCATTTTGTCTTCATCCACAGTTGAGGCCCTGTACCAGAGCACATACCCAGAGTACCTCCAGTACATCTACCTGGTTGCACCCGTGTCCCTGATGCTTCTAAATCCCATCGGCTTTGCCTTCTGCGAGATCCAGAAGTGGAAGAATGGGGCGTATCGCCAGCAGAGAAAACTCTTGATTGTGGGACTTGTAGTCTTACAGGTCCTGAAGAACCCTATAGTGTTCATGGTTATCATCGGCATCATCGCCCACTTTGCCCTGCACCAGACGGTTCCTCCCTTCATGGCTGAATTTGTGGATGGCTTGGCCAACTCTTTCGGGGGAGCAGCTCTGTTCTACTTGGGTCTCACCATGGTGGGACAGTTGGGGAAATTAACCAGATCCACAGTCGTGACACTGATATTACTCACTACAGCAAAACTGTGAGTGGGGAAAACAAAAAACCAACAACTTCACTGCTCCTGATGTTTGTGCAAGAGATGATTTAGTGTTATCAGATGACCTCTTTCTAATGAGACATGCTCTTAGGAGTGTGCAGAGTCAGCAGGTCTGTAAAGTGCTCCCAACATGTTGTTTTGTGCTGATGGTTTGGGTGACTCAGACATCTCCCGCACCACAAAGCCAAATGACATGCAAAGAGGTCTTAGGAGAGTGTAGCATGATAATAGCTCTGTAAATATTTTAGTACAACTGCATTTTTCAGTGTAGTGTTAACTAAACCCTCAAACAATGGTTCATGACACCCGTCTTTGGATTTGACTTTCAGGTTGCTGATGCCGCTGATTTGTAAGGAAATGGTGGATCTGTTGGACAACAGCAACACCAGCGCTATGAACCACTCGAGCCTCTCCAATTACGCTTTTCTTTATGGAGTGTTTCCCACCGCACCAAGCGTGGCCATCTATGCTGTCTATTATAACGCAGAGCTGGAAGTTGTGAGTTCTATACATCTACCTGCCAACCTCTTATGTGCCATACAGGTTCTGAGCTGTTCATTTCTTTGTATCGTACCTCCGTGATTTTGATTTGTGCTTCCCAACAGGTCACCTCTGGGATGATGATCAGCACTTTTCTCTCGGCTCCAATCATGTTTGTTTCTGCCTGGTTACTTACAATGCGTTGGATGGATCCTCAGCTATTGATGAATTCACTGCAGAATGTCAGCTTTCACATCAGCATAGTTTCCCTGGTTGCACTGGTGAGTCGTGCGCTTTAGTGTGACATGTGTGAACTTGTTGTTGGCTAATATTTTATAGCTGACTTTTTAACAGCTGGTTCTTTTGTTCATTATTTTTTCTCGGTATGTGGAAACTGAGGTCAAAGTGAATGAAATTTGTTCTAGCATGCTCCACTTCTTAACTGAAGGCAGTTTGCCCTTTCATGATTTCAGTTAGTTAGCTCCATAACATGGCACAATTCACCATTGATATTACACGCACCAGCTTTTTGAAAATACAAAACAATATGGCCTCTTGTTGTATGTTTTTAACCACCGTCATTCAGAGGATGTGTGGCCAAACAGATGTTTTACTGAATTATGGACCTACTTCCTCTTTAATTTCTACTTTCAGTGTATCCTTTAAGGAACCTGCAACTTATTGCTGTAAACAATGACTCATCTTTGTTGTGGTGAAACATGTTCACATTTGAGTTTGTATTCTTATACAGTAATTGTTCATCTTTAGTGTTTCTTGTTCCTTTGCTTTTAAATAGATAACTTGCCAACACTGTTTAATAATAGTTGTATTTAGCATCTCTGCAAAGGTTTTTATGAAGGTAAATATATATTTTTCTCTTCCAGGTGTGGACAATTACTGTCATGTTTTTAAGCAAGAAATTCAAGAGGCTACCTCACGTGTTTACAGTCAACCTTTTCTTTGCACAGGTGAGCACACTTGCACATACTCACTAAATTGATTTGATTATCCGTTAATTGAATTGACAAGACATCTACCAGTAATTTTAACTTCACATCATGTGTCTGTTCTCTAGTTTCTTACTTGTATCGGGATGATCCTGTGGAACTTTGTGGTGAAAGAAGACAACTTCGTCGGGCAAATCCTGACATTCTCGTTGTTATGTACCTCCCTCTACAGTACCTTTGTTTGGCCAGGTATGCACACAACCATCCAGCCACATTAACCCCACCTTCATTTATCTTGGTGAGCTCTGAAGTTTGAGTGCTAATTGTTTAATGCTTGTTTTGTCGTTTTAGGTTTAATAGCACTTTCTCTTGTGCTTATAAAAAGGTTTGAGGATGTGAAAGTTTCACCGGGCTTGTTCGTTATAGCTGGCTGGGGGTGAGTCATTAAGGAAGACATACCTCGGAAATGAAACTAAGCTAGTTTGTCTGGTCTTTTAAAACAACAGAGCCTCAATCAGAATAACTGCCCTAAATTATAGTTTACATGTTGCCACCGTGACCTGACCCCGGATAAGCGGAGGAAAATGGATGGATGGATGGATGTTGGACAGAGGGGGGGGGGGGGGATTTTACAGGGGTGATGAATGCCTCACTTGAATGTAAATGATCAAACAAACCTTTTCAATTCCTGCAAATTGAATCTGCAGTTCAGTGTCGTTAAGATGGTTTACCTTTTACATCTTAATACTTTTTTTTTTTGTCTTAATTAACAGGGTTCCAGCCTTAGTAACTGCTGTATTGCTCATTTCTGGGGTAAAAATGTCAGACACTATTGACTCGGCATTCTTTTACGGCAAACCACAGGTAACAACATGAGTGGAAATCATTACTTTTTCTGCCATTTAGGAACCGCTATTGAACCCCCAACGAATTACCTAAAAGTCTGCATGTGTGCGTTCTTTGACAGATCATCTGCACTACAGTTGTAGTTGCCTTCAGTATACTGCTGGGTGGGAGCTCTCTTGTGTGTATCAGTAGAGGAAGCTGGTCCCACAGTGACCAAAGCCAAGAGGGAAACTCTGCAGAGGATCTAGTGACTGAGATTGAAGCAGAAAACCAGACTCTGATTGAGCCAGTCAGCCCATCGGGAGATCTCAACAGAGGTACTTTCTCTAATGGAGACCATTTAACAGAAACAACATTTGTTTGATTAGGTAACCTTGATGGCACTGAATAAATACCAGGTTGCCAAGTACAGTAGTTATGAGGTCTGTATCACAGCACATTATAATCACTTGATCATACAGAGGATGTTCTGTCACCGGAGTTGTCAAAGCCCAAGTTGAAAGGAAAGGAAGAGCACAATCAGTCACGACTAACGCTTATCTTTAAGACCTCCACAGAAAACTGCCACGTAAGCAACGCAGCGTGTGTCCAATGTTCGTCCCTCCGCAGATCATTCTCTATTAAACTGAGTAGAAAAAAAAGCTTCTGAAGTTACAAAATCATAAACTAAACACTGTTTAAAAAAAAAAAGAAGAAGAAGGAACACAACTTTCTGCATGTCATTATCTGGAGAACCACGATATCTGGAGTTCCTCCTAAGTTAAGTTAGTTATTTAAAGTAAGCAATGAACAGCAACACTAAACGCATCATCTCTCCATAAGTGGTGCTATTGAATGTGCTTTTTGCTTCCAGTGTGAACTGTGAGGATATCGTAGTAATGTGGTAAACAATCCCTCCCACTTCTATCACTTTGTTATCAGCGTGCCTCATATGTGACTGTGCACCACCCCAGCCCATGCCTGACATGATCACCAGCACAAATATGAACAACACTCCAACAACACTCGCAGGTATTGTGACCAGCAACACAATTTAGAATGCATTAAACCCCAATAAGTAGAACATATCAGCACAGAACAACCATGACCATTGAATAATGAATACGATTCAGTCTTTTAAATCTCTGTTCTGCTGCCCCCCCCCCCCCCCCCCCCCCCCACAGGTCAATGTGAGAACAGTTGTGCGTCCTCAGACTGCCTGCTTGTCCAAGTGGAGGAGCTCAAACAGGGTGCAGATAGACAAGTGGCCCGTCATGTGCTCTTATGTCTGCTTCTGACTGTCAGCTCGCTTGCTGTGAGTAAACCACCACCTTTCACTTCTGCAGTTGACATGAAGTCGGCCTTACTGCCTGCATCATTATATTTAGTGCATCACAAACAAATTCGGACACAAATGGCTGAGCCGTGTAATTTCCACCTCACTCACTCGGCATCGGAGGAAGCCTTCTCCAAAGAAACCCATTCGGAGATTCTTGTGTTTTGATTAGTATTTATTGGTCACAACAGATAGGAAGTATATTAAATATGACTAGTAAATACCAATACAGTGTGTGTAATGTAGTTAACTGTGTTTCTGTGAATATAAAAAAATGAAAAACGTGTAAATACACATTTTTCTTAAATGTGTATTTAAAAGGTACAGTGTGCAGCCTTAAGGGGGATCTATTGGCAGAAATGGAAATAATAATAAATAACGATAATTTAGTATTATTTCTTTCGAAAATGAGAACCGATCAGTTTATATCTACATATAGAGATTGTCCTCAACACAAACCGTGATAGTTCTCCGACACACTTGACGCACGGAGGAAGTTTCAGTTGTAATCTGCAACCTCAGCGCTGGATGCTACACACTAGACTAGATCAGCAGGATTTGCTACTTTTACACGTCACATAAACGCAACAACCCTCGGAACTCTCTCTGACAGAACCTGTCCAGCTGCTTGTGGCTGCTCTTGAATCAGGATCCTGGTCGACTCTACTTGGAGCTGCAGTTCTTTTGTGCTGTGGCCAACTATGGACAGGTTGGTGTTCCAGACACGGTGCTACCAAGATTGTGAGCATTTGTAGTCACGCAGCACCAGTCATGACATGTTTTCTGCCTCCAGGGTTTTCTCTCCTTTGCTCTGTTTGGGCTGGACAAGCATTTGATTATACTGCCATTTAAGAAGAGGTAAACTACATTCATCTTACGAAACTACTGCCGCACTTTTGAAGTTGTTTATACACACGGCATACTGTATGTATAGCATGTGTACACACACTCTGCACTACACTGTACTCCATGCATTTATATTTAGTTGTTGTGAATGGTGTTTAGGTTATACAGTCTGTGGTGTGGAAAGAAGAAAGAAGAGCAGCCGCAGACTGATTTACCTGAGGAAGTCAGGATGACCTGCACCCAGTTCACCAAATACCACAAGGACCAGTGTTTTCATGACATTGTGAAAAGGAGAAGGTGAGAGCTCATCGTCTTACTCACTGCTCCTCTTGTCAGAGGTTAATGAGAAAACGTCTGAATAAACATGTTCTCTGATGTGTGGAGGAGTCCTGGTAGTCATTCACATATAACAATATTATACCATTATTTCTATTACTATTTCATTGTTCTGATGCATGTGGGCTCAGTTTGCTTCTACTCTAAAACATCCATAGACCTTTGGGTGAATGCTTCTTTTCACTCTTTAAGGTGTGGGAAGAGGACTGTGGTGGACTGTTTTCTTGGCTGTGAACTGGTGGCGTGGCTCCAGGTGGTGGGCTTGGCTCAGGACCCTGGTGAGGCGGTACTCTATGGGACACGGTTACAGCAGGGTGGCGCGCTCGAGCACATCAAGCAGGAACACGGCTTCCAAGACAGTCGCCTCTATTACCGCTTCCTGACGTAAGACACAAGGGTCTTTTTTTTTTTTTACCAAATGGCATTTGAATTGAGATAAAATTATATAAATACATCTTGAGGATGTAGAACCTAAGGAACAATACCGGCCTTTGCAAAAATACCTGAACACTGTGGCTGCACTGTACATGCGCTGAGCACATCCTGTACAGTGCAGCACTGCAGTGCAACAGACTTGACCATTTCAAACCTAAAATGCAAGGGCACAATGCATTGTGTGGAGTTGGTCTGGAAGGGAATTTCTTTTTTTTTATTAACATTATTATTTTTGAGATCTTGTGTTGCTACAACAGTCAATCGGGACATTACCTGAGCTGTCAGATGATCGTACATGTACAGGGAATCCCCTGTTTAGCCTTGTTATCATAACCATTCATTTCTAGGTAAAACAAGAATACCTGAAATGGCAGTTTTAATCCCTCAATGGCTGGAAAAACTTACTACACAGCTACCACTTGGTACTGTAGATTAGAGTTTAGTGAGGAAGTCCTGTCTACAACAGACAGTAATCATTTTAAGATTTGCCAGTTTCCCTGCTAGTCACTGCATCCTTTAATCTGCAACAAAGCCGGTGAATATAATATTAGCATAGCTGAATAGGACTGATGGCCAAAACTATAAAATGAACAGCCAATCTTAAAGGGTGAGCCAAGACTTTGCTGATTTTTGTAAGAATTTTAATATATGATTTTAATTTTGTTTTGTGTCATTTGGGGAGCGACAATGCACTGTCCCCGTGAAGCAAATGATAGGTGCAGGCAAAAACACCACTCTTCAGCTGAATGTATCATTTCCTCCTCTGTGAAACTTTAGAGTGAATTATCACTTTTCAACCAAAGCACTTTCCAAGAAGGGAAGATGTGGTTAAATCTGCATCCATTTTTAGCTTGTTTGTAGTCGGTCTTACTCAGGATTAAGTTAGTTTTACCAGTTAATTAACTGGTAATATAGCATGAAGCGTGAGTATTGTAGCTTTGACAGCCTGCAGTTTAACATGACTGCACTGATGTGGAGTAGTGGTTACACTGTTTACCAGGGCTGTTTGTGGGATCACAATTTCATCAAACAACCTGCCAGTTTGACAACAAAAGAAAACTGCCACTTAATAAATTAAGTTATTAATAAATAACTGTATAAATGTCAGTACTTGGTGTTGATGTGTTTTCTGGAAAGTGTTCACGTTGACATTGGAAGTTGGGAAAATACGATAATTCCATTTCTTCTCAGGAATAAAGTAATATAAGTAGAAAACTAACTGCTTAAACATCTTTATAATTAAGTGCAAAGGTTTGTGTTTATTATTACCTCACTTCATGTTGAGAAAACTTGTCAATTTTTTTCTTTTTAATAAAAACATACTTTAATAGAGTGTGTAGCACTGGCTGCATATTTATGGTATGGATTTGTTTTAAAATAAATGTTTACCGAACCCTCAAATCATGTCTCGCATAATGAATTTGTTCTTTCCTCTGCGTCGATCCATAAAAGTCAACATTTTAGTCGACAGCATCCTCGGCTGCTTAGTTCTTTGTACAATAATTTTACTAGTCAGTTGTGTTTTCAGGATTTATTATACAAGCATGTTTGTACTTCTACCTGATAAGAAGTTAAAATGCAGAGGCGTCTACTGCTACTTTCACCCTGGATACACGTTTTGTGGTTTCAGCTTTTTCCGTACACGGCCATCTCCTCCCGAACACAGCTTGAGAACAGATCCGCCAAAAAATCTGGATCCATAATACCGTGAGAAAGAATCTTCTCCATCTGTGTCATCTTGTCCTTCTCCAGCTTCCTCAAACTTTCTGTGATCTTCTTTCCTCTGTCCTATAGACAAAAAACACACAAAAATATATATACTAAGCCAAGTGAGAAAGTTAAGTCAACAGCCGGCTGGAATTAAATTGTTAAACCTCGTAGGATTGAATGATTGCAGCCACCAGCTCATGTTTGACAAACAACCCGTGTTTGCGATCAGGCTTGCTCTGGAAGCGGGGTTTCTTCTTTACAGGGTCATCTGCACCGTAACTGGGAGAAGACGTCTCCTTCAGCTCATTAATGTTCTTCACAAAGATGAAAGGCTTGAATACAGACCTGTTGTACAAAAAAAATGTAATCAAATCATTATTAGCTGCTGTCGAAATGAATTTAAAGGATGCATTATCAGCTGAAGTGAGATCAGGCACTGCACCTTTCAGGGTCTGGAGTTGCTGTGAAATAGTGAACCCCGGGCAGAGCAGGATTCATGGGTATCACAGACACCATACTTCCTGTTGTCATGAACATGCCCTCCATGTTGATGCCACTATCTTTATCCCTCAGGATATCCATCATCGTCTCAGCAGTGATGTGACCTGCAGTAAATACAATCAACACATGCATAAGCAGAGGTAAAAGTCATGGAACCTTTTCCTCCTGTGTGTCAATTCTCCACAGTGAAGTACCAACCGTTGCTCTTTTCCAGCAACTTCTTCCCCTCACAGTATCTGCTCCCAGAGGCTTCTATTCTGGCCGTAGTCGTGAAGGAGTAGACGGTGGAAAAGTTGAACTGAGTCTCTCCGTCCCACCAGCCCTGGCTTCGTGCATATTCCCTCATTTCTGGATGTTCCTTGTCGATCTTGGTCGTTATGCCATACTGGTTCGAGATGTTGCGATATCCAGCTAGAGAAGAGTAAAACAAGATGATAAAAACAGCTTCCTAAGCAGTGTAATGTGTTATTAGAAAACAAATAACTAATAGTGTCCAAATGATTCTACATCTATCTATCGACTACTTCAGATTCTTGCAAGGTTGTTTTAAACTGACTTTAGTTTTGAGTACAGTAACAAAAAAGGAGGGAAATCTTTTAATGTAGAAAACTGAAAACATTTAAAGGCATGATGATCATAATGAAGAATTGGACTGGAAGCTACTCAGAGAAGGACCTGGCTATATATATATATATATATATATATATATATATATATATATATATATATATATATATATATATATATATATATATATATATATATATATATATATATATATATATATATAGTACAGTTGAAAGAGTAACTTAGCAGCGGCCTCTGGTGGACAAACTCGTTCATGGTAACACTGATTTTGAACTACCTCAAACATATCTTTGGCATTTTATACTGCTAAACATTTCTAAGGGGGCATATATACAGATACCAATATATCTGTGATGAAAAAAATATCAGCCAATATAATTAATCTGGCATTCTCTAATTTCAACATGTTTCAAATGTCCTCAGGTGCTTTCCCTTATATCAGATGCGCACCCAGTTTTAATACTATTTTCCCGATTACCTTCCACTCTCTCTGCTGCCCAGTGCTTCCCTGACGTTTCCAGCAGCCACGCCTCCTTCCTGTCTGAAATGAGGAAGCTGTTGTGGTAGGTAAAGCTACACTCATCCTCCATGCAAGTTCCTCCCTGGCCATATTTCTCCAGCAACTCAGTGATCACATCCACAGCTTTCTCAGCTGCATTGGCTCTCTCAAGTCCAATCCTAGAAAGAAAAAAAAAAAAGCATAGAGTCAGTTATGTTTTCCCTTGTCTTTGAGTGTTCCTCACAAATGTATTCTGAACAGACAACTTGAAGGGAAGAAAATGTACAAAATAGTTTCCGGTTAGTACGGTGTCACTAAAATCTCCCTTTTGCATCTCAAGTTGATGGTAGTTCAACAAGTAACAGAGGCTTAGGAAAACTAACCTGACAAGATCCATGCCAAGAAGAGCTTCGTCGCCATCTGCACTCTCTCTGCCCCACACTGCTTCATTTCCAATACACACTTGATGCTCATTTGCACCCATTTCTGCGCCCCACAGCCATGCTGGTTTGCTCAACACAACTGCATACGTGTGGGCAACCTGCTCAATCTCTATGTATGTGCACTGTTCACAAGAGGAGGAAAACACAGGGGCAAAAAAAACAGTTAATAGTTGTCTAACTGCCCTTTCACCGAGGAACAGTCACAATGTCATGTGTCTGTGTCACCTACCTCAACCCTCTCCCCTGCATCGTAGTCTCTGGCAGGAAAGTACACCACCTCCTGGACTTCATCACAAGGCCTGTCAGAGTTTTTCCCAAAGATGATGCTTTGTCTCTCCGTGGAGGGGGGCAGAGCCACGAAGGTGTCACAGGAAGATGGGTGCATTTTGAATCACAAACTCGCTGAGTTAACAGAAAGAACAATTGATTGGATGGGGTACAATATTCAACGAACAGAAGTTAAGATTTACTTGAGCATAAGCAGCCAAAACAACTTTACAATACTTCAAATTCACCCGATATGACATCAGATTTAGAGCTATAACGTTGAATGTGTGCTGTTTAACACGTGTCATGTAATGATGTTACTATACTCAACATTACAATAAGTCAACCTTACCTGTCTGTAGGTCTGACGGAGTACAGTCACCGTAAGTTTCTGGTTTCATTTCTGTCTCCATATAACTCTGAAACGGAAACAGTACAGTCACGTGACCGAGCTGAAGTCAGCTTTATATTCGATGTTAAGCGTATGTTAGCGAAGGAGATGACTATTTATATCACTACCATCAAATTACGTAGCTTTTCGTTTACATTTTTCAAATAATTTGACGTATGTCATTTATATTGTATTCCGTCTCTGGTGTGACACTGTGGTTTCAGCCTACATATTTATGTATTTAAATGAATCTATTATACAACTTTACTGACTTCCGTAGTTCAGAGGTCAAACAAGAAATGAGTCCTCCGGCTCCCCGTAGCACCATTATAGAGCTATCTTCATGCAGACGGACTTGTTTATATGCGAAGGAAGCTACGCTAGCGACTCTGTTAGCCAAACATAAACGCTACGATTTCCACTCAGTTCACGTTATAGGTGGGCAATCATGGGGAAGTCGTTTGCCAACTTCATGTGTAAGAAGGATTTCCACCCTGCGTCGAAGTCAAATATCAAAAAGGTGAGTGCTAGCTTCAATTAACGTCACTGCTTGAGGCTAGAAGACATCGTATTAGCCTGCTAGCTCGCGAGCTATGCTAACTGTCGTTTGCTTTTGCTTGCCTAGCTAGCTAATTAGCTAGAACTGAACTTATGAAACTAGTAGAGTATGTCCTTTTAATAACAACCTGAGCCACCTCTGGTAGGCTACACGTCACTTGTCTAAATTGATATTGTCTATTCACCCTACAGCCTTTCAATTGTACTGAACAAATAAATAAAATAATCAATGAATTCAATGGCTGTATGCTTTCAATAATTTGTTTTTAGGCTTGCAACTAACAATTAATTTTCTCTGTTGATGAATGTTTGTGTCACCTCCTGATTGTTTTATAAGATGTCGATATTTTTTTTCCACAATATCCAAGAACCTAAGTTGATGTCTTCAGTTTGCCATAATATTCAACTAACAGTCCAGAATCCAAATATATTACTAATTATTGCTGTACAGGGCAGTAATTGCATGAAGTGCATTAAAGCTGAACTTCTTTGTAGTCAACTTGTTTCTACTTTATGCAGTTGTGTGTCAGGCAAGTAAGCTGTCCCAAAAAAAAGGTTTTGGGAATGTATGAAGAAGTATGCGTGCAGTAATTCTCCTCACTTTATCTCACAGGTATGGATAGCAGAACAGAAACTGACCTTCGACAAGAAGAAGCAAGAAGATCTTATGCAGGCGTACATGAAAGAGCAAGACTGTTACAACAACAGGTCAGAGGTTACCTTGTACCTCCTAAAAAAACTGATCTTTTCATATCATTTATCAGTATTTTAAACATATTTATTTTTTTGTTTATTGATAAATACTTACTGTATAAATGTCAGTAAATGGCAAGGTTTTTATGAACAGTAACTTAAACATGATTTTCTAAATACCTCTGCTAACTTCACGTTGTGAATGTTGATAATCACCATTAAAATAACATGATGTTTTCTCACCTCTAGGGTGTTGATGGGGGATGATCGTGTTAAAAATGGCCTCAATTTCATGTACGAGGCTCCGCCTGGAGCATCCAAAGGTAAATGATCACTTGAGCAGCTCTGATCCCAAATAAATATTATGTTTAATCTGAAACACCTGATTCTTAAGTCAATTTTAACATTGTAATACTCTCTTGTCTTCTGTCCTGAAGAGGAAACAAAAGAGGTAAAGTAGAGCAAATTATGAATCTATACAATTCCACTTGCATTGTTTCCACTCATTTATATCTCGAGAGGTTGACGTGCAAACATTGATAATGAAAATGTGTCTTTTTCAGGATGGGGAAGAAGAGTACAAATTTGAGTGGCAGAAGACGGCTCCTCGAGAGAAGTAAGCATTTTATTTTTATACACAATTACATTTTTTTGCCATATTGTCCAGCACTCTTCCAGAATTTGCATTCCTTTTAATCCTTAAATTTCTCATAGATATGCGAAGGATGACATGAATATTAGAGATCAGCCATTTGGAATCCAGGTGATGATTTTTATTAGTTTGAAGCATATAGCCTTCACTAGTGGGGGAATAAATCTAAAGGGGTCACAAGTGGAGTAAAAGAGACACTGATTTGTTTTTAGCGGTCAAAAGCTGAAAGGATAGGGAACCACTATATAATTAAATGTACTGTGTATGCATTGTTGTACATCACAATGTTTCAAAAAGTAAATCGGTGTGCCATCATTTTTAACAACTATTTAAAGAGTTTTGTTGTGTTTAAATAATTATGCATACATCGCCACAATTTGTAGTAACGCCTGTTGTTAACTTCCCAGGTGCGCAACGTGCGATGCATCAAATGTCACAAATGGGGCCACGTGAACACAGACAGAGAGTGTCCTCTCTATGGGCTGTCGGGGATCAACGCCAGCTCTGTGGCCTCAGAGGAGGCACCAGGTATAGTACATATACAATAATTGTCTAAAACTGACGTATTAAACGCCTTCCCTGCAGTTCCTTTGTTTATGGATGTAATTAAATGCTAATTTGATGTCTGTTAACAAACCACTACCATCATATACAGGTTTTATTTTGACGCTATTGAACTAAACAGGAGTGATTCATTAACTGAAATTAGCATCATCATATAAGTCCATGTTAACATTATACATATAAAATTAAAAGTATGTGAGCCATCATCAATGCGTCACTTAAAATATGTAACAATCAAAAGTTTAATTGATATCTGCTTGCTGCATTATATATATATATATATTTCTGTTAAACATGGTTGTTGTGGAATAATCATGGCAGCACAAAATGTACAAGGAGCCACGAAATGTTTGTGCTGCTTGATATTTGCGGCGAGTGTGTCAGCTTTAGTCCGTCACAGACTTTGCAGCAGGTACACCGACTGTATCCTTCCTGTCGGGTTTCAGCTGGAGCTCCCAGTCGTGAGCTGATTCTGACTCCAGCAATCAGCGAGTTGAGTAAAGTGCTAATGTTTACCCCGGGAGAGTCCAGTCAGTGCACGGTGTTGATGGAGGAGTGCTGTAATGGTCCCCTTCCTGTGGCGGGAGAAAGATATGTAATTATTGTGTATTCTGATTCCTCTAACTGCTGCTTTGGCAGAGAATGATATTGTATGATTTGCTCAGCCGGAAGTGGAGTGAGTTGATTTGATGTCCCGTTCTGTTAACAAAGCCGCCCCTGAAATTCCCACTGTGGAGATAGTGGTTGGCTTGGGTTTGACATCAATGGGACTCTGAGGCTGTGATTTGTGCTAACAGGTCCGTCGATGCACCCCTCTGAGTTAATGGCGGAGATGCGAAACAGTGGGTTTGCCCTGAAAAAATGTGTTCTTGGTAGGAACGCTACTGTTTGTGATCCATCGCAGGTAATTGTCTTCTCGCACTCCCGTCTTTGCACACATAGCACGATATAAAAACACACATACACGTATACCTTCAAGGGGAAAAGACAAACTATATTTATTTGATGTGTCTCTAGCATACATTAATGCTGCAGAGCGGCCAGTTATTGGGGAGACTTGTCCGGTGAACAGATTAGATTTATTCAATTGCATTCGTGTTTAAAGGTGTTCGACTGATCTATTCAAATGTAGATTTGCTCAAATTTGTCTTCGAGAGTCGTATTTATTTGTATGTTTTCAATGTGCTCTGTGCTTCTGCAGGAATATGTTGCCAGTGATGAAGAGGAAGATCCCGAAGTGGAATTTCTGAAGTCATTAACGACCAAGCAAAAACGGAAGCTCCTTGGGTAAACAATGCAGCACAACTTACAAATGTTTATTCATGAAAAGCTTCAAGGAGTGGAGCAAAATTTATATTATTATACCATTGTTTGAGTATTTTTAAGGATATCCTTATGAATGATCTGATGAATTACAAGGTTACATTAATCTTTTTTTTTTTTTATATATATAAATCTATTTTACATTTTAAACAAAAAGTGTGTTTTGTAGCTTAGTATATCAGATTGTTGCCTTTCGTTTTGATTAAGTATTTTACGTTTCTTTGCTTAAAACATTAATGTGATTCATAGACGTTATGATGTTGATATTCTATTTTTGATCTGCTGCCTGGTTGAATGTTAATTGAACGTGTTTGCTCCTGTTTTACAGAAAACTCGATCGCCTGGATAAACAGAAGGCCAAAAAGAAGAAGAATAGCAAAAAACAGAAGAAGAAGAGCAAAAGAAAACAAAAGAAAAAGCATGAAAGTAGCGAGAGCTCGAGTGACTCCTCCGACAGTAGCAGTAGTGATAGTGGCTCAGATTCAGACAGTCACGGCAAGTTCAAGAGCCAAAAGAGAAAGAAGAACAAGAAAAAAGACTCCTGTCGGGATAACAGCTCTAAGAGCGAGCGGCGAGTCAAGAGTCAGAAAAGGGCCTCCTCTCCTAGAAGCAGGTCACCGAGCCCTCACACTGGACACAAGCGGCGTGATGAGGAGTCCGGAGATTATAGACAAACAAGGACAGAGAGGGGAAGGAGCGGCAGTCGAAATCGCAGCCCAGAGAACAAGATCAAGCTGGAGGGAGGTCAAGAGAGAAAGGGACACAACAGCAGGGACAGGCAGAGACCTAGCAGCTCCAAGTCTTGCGTGGACAGAAGTAGGAGCCGCGACAAAGGCAGGGAGGACAGAGGTAGAGATGGGAGACACAGCAGAGATGATGAGAGGAACAGAAGTAGCACAGATGGAAGGAGAGGCAGAACAGCAGATGGGAGGAGTAGAAGCAGGGAAAGGAGGAAGGAAAGGGAGGGCAGGGGAAGAAGTAAGAGTCGGGAGAGAAGAGAGAGAAGCCAAGACCGAGCAAACAGAAAGCACTGACTGTTTGTTTTTCTTCCCTCTTACAATATTGTATACAATATACAATATTCCTCTTACAAAACGTGTTGACTGTGTTTTGCAATGACTATTCTACGGTGTTCAAAGTGTCCCTGTTTTTAGAGTTGCAGATATTGTGCAGCAGGTCTCCCTGTTCTCCAGTAGAGGGAAGCAGTCCACATGAAATATGTAGACGCAGCTCATGTTGTCCTGTACCTATGAAAGGGTCTAAATCATTTGATTACCAGTCGAAGCAATTTGCAGCTATGATCCGTTGGTGGGAAAATATTGGACTCGTTTTTAATGGCTTCTAGAAAGACAAATTTCTGTTGCTGCAGTTTTATTTAATTTTTTTTTATTTTTTTTTAATCTTGCTTTCATTATTGTGTATTTTTGGAAATGTCGACATTGTAATGTGTAATGCTTAGGCGGCTGTTGGCTGCAAAAAAAATGTGGGACTTTGTATTTTCTGATTAAATTTGTAATCATCTTTAATTTAATGAGTTTGTTTTGCGATGGATGAAAGAATGTCAGCGTCTAAAAATCGGTTGAAAATGTAGAAATCCCTGTAGATTACCGTCAACGTATATCCACTAAGTATTTTTAAATTCTGCTCACTTGATGGCAAATTATTACTTTTACTGTGTTATATTTTTCAGGCCGGTTTCCCTGAATGCCATGACACAATGTGTTATCAATACGTCCTGCTGAGTTTTTGCGGGCGTCAAACAAAACAAATATGGTTTCTGTCCAAATATACAGCGTGTAAATACAGCCTATAGAGACGAAACTAAAGCTGCAGTATTTTTATTTTCATTATTGCACATCTATTATTTTAATTTGGAGGAAACTAGAATTTAAATTATTATTATATTACCTAGATTGGACAATTCTTTTTTTATTCACTTTTGTTTTGGCCGATATTTACACCTTTTTTTATTTGACAGTCTCTACAATGTAGACTCGGAAAAACAATTTTGGTTTTGAAATAAAAAACAATTACAATTGCATTTTATCTCAAAAGCTTAAATTTCCACATTTCTTACTTTAAGTGTTAGCCTATTTGAATTTCATCAAAATATAAAAGCTATCTAATCGTTTTCAATATTTGGCCGTTTACTTGAAGCCGCTGTTGCACAAAAGGAAATGAAAATAATTCCCCTCTATTGCCTTCTGGTCAATTTAACATCCTCTTAAAAAAAAAAGAGGGTGTCTGGATGAGACGCTTTTCCTTGACGTATTCCCAGTCCTGGACTCGCGCTGTAATTATTCCCCGGCTTTTTTCTTTGAGAGTCGGACGCTGCAGTGGGTAAGCACAAAGAAGTCGGAGAGCATCCTTGAACCCTTTCAATACAGGCCACTGATATTCAAATAACATGCACGCACCGTTTGCCTGCGCTGAGCAAAGAGCATTTCTAATTCAAACATTTGCATGTGACTCTTCGCCCCTTCTTTTTCTCGAGTTTAGAAAACTGTTCCCATAACATCTATGTGGCTTCTGGCCAAAAGAACGACGCCGTATCCTTATTCTCGGTCCATCGATTGGTATGCAAATGAAAGCAGTTAATTTGGACAATTAGAATAAATATTCAGGGCCCTTTGTCGTCAAACCCCCCTGGAAACCCCCCGATAAAGTGAAACCGAACAAAAGATGTCTCGGAGATTAATTAGATATTTGATAAGACACGAATCCCTAATCGCAAATACAAGACACATGGGGCTGCCATGTGCTCCAAGTCATAAATACCATTTAACAAGATTTTCATTTGGCCATGAAATGTTTTTTTCCGGTGCATTAAACATTGATTTATTCCATAGGGGAAAGTCAAGGTATTATAGGTGATTTTAAGAAAAATAGCCTAAAAGCATCACTCTAAATTAAATTAAACTATTTTTAAAATGTAAACCTCATGTAAATAATTAAACCAAAAAAAATATATAAAATCTACATCACACAATTACAGCCTTTTTTAAAGATGTTTTAATTACGATAAAATGAAAGTCTTATACGTGTGACTTTATACAGGTAAACATTTATATATAGATTTTTTTTTTAGCAAAGAAATAAAATGGTTAACCAAAGTTAAGTTGAAGAAGCTGTATACATACATATCCACAAAGTGCGTCGAAAGTAAACTCCCTGATTTCCAGGATACCAACACGAATAAAACAATCATAGCCTAACATTTACATGAAAATAACACGTAGTTTTGTCGTCAATATACAAGATGTAACTCACATTGTCCAACCAAAGTTCAACAGGTTTCGCGCCACCTCAAACATCCATTTCATTTTGAAGTTGCCTGTGTTTTCTTTAGATGGATTTACGAATGAAATACTCGTTACGCCTGTGGACAATACATTGTTTTAGACTTTGCAATCGCTTCTGGAAATATTTTCTCCTTTTATTGTCTGTCAAATTAGACCCGTTTTCAATGCTGTGCGGTTTTGAATCTGGTTTCATTTTGGGTGAAGCCTCATTAGGGCTCGTCTTGAGGAGACTGATCCTTAACAGTGATTCTGGGATTCACCCCGTCCAAAATAAGTTCTGGGGACTCGGACCTCGGGGTCTCCAGGTTACTGGTGTCGGTGTCACTGTCGCTGCCCCGTTTGCCTCCTCCACCGGCCGTGTGCGTTTTGATGTGCTTGCTCAAATGGTCACTCCGCATAAAGCGCTTGTTACAAACCGGGCAAGCAAACCTTTTCTCGCCGGTGTGGGTGCGAAGGTGTCTCTGGAGCTCATCGGACCGAGTGAACCTTTTGCCACAGAAAAGCCAGTTGCAGACAAAAGGCCGCTCGCCGGTGTGCCATCGCAGATGCGCTTTGAGGTGAGATGTCTTTCCGTACACTTTACCGCAGCCGGGAATGTGGCAGCTGTGGAGTCCCTTCCTGCGCAGGCTGGCCCCGGCGGGTCCCAGTCGCTCAGCCTCCTGGCAGTTTGGACAGTCACACGTTGCTCTGCCGGAGTACCGCCGGGACGACCTCGAGGAGCTACTTATTCCTGAACTGCCCCCAGAAATCATGGCGTTGGCGGCAGAAGCGTCTGTGTAAGTGGGGATGACCGTTTTGAACCCGTCCTGCGTTAACAGGTGCTGACCGGTGGACAGTAGATGGGACGCGGTGGGGTTGATTCCAGTGGAGCTAAACGCCGAGTGCGTCAGCGAGGAGAAGTCCGGGTTGTAGCCACTCAGCTGGGAGTGGATAGCTTGAGGCGTCCCGGTGTGCAGTGAGGTCTGGAGGGTGCTTGCAGGGTTCTGGACATCGAGCCACGACCCGGGATTAGTGTGGACATCCCACCACGAGGACGCGCCGTTGGCAACATCGCCAGAGATGGTCGAGTGGAAACCGGACTTGTACCACGATTCGTATGGGTGCGCCATCCCCACCCGGGGGTAAAGAGTCTCTGCTGATGTGTGGACTTTGGATATAAAAGCTGACTGTCCGGACTCTTGGGACGCGACTCCCGCAGAGTTGGAAAACAGACCGCTGTAGTCTGTGGAAAATGCAGACGAGGTCGGGGAGGTGGAGGCTAAGCAAAAGGCGCTGTTGCCTGTGCCACTGGTCGGTGTTAGTCCTGTCGACGCGCGGCTTGTTGCTACTGTGAAACCGGGCAGACTGGATCCCAAGTTGCAGCTCGAGGAGGATCTTTTCCACGGATGAAATCCACCTTTTGAGAAAGCGCTCGAGTCAGGTAAAGTTGTAAGAGGACTGGTGTTACCAATTTTGTTGCAAGTTGCAGCCAGCATAGCTAGAGGTGTAGTTCCAAACCGTGGCTCTTCCTGAAAAACACACACACACACACACGTTGGAGTTAAAACAAATGTTGCTGAAAGATTTTCGTTTAATCTGGATATTTGGGAAGCAGACAAAACAGGTCTTAAATAAATAGCCTAAATTATAACAACCGTTATAATTAAAAGTATCATTTGAGCTCAGATACTTGCGCTTGTAGAGAAAGTAGTAGCGTGTTTTAACAAGCAAACATTTTTTTACAAACTTTCTCAGATTATGAACTGCGTCAGATATCTGCTGTGAATATACATAGAGCAAAAACACTGATCTAGATGCCTTTATCGTCACTTAACTGTTTGTTTTTAATAATAAACGAGTAGGCAATCGTAATTAATACAGTAGGAAATAATAACAGCAAACCTGAAAGCAAGCATGTTTATGAAAGCTGCAAACAGCAGCAGGCTACGATAACTTTACGCACAACTTGTTCGCAGAAACAAAGTCGGACTCACCCCAAGTATAGACGTTGCCATATCCAGGGTATGCGCTGTGATGAGAGTGTTCGCGATTTCAATGCTGTAGGGCTCCAATTTGATTCAGACTCACCGTGTTTGACTCAGGTCACACGGTTTCTCTCTTGGCTCGCAGCTCCCAACAACTACCTAGTTGTAGAGAGCGTGTTCTTTGAAGTACAGCTGGCGAGGACGCGCAGCCAATCTGATCGCCGCATGTATGGCTGTGGACGAAGTCAGCCAATGAGAGCCCAGACCGCAGACAGAAACACCACAAACCCCGCCGTCAATCATCTGTTGTGCAGCCTCTGCTCGGACTGTCATACAAGACACGATTTGGCTTTTTTTTTTTGAATGCATACAGTTATTTTTATGTAGTGTATTCTCACACGAAAGCTCAATGTCTCCTTTCATTGCAGAATTGAGATCGCGCGTCAGTTCTCCAAGAGGTAAGCTTTTCAATCATTTTAAAGCGTTTGTGGATTGTGGAGACACCGTGTAGTTCCAGGTTTCCCTTCTGATTTTCAATATTCACATCATGCGCAACACGTCATTGAGAATCGTTGCCGTTTAAGCACATAGTATCCTGAACGAGGTGAGGGACGCTGTTGTTGCCGATGCCTTATTCAGAACAGTGCATGCTCCTGTGTGTTAGGCACGGTACAGTTAATGCTCGTGGGGGAAACAACTGGGGCTATATGTTCTATCCTAAATCCTTAATGTGCTGGGGTTCATAATGGAAAATCACAGATGGATTAAGTTTAGTGCAGAAGTCCAGGCACAGGCCTGACAGCACGGACCTCACTTCTCCAACCACGGTTAGCTCATTTATAAGCTAACGACTTGTCCCTGAATACACGAAGGAACAACAAAGTATGTGGTCGCTGTGGATCAATAACCTATAGTTTGTTTACTTCCAGTCAAAAATATACGCGCGTCTGCGCTCGTGCTTGTGGTCGAGTTCAGGCGCGGCCATTCCTTACGAGCGTACCCCCCTCCCTGCTTATACTTGTTAGGGGAGTGCAGGTGAGGGGTTAATTAAAAATGACAGCTTGCTTTATCAGGGCGTGTAGTGCATGTGTTTAAAAAGAGAAGTACTTTATGGGCGAGAAAAAGTTTCATCGTCCAGGTGATGTTGTAAGGCCGCCAGTCATCTCCATTCAACTGCTTTAACAGGACGCACGGTGCCTGTCTTGCAGAATTCAAACGGTATGCTTCTCTAAACACTCATTTATTAAATTAAGAGGATGCCGTGTTTCAACTATTTTCCTTATCTCGCGACTTTTTTTTCCTTTTAATATCACAATTCAATAAGCCCACATATCCCATAGCTTGTTAAAACGCCCAGGCATAATGGCATAATGTAAAATTGACCTGCTCTTACGTGAACCATCATCCTTTTAAAAGTTAAAGCAATTTTCCAGAGAAAGCTTGACCGAAAGATGTGCATTACAGTGTTCAAAACGGGCAAATAATGCTCCATTATAGAGTATGAATGCTGCCAGTCAACACACGCGCAATTTGTTCAAATACTCTTTTTGCTTTAAAACCACCACCTTTGGAAGGGTGAATAAAATCATCCTCATCAAATACTGAGCGCTGGCAAGAAAATTGAATCATTTTTGCAATCATGACAATTTGGCTGAGTGCTGTTAACAGTATTAAATGTCTATTCCACATAAATACAGTTGATTGTTGCTAAAGAAGTCATATTAATTCGAGCGTTAAATGAGAATGGACGCAGTATGTAAGAGCTTTTTTTCCATTATGCTTTCATAATATTACAAATTCCGAAAATAAATCAACCCTTTAATTAAGTTAACATTTATTAAAAAAAAACATTATTTAAAGTCTTCTGTCCGTTTGTTCAAATGTTAATTTTCTTGCATGAGTATTTGTGTAGCAGGCTTTGATATCTTAATAAGGAGCTGTGTGACCGTTCAGATTGGAATAATGATCCTAACAAAGAAATATGCCTGAATCACTCTTTACGCACCAATACGTGTGTGAAATGTATACCTTAAATTTATTTTGAAGTAAATATGTTTGTCAGATTAAGCTATAATAAAATAATAGTGATTTTTCAGACGATGTTTGCTGGGACAAAAGGGGAGAACAGGATCTCGCCTTGTCATTCAAGTGAGAATTTTGAGTCGGATCTGTAATTCTGGACTCCGCTCGTGAGCACTTCTCTGTGGCAATTAGAAGCCCATTACAAGCCATTAGATTGATCAATGTACCTTAAACAATGGGAATGATTTATTTGGTCGAACAAAACGCTCTGCATCTATTGTGATGAGTCTAAGTGGGGGTGCATCCATCAACAAAAGATAAATGATTAATTCAGACCTATTCATTTGAATTCTTTCTACAAAGCCAGCCTCACTTGCCTCAAATCCAGATTATTAGAGCCTCATTTTCTGCGTGTTAAACCAGACAGGCTGCTGGATTGGCCGACGTTTCTTTTTTGGTTGTGCCCCTGTGTGCTTTAATTTGTATTTCTGCTGAGGGAAGTTTATTTCAGGACATTTAACTAATTGTTGTAATTTTGTGTGCTCATGTGGCTACACCTGTTCCTCTCAAAGGGGGGTTGACGGAAACTATGAGTGCGAGGACGTTTCACTTTGTTTCTGTGGCGCTGAAGCTGTACACTGTTGTCTGACCAGTACACTCAGTGAAAGCTCATTGAATGTAAAAAAAAAAAAAAGTGGACACAAGTATAACGATTGTGTCAAGACGCTTCACTTACGATACCTCCCTTTTCTTTCAGATATTTTTGGGTTGTAATATTCTAGTTCCTTATGAAAGATGATTATATAAACTGTATCTATTCTTTGTTGCTTTAAATGACAATGTCTTGATCTCATCTTCCGTTTCCCATGAGTTTGTTCTTGCACTTGCGACGTCATTGTTTATTTTGGTGGCAGGCAATTAGAGACAAAATATAATTGATATACATTAATGTGCGCTGGGGGGGGGGGGGGGGAGGCGACTTGATAAAAATATGTATTGCTGAAGGAAGTCTATAAGCTGTAACGCAAAGGGAAATGGCAAAAATTGCTCTGACCAGTCAGTATAGAGACGCAACTCGTGGATGTCTTCAGCTAGACGGCTGTCAAGTGAATGAGTCAAATGATTCAAATGTTAATAGAAAGCAGGCCGCTGTTGACAACACAGCCAAGCATCTGATAAATATTAACTTCGCTTTAAATACGCACATTGCAACCAACAGTTGCATGTAAGATTGATCTCTCAGCAGCTCATCAACCTATACATCGATACTATCGTCAGCTAAATGTGGAAGTTCAGGTCAGCTTGCCGGCTTGCAGTGTCAACTTTCATATCCAGAGGCTGCATGTTCTGTTTTGAGTGCGGGGGAGCGAGCCAGTTGAAGTGCAGTCGACTGGTTGCATTTGAGGACTTAGCTTAGCACATTTCCCTCTCAATGAATGTGGTGTTTTCTCTGATTTGGTGAGCTTTTGTGGAAGTGTAATAGTGGGAAATGGCTCCAAAAAAAAGGTGCAGGTTATGAGAAGTAGCTCCATTCAAAAATGAGCACGCATTGTAGATTGTGTAATGGTATTTGGCTCGCTTTGACTGCAGACATCTCCACATTGTCGTTATTAGGGAAAGGGAGAGGACGCAGCAAAGACGCCACTGATTGGAAGGTTTGGCACTTCATTGAAAATAGGAGTTGTTGGCCTGCCCAATGTTGGGTAAGTAAAGTTTTTTTTATTTATTTCATAGATATTTTCGCTTTCTCACCACACTGCATGCAGCAGCATGTGCTCTGTCTACATCTGAACTATGCCTGCTCCATGATACCATACATATAAATGCATGTAAGGCTAGATGTAAGCTGAGTACAGTAGAATGCATGACTAAAGATGAGAAATTAAATGTAAAGAGATGTTTTTAATTTACATTTATTTACATCTAATTTATACAAACGAGATATACAGACAACTTCAGACTTTGAGTTGTTCTGTTGTTTCTCCTGAAGGAGCTTTCTCACCTTTTGCATGTCACACTTTATACTGAAACAAGCAAAAAGCTATGATGCATGATGTACACGATTTGGATGTATTTAATAGCCAGAGAGCCAAAAACTCCTGACTTACACGTGGATGACTGTCTGAGTAAAAGTGTTCCGTGTTCCTCAGGCTGTTAAGTGTCTGGAACCACTTGTTCGCTATAGCCTCAAAGCCACTAGCCTCATGATCAAATCCCACAAGAGCGTTGTCTTTCCTTCTCTACATATTTTTTGTCTAAACAAAAGTGTATGAGCTGCTCAAACTTTACAAAATGCTTCAAACAATACGTTTTGAGTGTGTTATAGCAGATACGTGTTATGAGTGAGGGTAAAGCTGTGACTTCAAAGAGTTGTAGTACTTCAAAAATCATAGTTTTGATAGTTAAAACATTTTACAATTTATTATAAGTGTGTATCCTGTATTGTTTTCATGATCGTGGGTTTTATGATCACGGCAGCATATTGTCAATTAGAGAAAACAGCTTAATTCTATGTGACATTTTATTGATGAGTATGTGTCATGACCCAACATTTGTATAAAAGTGGCATAGCAAACATGGACCATACCACGCTATAGCTGTGAATACAGAGAAGGTGGTTAAATTAATGAACAGCATTAACAAAAGCTATTGTGCGTTGGTGTTAAATACCCACTTATCACTCATGCACCGGTCAAAGGTCGGGGTACATCCTTGACACCTCTCCGCTCCACCACATACTACATACCGTCATTATCACATTCATATATCTGATAATTTGGAGTTTCCAGGTCACCTGACCTGCATGTCTCTTTAGCGTGGCCGAACATCTGAGGAACCACATCACAAAGTGAACACAAACACAGGACTCTCACTGAGCCGCCTTGCAGACCAGTCTTGCTGCAACAAAGCATACAACTCTAATATAAGTATTTACTACAGTTAAAAGAATACCTCCTTGAGGAAATTCACTTGCATGTTCAAAGCAATGTTCAGCTTTCATCAGTTTGACACCATTACACCTGCATGAAATCATACTTTTCAGCATGGCAATCTGCTCCCAATCTCACAGGTCCAATCAGTGCCTGTGAACACTTTAATGAGTGTTGAACCTACAGAAAAACACGTAGTTTCTGAAACTAAAAGACACTTTCAAAAAGTCCAGCATGGAAAGCGTCACAAAAATACTTATAAAGTTATAAGTTATAAATAATACTCGTGATTTCATCTCGTTCTTTGTACGTTTTTTTTTTTTTTTACAAATACAATAACAGATCTACTGTGCTTTTTTTTATTTTGCAATGATAACTAAGCTAGCTAACCTAAAAGTTCTATAGCACAACAAACTTAAGCAATGCGAGTTGAAAACCCAATGAGAACAAGTTGTCAAACGAAGTCCCGTATCTCGTCTCTTTCTTCTATATCGTATTATGCTGTTATATGAGGGGAGACGGTGGGTGCATATATGATGTTGGTGGTGGAAGTTCACAATGAGCACCGAACAGTGAAATTAAAGAGACAGTACCTTATAGACATTCAGGCATTGACGCAGGAATTGGTGTGTAAAAGTCTAAATGAGGTGTTTTCAAATTCTTGGTGGTCAATGAATCCATGTAATCAAACACAATTAATTGATGTGAAGAATGAAAAAACGTGAGTTAGTTGAAGAATATTTGAATTCTCGGAACCCTATAGTCAAAGAGTTGCTCAGTCTGTGAGAGATTATTATCGGTAAGGTGGACAACTTGACAAGAATCTGTATTACATGGCCACAGTGTGTGTTAGCATGGCTGACACACTGTCTGAATGTCAGACAAATCCACCTTGTCAGCATCTACCAAGACCTTCAGCAACATCAGAGACAGAGTGTAATCACAGGGCAGACCCTACATGACTTTCCCTTGAGCTACAGGAAGGGCCACAGTTATAGGTTATCTTCTGCTTAGCTGGCAGGTTCTCATCTTTTTGCAGCTACTTAAAACATTTGGAGTCATTTTCAGCTGAACTGTTGTTTTCAAGAAGCTTAGAAAGTTTTGTAAGAGCTGAACACTGCAGCTTTTGAAGGGACAGAAAAGCCAATGATGTCGTGACGTTATCCACTTACTGTGAACTGTATAAGCCGCAGATATTGTTTTAAATAAACTGTAGAGACAGGCTGAAGGTATTTTTCACAGGACTCGTATCGTCATATATTCACATACTGGACATTGATGATGGAGAATAAATTCAGTTCAAGAGGTTTGTGCTTCTACATGTAGTGTATTTTAGCTGTTTTGCTAGAATTTGGAGCTTATTGCACAAAGATCCAACTCTCTAGAGTCCCTTGTTTTCATTTCCTACCCCAGCAAAACCACAATTACTTTCGTGGATAAGAAGTGAACTCATTGAGGTGGTGGCCTGCCATACCACATTTGTGTCAAAGTATAACTTGCCAACCCTCTCATGGTTTCTTCATGAATGAACCACGTTCAAATGCCAGCCTGCTGTTAGTTGGGCGTAACTGACCATTCTTCACACACATGGGAAACTTGAGAGTGTGATTCAGCCAATCTTGCGGCTGCTTCTACTCTTAGACCAGCACATGTTCTCTTTCTCCTCACAGTTTAGTCTTGTCAATGTAACCCCCTGATTGGACACACTGCACAGTATATGGCCTAACTGACTCAAGTTGAGTTAGTCTCATTCATTTTTAAAATATATTGTTTTTATGGCTTTTATTGCCTTCATTTGAGCAGCTGGAGAGTGACAGGAAATGGAGGAGACAGAGGGGATGACACACAGCAAAGGCCCACGGGTTGTAATCCAACCCTGGCGAGGCTGGAGATGGAGTCGACTAGACGACGTCTATGAGCGGATTGTTTCACATTTATATATATTTCCACCACAAAAACAAAGAATACAGAATCTTGTGATATGAACTATTGTTAGAAACAGAAACAGATACATTTAATAAATGTACAGCAACATGTTTTGTTATTAGCTGCCAACCCTGCACTCTGACCCTATGAGGAAATTAGCCTTTGCAGGAAAAGGTGTGCAATTAGGGAACGATTTGCAAGTTTGAGTATGCATTGACTGTGCAGCTCTCTTCCTCGTCTTTCTCCTCTTCCAGCTTTCCTTTGTATTTTGCTCTTAAGCTACTCTTTTAGCCCCCTGTCTCTTTGGTATAAGGACAGATTTTGATTTCAGGCCGCAACAGTTTATTATTAATTACCATTAATAACCGCATATTTAAAGAATTGTTTGTAGTGAAAAACTGTCATTAAGTGTAACAATTTCTTTCCATTTGATAATCATTTTAAACGTGTTTGTAACTTTTTGCGTGGACACTGATCACCCAGATTTTTATTAAACAGTTATAATTTTGAATTGACAAATCTGTATTAACTGGAGATTTCACACGCTTCTCAGTCTTCATTAGCTGTTGGAGTTTGCTCAATCCTCATGTATTCATTGTATTCTACAATACATATTTTTGTCTGCAAATAGTCTAACCCAGTCCAAGGTTAATATTTGGCCCAGACCTATGTCTCACCTCCCTATAAGAAGGAGTTTCTGCCACCCTGTGGAGAAAGACACTCAAATCTGGCTGCTAATACACATCACTTCCCCCATCGACCAGCGTATTACACTCTAATCTGTACGTATGTAAGTCATTTGCTGTGTAGTCATTAAGAACAGTTTTACACCTGACGATGGTTGTAGTGTTACAGTGGATTGTCTTTCTTTTTTTTCCCCCACAAGGTGACCCAAGAAAAGCCCTCAAGTATGTTAGAGAAACAATTTAGCTTTATATAAGGAATTAATGCATGCACTTTAGCAATCTTCAGCAATTTCTTGCCTGTTGGACGTAACAAACAATAATTTCAATGTGAAGCACTGAGTGAGGGGATAAAAAGGGAAAGTCCTGGATTATAGTTAACTGCCATGCCATCATTACTCTTAGACACTTGCCATTGTCTGTAGATTTTGAAGTACACTTCAGCTGCTTCTTGCGCCACAGAAAATAAATCTCTCTGTGATCACAACATGGGGCGGCGTTTGGCTGATCCTGTTCAACAGCAGCGATCTATCAGAAATGTAATTTGCCCCTCGATTCCATGTACAATTGATCTATTATGGGATTATCTGACCTTGTAATTGGGCAAAGTATTTCATAGAGTATTTTTGGTTTTAAGCCCTACAAATATGCGGCCCATTGGAATAAGCTTTTCCTTCTTGTGCAGAAAATGAAAAAGCCAATCTCGCATAACTTACTGAAGTGTTTCAGGATCATACTATCGAAGCATCAGGTTCTGCACACCAGCACTTTAAAATGGATTGACCTCACTGCTGCTTTTTATTTTCAGGAAGTCAACCTTTTTCAACGTGTTGACAAAGAGTCAGGCTGCAGCTGAAAATTTCCCCTTCTGCACCATTGACCCAAATGAAAGCAGAGTGCCCATTCCAGATGAACGCTATGATTTCCTCTGCCAATTCCACAAACCTCCCAGGTATGGGGTCTCATCATTGACCTATTATTCACACTTCAGGTCTGTAGTCGCTGACGGTCTCCCTGCAATAGGTATGAGAAAACATGTAACAATGTTGTTGACATGTAGCTGCCAGTTGTGTTTGATGTATGACTGCTGCTCTACTCAAAAGTTTTCTGCTAAGGAAAAATATGAAGCATCTAAACCTCCAACACCTGGTTATCATACATATTTATAGAGGCTGTTAAAGCAGGCTGAATTCAGACTTGTTGGGCGATACAGTACTAGTGAGATGTCCCTTATTGACTGACAAGAATTGGTATGTTGAATAGCACTTCAGGGCATGAAGAACACGCTCCTGCTTTCAGTTAATCTCACTATACAGTTGTGTCCTACTTATGCTGTATATTCTCTATACTGTATCTTCAATTACATGCAGAACAGATTCCTCTAATAAAAAAATACACCAGCAACCATAAAGATAAAAATGGCAGCTGTCTACCATACCTACCTCTCTCATGATGAACCTGGTGGTATTCTACATAATTCTAATCATGTATTTTTTCTGTTGAATGTAAAAAAGCCCATGAAAGACCAACACCAACAATGAATTGATTCTTCTCATAAAAATTGTCTGTGAACACATGCATTGTAGTTTATGTTGAGTCAAATTGAGTACATTCTCTCCTGCTGCAATACATTTTAGAGCACCAAATGTGTATTAATGTACAACTTTTCATATTATCAGCAAATCACAGTATTTTATACTGTAAAGCAGTTGCATCGGCAGCATTTGGTCACACTAAAAAGAAACCAGTGACAGCTTTTAAAAAGCAAAGACCTTAGTTGTGCTGTAGCGTTGCTAGTAGGGCATCTCGTGCGGTGTGTGCCAAGATCAACATAACAGTCAGGATTAATGAAGTCAGATCAAACCTCACATTCCTACTGGGAGGCTCCCTGAATGGAAAGTGAAAAGGTCTGTGCCTAGCCATGCTGCACACAATCAGTAGCATATTTTGAGGTTTGGAAACATAACAAGACAGTTCAGAAGGAGAACCACATAATATTGTAATATGATTCCTAATGCCATTTTTGATTAAGTTTGAGTACAGTGGAGTTGAAGAAGATATTGTGAGGATGAACGTTTCTTTTTCTTTGTTACATCCTGCATACATCAAATAATGGGTATGATAATGAATGATAAATACTATTGCCACTGCTTATAATACTGTTGATAACAATAATAATGCTAATATAAATATTGTATATTTGGAATGGTTCGAAATACTGCCTTCTTTGACTTTGTGAATGTAGAAATGTGATTATCTCAGCAAATAATTCCCAGTCTGTCCCTCCCTGAGACAGGTTGCAAATCACTTTACAGGTCTCCCTCAAGTTCCTCTGTGTCCCTGACATGGTCTTTGTCCAACACAATTAAAGTGTTACATGCTACAATCATTCAAATTACAGAAATTGTAATGAATTCAGAGGCCCTTTTAAAAACAGCTGAATTTGTTCACTGATTGTCTGCTGTTATTTGACTTTCCCGGTGTGAAAGACTCTGATTAGAGAGTCGGTGATGGCGGGCATGGAATAACGGCATACAAAGGGTTAAGATTAAGGCCATTTCGCTATATTGGCACTTGTCAGTGGTGCACAGTTTTCAAATAGCCGTTGACTCTGTGAGAAGTGGGACTGGAAGACCCAGTCCCATAAGCCTTAATAATGATTTACAAAGTGGACAATTCATGTGAGGTGAGACAAACCGGTCTGTCAGTTCACTTTTTAATGGCTTTTGGTACAATTTAAGTTAAAGGAAGAAGCCTGTGTTATTCTATATTTTCTTCTGATTGTAAACAAAACCCTTAAAAAAGCTAAAACCAACAAGGTGTTAGTCCGTCTTTAAATACATTTTTGGGATAGGTCATACATATTTAGTTGCTGTTTTTAAATAAAAAAGAAGGATATGTAATATCACAATACAGCTGATCACTGTAGTTTTTAACAAAACTTTACTCAAACAGGAGTTAATAGTGTATTTGTTGGGGACTATTTTCAGCTGCGGATTAATACACTTGTGAGTCTTAACAGCTGCAGGGTGTATTTGTGATTGACTCAACATAAACTACTGTGCCCATTTACACGGTAATGAAAGAACATGTCAACCAGTAACTGTGTCGCTGACTAACATGTTTTATATAGTTTTTGCACAACAATAGAGGTCTATGGCACAGGGGAATAAGCTATATCACACACATGGAATTTGTAGGTTCAGTTGGTTTTTGTCTTTTCATGAGATTTAACATTAAGAAAAGCATAAATATTGTCAACTTTATTGTTGTTTTTTTTACTCTACTCTAGAGTTTTTTACTCTACTCTACTCACCCAAAGAAGAAAAACATCATCAACAGTCATAAATAGGAAGATCGAAAGCTTATTATGTGTGTGTGTGTGTGTGTGTGTGTGTGTGTGTGTGTGTGTGTGTGTGTGTGTGTGTGTGTGTGTGTGTGTGTGTGTGTGTGTGTGTGTGTTTACGCCCATCTGCTTTGGCATGTCATTGTTTCCACTGTTGTGAAGTCCTCAGAAACAATGTGGTATGTTTCACAAGTTAACCATTAAACATAGCTGGTTTTGTTTTGTAATTATATCTATCTGGTGTCAGGCAGACTGCAGCGTTGAAGCAACTACTTTATATAGCTTGATTATATGGTTGTGGGGGTGGATCACACTCTTTCATGTCTGGAGTGGTATGCTTTTTGTCTGTGAATTAGCAGAAGGGTTTCTAAAGATGCTACAGAGCTTCATCTGCAATAGTAGGATGAAACGGTGATTGTGAGTGCAAACTGAGGACACAAGCAATTGTTGATTTTCTGTATTGTATGGTCTTTTATTCCCAATACTGGGTTTCATTCATTTGTTTAGAAGTTGTGGAACAGGTTTTTCAAAGCTGGAATAGGTTACCACATAGTGTATTTACATCTTTTTAAAAGATTCAACTGTTTCTAGGGAGTAGTCCAACTTGATTTTCCACTTGATGTCTCAAAATTCCCCCATAGGTGTGCACATTATGAATATTGTTCAACCCCAAACAGTGGATTTGCTTTCAAGAAACTATTACGGCGCATCCTGAAAGCTGATTCTGTTGAATGGCTCATACTGGTCTCATAACAAAATGGTTTTTAAGTGTTTCCAGTGCTTCCTCGGTGACTGGAACACCTCACTGTCTGAGACAAGACACAGACATGTTCTACTTCATCTGCTCTTCTGTTCCCCACTCGTAACTCTGCCAGCTCACCTGGCCTTATTCCCAGATGTTTGTTTTTCAGCAATTAGATGTTTCAATGCTCACACAGTGTCGCCCTCATCACTGCAGGAATGCTCTGGTTCACTTCTAATGAAGGCTTATTTACGGTTGCGCGACACCCAGTAAGAATCCAGCCTTAAGCTACTGTATCTGTAGGGACTGGCTGTGGTTGTGGGCAGCCGACTGGAAGGTAGCTGTTTTTTTAATCGTAGACTCTTCTCTCACCGTGATATTCATGCTTTCAGCACCTGAACTCCTGGTTAAGTTGAGGCTCTTCTCTCTCCTCCTCTATTGCCTGAAGCAGACAGAAGACAGTTTTCCCATTTTGTAAAATAATGGTAGAAGTTTTAAGGGTAAACCTGATTACAAGACATCTTTGCTATAGAGCAGTAGAGAAGATGCACGGCTCTATCCTTCAAAGAACTTAAACATTTGCTCTATCAATCAATTAGTCGATTGTAAATTAATCAGCAACCAATTTAATACATTAACTAGATATTTACTAGTTGCAGCTTCTCAATTGTGAAGATTTGCTTTTATCTTTGAATTTTAGACTGTTTGTCGGACAAAACTGTCCGACAAACAAAATGTTTTCGTGACCAAAAAGTGAATTGATTAACTGAGAGAAAAACCAGCAGATGAATTGACAGTGAAAATAATTGTTAGTTGCAGGTTACCTTTTTTTTATCTATGTTGTGCATTGATTGCCGTCATAACCACAGTACAGAATGCTAATAACAACACCAGTGTTTTGTTATTGTCATTCAGTGTTGGCAGTGTTGTCCTTAATACACTAAATAGACAGAAGCTGTAACAAATCTGCAAAGGTCTCTATCACAAACAGGGAATACTTCTTTAGTCACATAATTCACTGTAAATGTAAACCGGTAGCTGCAGCTGTGGTAACAACATCTAACAGAGCAATAGCAAATGAGCTACTATGTTAGTTTGATTTAGTTGCAGCGTGCTAGTTTGTGTATCAACACTTGGGGAGTGTTGCAATGTGCTAACTGTCCATTTCAGTGGTTGGTGGTGGGGCTAATATGATCAAATCAAAGTCAGTCAACAACAGATTGACCCAGAAATTGGTCGTAGTCACTCACCTCTAAAAATGTGCACTATCTAAAGAGCTCCAATATCCTCAGTGACTTCCACATGAATCATGATTAACGGATGAATATCTGACTCTGATGATAAAGAGTGAGTGATCAAATCAGTTGGCTTCACTTTGCTGAACCTGCTAGGACATTGCATTTGTGTTTGGTTGCTGCATCATGCAGACGTCAGCCCATAGGACACTAATCGCTTCTAGTGAACAAATCAAAATGATTGTTTAGCTCCAGGCATTATGAACAAACTGGATTGCCTATTCAGAGATGATTTATGGCCAACCTGCCTCCTCACTGACGCCAGTAATGGCTGATCACCGAGAGTTCTGCCGTATCACTCACCAACTGACACATTCCCAAACTTGACAAACATCCAGAACACCTTACCTAGTCCCTTGACTTCCATGTGTGTGACTATCTAAACAGATGAGGCAATGAGTGAATCTCTCATCAGTTCAGCTGCTGAATCAGTTGTTGCGTTGATGCAATTCATTCTTGTTTTTTTTGTGTGCAATTTATACAACCAATAGAGTGATGCAGGAATGAGTTCTAAAACACGGAAATGAGTGAGCATGTTTGCACTTCCGGTTCCCTTGTCTCGAAGTCAATAGGTTTTTTTGAATGGGTTTTTGGTTAGATGCCTGAAATAAGGTCTGTGCTTATCACAAGCTTGAGAGTTTTCACCTTTTTGTTCTATATAAAAAATACATCAGTAAATACCCGCCTCCGGAATTTTGAAGCTTTATACGTGTTTTAATAAAGGCGTTTGCTGACAAGTTTCTAAATGAGACAAAACGACTTCATGCTGACTGGTCAGCCTTCACAGCCTCCGCAGGTCTGTAGCCTAACATTAGCTTTTTACTTCTGCTGATTGCATTTACGCTTCAAAAATTATAAAAACTGTGTTCATAATATCATAAACTTGTGTTTGCTTAATCCAGAATCCAATCCAATGGAAAAAACTACATTGACTTTTTGTCGAGGGAACCAGTGTGACGCTAACTTCTGGGGTTGTCCTACACAAATACGTCATTCCTGGACCACTTTATATGCAATTTGTATTTTGCTAAAGTACTTTAAAGAGGCAATAGTTTTGGTCCAAGTTTACTTCCTTTTAGCTACTGCATTAACAAACATTGCAACAGGAAATACAAAGGGGCCCATTTTGAATGTTCATGTTGTCAAGTTTTAAAAGGTTTACTCCTTTAAAAACGGTACCTAAATAGAGTTTCATATTATTAAGAAAACTCTGAGTAACTTTCTTAAGGGCAGGATAGCACATGTTTCTTAAACAGGCATTTGTTGGGGACTATTTTCAGCAGCGGATTAATGCACATTTGGAACACTGTGAATATTTTTAGCACCAGGAGGGTGTTTGTGGGATTAACTCAAAATAAACAACAGTGGTGAAGAAGCGAGTCACTCAGTGTAACAGTGCGGCTCATTGAAGTGTTTAAATCTTTGATCAATGAAGATCTATGACACAAAGGAATCTTTTGTCTGGCTTTTTAAAAGATACTTTATTGACTTTATTTATTGTTGTTTGTAGCGTTTTCATTGGATTCGTGACAAAAAAAAGCACATCAACAGATGTATCCTTTTAATGTTTGCTGATCAGAGAGAAGAGCTTCATGGACATCTGTGGGATCAAAAAAGCATATCTTAAAAGAAGGAAAGTAAACAATATCTTTCCAGTAATGGTAGTTCAATGCACTGTTCTAATTAGCTTAGCATTAAAACGTTTTTACTAAACAAACATTTTCACAAGTTTAGCCCACATACATAATGCATTTATTTCAGCTTTATCCATCAACCGTCATGTTGCATCTTTGAATAGTAATTCTGGTAATAATAGTATTTGCTATATCGTATAAAATTGTATATTAGTACAAATCCCTCAGAAGCCTGTATGAAATATTGTTTTCTGCTGAGGTACCATCATGCCAACAACTGTTTTTGTCAAATTAATACTTCTGATGAAAATTGCATTACATTATCAAAGAGGAAACAAGTTTAAGGTTTAAGTCAATTGTCAATTTTGGACAAATACTTACTTATTTTGTCTGTGCATTAATGTGTCATTTTGTTTCTTAATCTGTTTTTTAATGTTCAGATCCACTCTGTTGTAGCAAAGGTAACTGGTTTATAAGAAGTAAACAACCCACTTCCCACACCACGAATATAGCCGTGTTGTGCATCAGTCTCAGCTGGGTCCTAGCACCTGCCTGAATGTTGCGTTTTGTTAAGCTTGAGAAAAAACAGTAAGGTTGCATTAAAATCAATGAGAAAAATACGCTTCCCTGCACGTGGGTCTTTGTTTATATTAGTAATGTCAACCAATACAGCAATTCTAACTCTAGATCATTTAGCTGTGCATAAGGATCATCCTCCCTTTGTGTGTTTTCGGGGCTGTGTTGAGGTGCTGTCACAGTATTTAAATGAGCATTTTGCTTCAGCGAGAATGAAGAGTTTTTGTCAGCCTCCACTCATCGAGGATGATTAGAGCAAAATGTCTACCCATCTTGACTGGAGATCGCCACAGCTCCAGATAACATGCCCGGTGATTGAAGGTCGCAATATTTTGAATTCTAATGGGGCTGCAAGATGAATTGCCTGAAATAGACTGTAGAATCTTCCTGCTTCCTCCTCATGCCCCCCTTGCCTGTCCGCTGTGAAAAGAACCACTGGGAAAGGCAAGGCCCGATGATCATAGAATTATTGGATGGTGATTCTAAACCCTTCAAAGAGGAGTTGCTATGGAGATCTCGCTCCAAACTGTGAAATGATTCACCTTTGAAAGGCTGGAGGGTCTGAAAGCTGAACACATCATTGTTCAGGTGGCGGTTGGTTAGGAAATTGCCGGTGCCTGTGCAATCAGCAGCCCTATAGTAGTTAAAGATCTAAAAAGGTTTGTTCTCTGAATGATGTGGGACAACAGTGGTGTGCATATGACGGTTTCTTTCAATCAAGACACTCTCATGCTCAGTGGTTTAACAAAATAAATGGAGTGACAGAGGTTAAGCTAATCATAAGGGGAATTAACACTGTTGTTTTCTGTCAGAGTTCATGAAAACTGGAGCCTCCCCACTATATCCACTTTTCAACCGCACACAGATCCGGCTTGTCTAAACGGCTTTCCTCTGCATGTATTTTTCCCCGTCGGTAATAGCAAACATTTTGGAAAGATGCACCTTTTCATAATCAGTTTGGTATGACACACTGGAATTGGAGAGACCTTGTGAGGTAGAGATATTCATACTATCGAGCACTATGATTTCACTGTGATCTATTTTGAAAGATGGGATCATGTGGAAAACATGTTTCGGTGTTTCTCTAAAGGGCTCAACCCCATTTTCTGATGTCAAACTGCTTTTTAGCAGCCAATGTATTTGCCATAATTGATACAAGCAAAGAAACAAGGCTGACTATGCCACAAACTCTGTTACAGAAGCAGCGTTCTACAAATTGCTGTCAATTTCATGTATCCTAAAATGAATGTCAAGAAGATATTTCCTAAATGAACAGAAATACTCATGTGTGCATTGCCAGTGTTTCTCTGCTGGGAAGACATCCATAATGTGCTTTTCCTGACAGACTCATAAAATAGCTTTTACTGCTCTGAATACCAGGAGAATTGCGGCACTGAGTTTGCATGGACATTTTTAAAAGCAGCGCGAGGAATGCAAGTTCTTTAGATGTGCTCGCACCCATCCTGCATGTGAAAACATGCACAGGAAGTTAGAAGTCAATGAATACTGTAATTTTACTGAATTATGTTGACCACATATCCTCCCAGGTAGCAACATCAGAGGAAGCAGCTCAATCAGTATTGATCTTGACTTGACTCAGATGGCTGCCTTGTCTGTATACCTGACAGAAAAGTGATGATAGCTAGCTCAAGCTGGTTGAGGTTGTTTTAGGTGTTAATCCGGTACAAACTGGAAACAGCTTGCAAATTATTCTTTTTTTTTAATTTTTTTGTTTATATTAGAAACAAATGTGTTGAAGTGACATTTTGCATGGTAAGGTTAATGTAAAAGACGTCAACAAAGTCAGTCAAATCAATTCATTTTCCTTATTTTTTTCATTTTGTCAGTGTTTTTCATTTGTAAATGTCAGTTTATAGTTATATCCTCTCAGGCCGCGCCAGCCTGCGGTGCCGCTGTAAGTCCATAATTTTGCAGAGCTTAGCCTGATCCCTAATCAGACCATTGAACACCACTCACCCTCTAGAGACTAATCCTTTTGTTCTGTCAATAAAGGAGCACCTGTTAATAGTGTCTTCAAAACATACACTATTTGAAATGAAGCAGTAAAATTCTAATTGTGAGACAGGCCTGACTCGTGGGCCTTTCCAACCTCTCTCTTCTTTCTTGTGTGTTTTAACTGTCTTGCATGTGGCTTTGTGTGGCGCCGCAGACTCATAAGAGCTGTCTTCACAGAGCCCTACCCAGACCCAGTTGTTAAAGGACTAATTGTGGAGATTGCCCCTCAGATTTCTCTCCTCTCTTTCACCTCGTGCATTTGTTCTCCAGCTCTAAGCCTTGAATGGGACGGCGGTAAAGTAGATGTGAATGTTAAATTAGGCGGAGTTAATTAAAGCAAATTACTTTGGAATATGTGGCAGTCAGAGGAGAGCGTCAGCTGATGACTAAATAGTGAGTAATCAGCTGCTACTGCTCTTTGAAAGACTCTTTGAAATTTTGATTTATCAGCTTTTTTATTAGGGATGTATAACAATAGTAAGAAACTGTCAATTACTTATTTAAGAAAGTAAGAATGGAGTTACGAAATGATTGTGCTTGCTTTAGGTGTTTAAACATTTTAATAAATGGACTGACATATATTCATTTCTCATGCTTTCATGAACAGTGATTTATACCAATGATGAGTACTTTATTAACCACGTGAACCTGTTTTAAACCTTCTTGCTCCTCATTAATATGTTCTAAATTGAACAACAAACTTGTAACAGTGTATCAAAACTGTACATCATAATTGTTTATAATGTATGTATATTCTTGCAGCTAACAAAATGATTACATTGCATTATATTTTCTGGGTTCATGCAGACACAATAGCAAATTTTCATTCCAATCAGTGGTGAACAGGGAGCTGGTAAATTGGAGCAGCAAAACAATAATTCCACTGATTAGCCCCTTTCTGTGCGGCGTAAGTGAACTGTTTATACTGTGGAGTACCTCTGCAAGAGGAGAGGAACCAAAACAGCCTGATTAGGCAAAGAGTAATTGGATAAGTTCATTTCACCATGAGGACAACGCATAGGATGACAGCTTGCACAAAAGTCTGCAGCTTCTGTTGACTCGCATGTAATAAGGCCACTGGAATAGGATTTTTGGTTATCTGTCATTTTGTTGTTGAGCTTTGATATGTCTGATGAGTGACGCTAGATTGTAAACGCCTTGTTGTTTAGTTTCATGGTCAATCATTTATGTGTCCCTTCTTAATCCAAGCAACGTCGCCCCCCACAAGTCAACAACAAATGCTTCATGGGTGATGAAAGGGGCAGAGCTATGTGTCTATATTGTCATGTAAATGTACACGGTCCTGGACCCTTATCATGCTTGAGAAATTTGGAGCAGATTTGATAAAGTGCACTGAATTTACAACAACTTCCTGTTTCATGGCATCATCCCACCGCAACAATGTTGCTTGAAAACGCAAATGTTTGATCAAAGTTCCTGACCAAATTTTAAATCGTTCTGGGTAAATCTGTAAGGGGAGTTTGTTAAAGTACGGGGCATGTAAAAGGCTAAACATTGGCTAATATGAGTTCCTGTTTGGTTTTGGGAATGTTTTTTTTTTGTATGTCTCCACATCTGCCTACAAAATTTCATATGTGTAGGTGAAACCTCAATGAGCATTAGCCTGTCAATCCAATAAACAGTTGTTGCAATATTTTAGTCTGATCTAAAGTCGTGGACTGACGGACTGGCATTGCCATCCCTTGAGCCATGCAACTAAAAAACTCTCAGAGATGGTCTCAGCGGCCGTGTTTCTAGTTTGTGTGTTTAGTCTGCCAGGACATTTATCTGATTATTGGAGAGGTAGGGGATAACTTAACTGTTCAGATAACTTCATAGATAATGCAGCTCTGCAGAGACTTGCCTGAATCGTATGTTGTTGCCCATCATGACAACTACACACATCTATGAATCATCAATATTTTCTACATGTACCACTGTTAGAACCTGTAGAGAGACAACGTCACAGCCTGGTGTTGAATAGTGCGGATCACCTCAGTGACGTTAACATCTTGCAGGGCCTCACCTGTCAACGCACCTTCACTGTTCAGGTGTCAACACAAGAATATGGATTGTTGATGTCATTAAGTGACTCCACCATGCACATTCCAAACATCCCTCAACACGGTAATACTGAAAGCCAAGTCATCATTCACCTGACATCCACTACCCTGTTGAATGAGATGGCATTCCCATTATGCCACAGCGTGAAACTTCCCAAGTCACTGTTGACAGATTTACTAAATGTGTGAAGCCATATTCAAAATTCAAATATGCTAGATTTACTAGTAGGCTACTAAATAATTCTAGCATGAAGGTTCAGTGTGGAATATAACTACTCTAAAATTGTTCAAGCTGCAATCAGTGATACTAATCCAATAGTGTAACAATGATAGTAATATAATATTCAACAGTATTATATAGTATTAGATGCATGGGGGTAATCTTAATTATTTTCTGTAAATGCAATTTGGTAATGATATTGCAAACTTTTACTTAAGTGACATTTTAAATGCAGGATTTTCACTTAATGGAGTATTTTTTATGTTGAAGTGTTGGCACTTTTACTTAAGTAAAGGATCTGAGTACTCCCTCCACCAGTGTAAATCCCTCTTTTATCTGCAAAATGAGTGATATTATAAAACAAACTGTGCACCAACTGTATGGGTTGCAAATTAAGGAATGTATTGCAGTCCACTGGTAATGTTAAAGGCTGTCACTCTCATGTGACAGATGCAGACCCGTGTCCCCCCCCTCCCTCACCCCCTCCCTCTGCTGGAGAATCAGGAGTCCTGAGAGCCGCTGCTGGATAAATGGTCTGCTTCAGAGCCTCATTACCTAATCACCAGCACAGCCAAGACATCTACGACGCAAATTAATAAGGGAAGACGGTCTCCTGTGGTCTGTGAATGTTGAGGTTTTTCTCTTAAATCATACTCACTTTTGTTAATTTCTTGTATTTTGTAACTTAATGGCTAATAGTTTTAAGACAAAGGGGTACAAAATGCACGGCCAGACACTCCCCACTTCATGCAGAGTGACACACAAGCCTGTTTTGCTGCACTTAAAGACAATTTTAATGGAACTTACTTTGACACTATAAGCTGTTTTCTTTTGCAGTTCTGACACTTGCATACTGAAAAGAAACAATAAATATATTCCTGAGTATTTCATTGTATTTGTAATGACTTCCCCGTGACTCCCACTGTGCTTTTTCATGTGGATGTTTATTTTTCCCATATTATCTGCAAAAAGGTAATGATTTTCTGGGGTCAAATCTAATCACTGTTCCACATTCGATCTCAAGAAGTCAATGTTATTGATTCTGTGGCTCTGATTCTGTTGCTTGTACTGTCTTCACGTTAAAAAGTGTTGTTGCTGCTAAAAAAAAATTAATTCCATACTGATAATCTTTCCGTGTGTTTTTTGTCCTATCGCTGCAGGTGCTTTTGAGGATGAGGATATCATCCATGTTGAGGGGACAGTGGACCCAGTGAGGGATATGGAGATCATTCACGAGGAGCTGAGGCTGAAGGATGAGGAGATGATCGGCCCTATTATTGACAAGCTGGAGAAGACGGCCATTAGAGGCAGTGACAAGAAACTCAAACCAGAATACGTGAGTCAATGTCCCAGCAGGCCCTTTGCTACCCCTCACAGCAAGGCACAAATAATAACCCTCCCACACACATGGCCATGGAGAAAAAAAGCATGTTTTTTTTAATCTCCCTCCAATAGGTCTCACCCCTCCCCCTGCCCCATTTTTTTCCCTTTCTGAAATTGAAAGTGATCAGGGGTCAGAGGTTTTCTGCTGTAGAAATCATTAATAGAGAGTTACTTATTCAGCAGCTGACCCTGGGTTGCAGCACTGGGCTAATGAAAGTGTTTCCACACAGCTCTTTTTATCTAAAGTAATACTCAAATCATGGCACAGCTTCTGCTCATGCTTGTACACCTACAGCAGCTCAGGGAATTGTATAAGGCCATGCAGTGGGTGAGACATATGCCAATATATTGCTATGAATACCGCAAATGTTTAGAATATTTTTTGACAGAGGATTTCTCGGTTGCATGCAGCGAGGTGCAGGGCCAAATGCAGGTTTAAGATCAGAGAAAAATAATCCACAACCTGGATGTCAGATCAAAATGTATGTGGATGCACACGCATTCAGATGGTCATATTGTTAAGGTAATGAGGCTGAGCAGCCAATGTTAGCAATGATTTGGTTGTAAACGTTTCATGATGCCCTTCCATCAGCGGAGCAGGATAGGTTGAACTAGCACGCGAGGGGATCTGGCCTTTCACTTGGAGCGTCATGCCCAATTTCAGGCCCCGACACACCGAGGCTCTGACCACTCATTACACTAACGAGTGGGGCTTTTTCACCTGCTGCAGAGGCCCACTGTTTGGTGGGTTCCCATCAGACTAAACCCCCCCCCCCCCCCCCTTCAGCCACTTCCCCACACCCCTGTAGCCCCACAGACAGGAGCCATTCAGGCTAGGCAGGTGGCCGCTTACGCACATAATTGCTAACAATTTTAGGCAATGAATAAAAATGATACATTACTTGTCAAAGGTTGTGCACACGTCGGTAAGTGAAATCTATGGAAGACCTCTTTAGATGGCAAAGAATGGTGCTATCAAAGGCTGCAGCAAGCTTTTAGATGGGAGGGATTGTGTGATTGTCTCACAGGCTGCGCCTAGCGTTTGACACGCTCAGCTGTGCAAAGGCACATATACATGTTTATGTAATCTATATGCAGAACATGTACATCAAGACTACGTCTAAATGTACAGTTTATAAGAAACAGCAGTGTTTGTACTTTCTTTAGCAGAGCCAAATCATGAATAAAAGGGAGATGATGATTACTTGCTTAGATTTTTCTTTTTACTGAATACCTTTGAAATAATAATTTCCATTGTTGCGCTCAGTTTCCTATAAGCTCTACAAGTCTTTATGTGGCCTGAAATTTCATGATCATGAGCTGCTTTTATCCTGCTTGAAGTATAGATTTACACAATTATTTTACCATTTAGATATCTGCTTATTGTCACATAGTATACCTGATATGATTCAAGATGATACATCATTCACACTTATAGAGCTGATTATTGGACACAAATGTTTACATTAAGTTGTCCTAAAAATCAATTTTTTCAATTAAATCATTTTCTTTTAACATACCGTCTCACATTTTATATGTTCTGTCAGTGAAAGTGAAATATAGTAAACCCAATTAGTGATTTTCTATATGAAAAAAATATAAAATTAAGTAAATTGCTCAAGTAATTATGATAAGACCACAGAAATCTCTGTTGCAAAAGATTAAAATTAAAATTGCTTTGTAGCCTCTTTCTCGAAATATGTAGGCAGTGTAGGACATTTCCTGTACATTGTTACCACTATAGAAACATTATGCCTTATTGTATCACTGAGAACTACTGTATATATACATGTATATAATTGTGCTATAGTGTGATACCTAGTACATGTGCTCCTAAAATAATAATGTTGAATATTTACAGTTTGCAACACAAATGAAGCATGAAGTGTTTCAAGGATGTTGTTTTTTTTTATGTATCTTACTGAAACAAGACAGGAAAGACAACTACGATTACTATTGTCAACTAAAATGGATATTAGTTAGGGAGACGAAAGCTGTTTTATAGGGGGGCAAAATTAATAGAAATATAACCCGTGTGGGTTTTATTGGTTTGAGATTTCGTACGCTTGCTGCTGCAGCTCACAGCTGAAAATGTGCTGTTTAAGAAAATTCAGTTTTGTAAGGAAGAAAAAAAATCACAAATTTGGAATATATTGTAAAATAGTTTAAATTTGCTCTCTGAATAAAAAAAGTCCCTGAATATTTATTTGTGAGTTTCTGCAAAATCCATATGCATGCAGCAGCATGGGGCTCATATGTATGCAATGTTTTAAATACATTTTGATGGAACTGTGTTTACAAGAACAATGTTTCATTGCTTTTGTCCACGTGAATCCTCCAAAATCCCTATCCTCACAAAACAATAATAAGAAGCCGGGCCCACCAGCGGCGCTTCATGGTGGCAGGCATATGTGTTTGACCCCTGTGGGACCTATATGCCTTTTATTAACACCTGCCTGTTAGAGGAGCGCTGCACGGTGGCTGCGAGCTGATGAGGGAAACCTGGAGCGGGTTCAGCCTGTGTCACTGGCCGTTTGCTGTTTCCATTTCACAGATGATTAATCTCTCTGTGAAGACTTGGGACGGCGCGGGCGGAGTGTATGCAGCTCTTCCTGCGCTCTCTCCCGCTGGCTGCACTCTGGCTGCCTGACTAAAAGGCCTTTAGAATTCCTGTGGAGAGAGATGTGCAGAGAGTGAATGCAGCTGGCTGGGGGTCAGTGTGTGGAGCTTTTTCTGCCATTGTGTAATTGAGGCTCTGGCAGGATTTTTTTCCTCAGTTCTTTCAAAAGGGAGTATGATTGTGAAGTGCTGCAAGGGTTTGGGGAGGGAAAAGGAGGTAGGGGGAGTGTTGCAGGGGGTGGGGGAGTTTTTATATGAAGGGGGAGGTCAAGTTGACAGGAACAAAAAGAATGTGTTCCGCTAATTTCTGTGGGGCTGGATCAACAATAATAGGCTCAATTTCTTTATTACAAATTTTATAACTACCTCCCTCCCTTTTTCCCACCCTTTTCCGCTTCCAGATCCTGTCAAGGCTCAGTCTTGTCTGTGGTCTCAACCCACAAGTACCTCAGTAATGACTGTGGCATACATAGCTGGAAATGCTCAATATTTTCTCCAGAAGAAACGGTGAATAATTAGTTCTGTACCTCACTAGTGCTTATTCAGTATACATTCTGCAAAGTGCCTGAGGAAGGACCAATAATTTACACCTAACCAAGTTCCAATTAGTTTCCCCCGTTCTTTCCAATTTAGTCTCCTCTCTATCCTTTTCATTAAACAGTCCCGATGGAATATTGATGTTCAAAACTGCGACTCTAAGCGAGACACCCCAGAAGGCATTTTGTCATGATTTAAAGGAGGGAAGGGGGCCTTGTGCATGCCATCCCTGTCAAAGCCAGGCCACTCCTGCTCAAATGCGAGCACATCCATTGTTCATTTTGGCATCAGGATGCCATGCATTTAGGAAATAATTACCCCATACCCTGCTGGTTTTATATTCTTTTTCATCTCCTTTAATGGCTTCTTGTTCATTCTCTTTTAACCCCAAACAGGACGTTATGTGCAAAATCAAGAGCTGGGTAATGGATGAAAAGAAACAACGTTCGCTACTATCATGATTGGAACGACAAGGAGGTAAGCCTTTGATGTTACAGTCAAATTTATTAATGTGATTTATCTTGCTAATCTTTTCATCTGGCCTAAAAGTACAACTGCTGTTTCTCCTCTTTTGTTTCGTCTTTTGTGCAAATCACAAGCTAATATTATGCACAGTCTTTTGTTGGTTGTATTTTGACATTACTTTTGTACAAGCTAATGACATCTGGCCGCGCTGCTTTAATTTAGAGGCTTTAAAGTCGCTCCCCACAGCGCCTATATACCAGACCCTAATTTGACTTGGCTTCACTTATATCGGTGCTGTCCTCAAAGGCAACATTGGAAAGTTTGGATTCTCAGTACTTGCCCTGTCTGTCTTTGTCACAGATCGAAGTGTTGAACAAATACTTGTTTTTGACATCCAAACCAATGATTTACCTCGTTAACCTCTCTGAGAAAGATTACATCAGGAAGAAGACCAAATGGTAAGTGCTTCGAGGAAAGGCTGGAGCCGACTCATTGCCCTCATTAATCTTCACCGAAGAGCTTTCCTTCTGCTTATGTACGGATTTACATTGATTTCTACTAACTTTGATTGAATCTGCATTTCAGCTATAAAAAGTGTGCGTGCATGCGTCTGCGTATGCATATGCTGGGGTGTGAGAATTGTGGGTGTGTGTGAGTCATAAACGGTCATATCTTTGTGAGAGGATCTGCCTGGAGGTGCCGCTAAGTGAGCTCGAACACAACATCCAGCTCTGCAAACCCCAACCAGACTCTACACTTCATTAAGCTCATACTAGCATATGGTCCCCATTTTCCATCAAAAGTTGTCATATCATGTGGAAGGCTTTAAAATGACAGAAAACAAACAAATGTGTCCATTCAAAGCCGAACAAGTGATTAAAATCATCTGGAGAGAGCCAATAAATCAGAAGGTTAACACTCTATGAATATTATAGTTATTACATCTAAATATGTCTGGCTCCAAATATTTGGTTTTGTCCTCACATGTTGTTGCTGAAGTAGTTTTACAAGCATCACTTTACAAATGAAATTCCCACGGATCACAGTGACTACTGAGGCTTTCTTGATGCACAGAGAGCTGGAGAAAAAAGATACATGTGCTTTTAATGCTAAGATACACGGATTTGCACTTTTTACTTTGCAGGCGCAACGCTATTTATAAGGTGAATTTACTGAGGATGACCTTTAATGCACTAAATAAACTTCTTCGCTGTGTTGCCAGCTCTGTTCTGTCAAAACACGTTTTATAGTAATGTCATGTGGACACAGTGAGAGCGGATCTAGAAGGCTGGTGTTAGACAACCATTATATCTGAAAAGGCTACTTTTTCCACACTACAGCCGATTTGTCAATAACACCAACTTGTGGATTGTTATTGCACTTTTCCAATTGCCCTCTAGGCTTGTGGTGTCCGTTCTTCCAAAATTAAATTTTAGTGCTTCGCTTGGCAGCATTGTATTACAAGGGAAGTTGTTTACCTATGACTGTTTGTTAAAATGTTCCTGACACAAAAGTATGAGTGTCAGACGGAGGGAGGAGGAAGAGACCTCCTAAATCAAATGATTCATGACAAGTGGAGCATCCGTCATCAGAAGGAAGAGGGTTTTTTTTCATGTTGCGTGTGCGTCCCTCTTTTTTAACTGTGTGAAACGCAATAAATCTTGGAGCGTTTTAAAGAGCCAAACAGTAGTGCTCAGGTATCCTGAGGGCGCCACAATGAACAATGCCAACATCAAAGTGTTGATGTTTGACAAGTGATGAGTCACTTCCCTTGTCCAGAGAGCAGCTCACACCTGTATGGAGATGATTACAGGTAGATCTAGCTGGCCCTAATTGTACAATAAATGCTGCTCTCAGCTCTAATGGCAGCTAGTCTGCAGCAGAGACGCCAGACTGCCATTTGGCTGTCGCCATGCTCCCGTGTTTTCCCACCAGCACGGTTGAGATGATGATACGGTTAAGAACTATTCAAAGCAAACAGCAAGACAAATTGCAATCTCAGCTCAAAAATGTGCGGAGGAAAAGAGGGCGAATCCAAAAATGAGGCAAATAAGCCAATCTCATCTGTGTCTCTCGGGACATCCATTCAGGCCATTTCACAGGTTCAGTTTTTTCAAGTGGTACCGTTTTATATTCTAGGTGTTTTGTTCATGCTGCCACTCAGGCTTTATGTTAATGCTCCAGCAGCATGCTCCACCAAACATTATTTTATGAGTTTAATGTATCTAAGTTAATTGATTTCCTTATGACACACACACTGTCACCGGTTGTAGAGACCACAATTGATTATTGCTGTAGCTTTTGTCTCACATGGGAGATTGCAGCAGTTTGATCAAACTTTTCGAGCTTTCAACAGCGGTCCATTGTGAACCAAGATCATCCTGTTTGGAGTCTGGGAAGCTGCCCTTGTTTAGACGAGAATACACAGTATTAGCTTCAGCAAGCCATCATTAATGGAGGGATCAGACGAGGAGCAAGGCCTCCTTTCATCCCCAGGTTCTCTGCTGGAGACAGTACATCATTTACTGTTGAGAGGAGCACATGGCTCCAATCCTATACAGTGCATGTGTATTAGAATGTGTACATGTGCATGTTTGAAGTCTGTTTCAGAGGCGACTCCATGCTCATTTGGATGCTCGTGTAATTGCGGTGTGGAGATCAAAGCATCGCCGGCCGAGTGATGTTCCAGAGGAGACTTTACCACATAGCCCTCTCCTCTGTGCAGAGGGGGCCGCCTGCTGCTCGCCGCTCCCCTCTCCCCTCTAACCATGCACTGCCCCCTGCACATCCCCGCTCGTAAAAAATGATTAAGGCTGCATTTGTCATGTGTTTATGACTGAGAGGCATTGCGTGATAGGGAATGGCATCTACAAGAGTCTATCAAGAGGCTTTCTCCTCTTTCCTCGGCGTCAGTGAGCTGCCTCGAAGACTTTTTTCTCCGTGCCGCATACCGAGTTTGTGTGTTAGAGAGGGTCATTAGAGCACTGTTGATGATGTGCTGGCTGCAGCCTGCCCAGTGTTAGTGTGTTTTCACTTGTCAGTTATTGTTTATTTTATAAGCTTTTGGCCTCGCCAGCTTTATCAGTCTTCATTTCTTTTTAATAGGTTTGATATCAGACATTTATTCAATCCTCCTCAGAGAACCAAGAGCAGTCCCATTTTGAAATGGAAAAAAGCACATTTGAGAATACTCCAGGTATGCTGTGATGTTTTTCTCTCTTGTCATTTATTTTTCTATTTTTTTTTTTCTTCTTTTGGACAATGTGCATTAAAGTAAATTGGTGCCTCTTAAGTAGATAAGTTGACCTTTAAGGAAACCAGCAAGCGTGACCTATGCCTGTGAGTGTGTGCCGTGTGGGTTCTCCTGGTGAGTGTAAGAACTGCAGGGTACTATTGCTTGGAGCTTTTATTAACTGTGAATACTGTGTGTTTGTGTGTGTGTGTGTGGGTGGGTGGTTGTCTGTCTGCCTGCTTGTATGCAAGTGTGTATATGTCAGGGCATGTGAAGACCTACTTCTCTCTTTAGTCTGTACTCTTATTATTACACTCATTCAAACGTGTTGAATACTTTGTCTCTTTGACGATTATTTTATTCTAAATGTGTGTTACATTAGCTACCTCTGTCTTTATGTTTGGGAAACCACAGCTGAAATAGTTACATACCGCAGCTGCTCTTCTAGTCAGCCTTTGTAATCATCTTTTTTTCCCTGCCATAAAGGCACGAATTGATCTTTCATAGTTAATTACCTACATATTTGTCTGGCATGGTGTAATTCAGAAAATTGTTTGCCATGCTTGTGCTCTCATCAGCCATTTCTAACTATGATGATGAAAAGACAGCTTGGGTCTGGACAACAATCAGTGTGTCTCAGCACTTCAGGAGACTTGTTTTTAACAAGTCTTTGTCCGGTTTGATCTCAGAAAAAAGGCTTCGTTTTTATGTTTGGGTGTCTTTGAGAAAGACACTGACTCAACCGCTGTCTACTTTTCTCATTATAAGTAAAAAGGATATGGTTGGAGGTATTTTATATTTTTTCTTAGGTCAACAAATCTCATATAAAAAGATTAAAACCAACAATGAATGAATTCTATAAAGTGTTGTGTGTGTAGCCAAAACTTGATCTCATCCCTCCGTGCCATAGAGCTCCATTGTTGTCTAAAAACAATTAAATTAGCATCAGTGAGCCACACCGCTCACTGAGTGACATTTTCCTTTATAACAACATGGACATATAGTTTATTTTGATTTCTGCTCTTAATACCCACTAGCTGACTAAATGTGTATCACTCCACAGCTGAAAATAGTCCCCAACAAATGCATTGTGTACTCTTGAGTGACGTTTGCTAAAAACTACAGTGCCCAGCTGTTTACGCAAACAATGTATCCTTTTTACAGAATTAAACTATGTATCTGTAACCCGTTTTATAGGGATTTTTTGACAATAAGACAAATACAGTATAACATCGGCGTTATCCTAAATATCTATTGAAGTCACCCTGCAGGATCTAATGCACTGAAAACACGAGCTGACATCTCTGATGCTCAGTTAAAAAGAAATCCAACCGCAGTTAAGGAAGGAGAAGAAAATGTCTTTGCTGAGACTGATACTCTGGTTGGCCTGTAGGAGGAGCTTTGACAATTAAAGTAAAGGAAGCCCTGACAGGAGTTGCAGCATGGCATTTGTCTCGAGAGCACACACCTATAGCTTTAGTGTTGACTTGTATTGTGTTATATGCATTTTTGGGGGTTTTGAATAAGCACAGTAATAAGTTAAAAATGCATTTTCTTTTTGTGTGATAATTTTGACAAACAGACAGCTATTTCTGAGTACCCGTCAAGATTTAGAGACAGAAGATCAACTGAGATGGGGAGACACTATTGTGATTCACTGAAAGCCACTCCATGAAAGCAGTCACTGCAGCCCACTTCAGCTACTCCAAACCCTAATTCCCATAAACACAACTGAAACTTTATTGAGTGCAAAACCACTGGCACCATCCAAGTTTTTAGGAACCACTATCTGGGGAGTTAGCGTTCCCTTTTCAAAGCTGTGAGGGAAATATACGATCACTTGCTCTTTTATATTTTGTGCACAGTCGGCCACTCTCTTCTTGTGCAGTGTGGCATCCTGAGAAACACTTTCCCATGGTAAGATGTTTATTCTACTGCCCACAGTCAGTCCTTAATGGATGCCTTCAGCTAGCTTTCAATGAGAGAAAACAACAGGAGAGGCTGTACAGTAAAACTGAAACAGATGGAGCTAATAAAGTCCTGTCTGTCCAGTTAGCCTGGTAATTGACTGTCCCCTGTCCAGGTAATGAAAGGACACTGTTAACATGTCACCTCATTGTCTTTTGTTGTGTCCTGGTGGCAGCACTGTTTTTGTAACTAATGAGACAGACCCTAAACTTGAAGATAAAGAGACATTTTCTGTTCTTGTTTGTTCTTTAATGTCCCTGCAAGAAATCGGCTTGCTCTCAAAAATCCGATACAGATCGTCACTTCACCCTCATTTGTCAAGCCCAAGGACGCTAATGCCGAGTAGGTCTCCTGCAGTTTATAATGTATGTAGACACCCCTGTAGCAACACAACATGCTCGCTTTCTCCGAAGGCGCCCTGGGAATTGTTCCCCTGCAAAGTCCAAGCTTGGCGTAACATAAAAAAGGAAATGTCTGCAAGTTTAGAGTCTGTCTAATGATACGTTTTGATAGCTTTAGCTTTGTTCAGCTGTGCTTTTCATTATCGTTGCGATAAGGCTAAGCCCGAACACACATGCAACAGTGAGTTGCCTTTGGCCTCGGCAGCTCTAATGAGACAAATAAGTGAATTTAGTGTTGCCACATACATCTCCTAAACGCTTATTATCAGGATTATTGTTGAACTGTTGTGAGGGGAGGGGGAAAAAGATGCAGGATTGGAAGGGGACATGATTGGCTGATGTTACATATGTCCTTGATTACCTTCCTTCTGCTTTTATTCTAATAAGTGGCATTCTTTGTACTCCCTAGGACAGCTAGACAGTCTGACACACGATGAGAATAAATATTGCATGTGGAAGACATTAAGCTGTCATCCAGGGAAAAAAAAGAAGAAGAGATGGAGAAATCCGTGTGGTGTTCTTCGCCGCGCTACACTTTGCCTGCTCTTGTCACAATTGTCACATTTTGATGACTCCCCCCACTCTACCCCAGCCCCCTTATTTTCTCTCGCCCAGTCAACTGCTCTGAATGACAGCATGGATACCCCATATAGAGAATTATTTTTGGTGATGCAGAATGTACTCCTCTGGGTTACTGTTTGAATTGTAGATGTTTGCTTTTTTGTCATCCCCCTCTCACAAATACCCTTAAACAAGGATATAGCTTCGATAATGTGTTCTCAGAAGCCATTGTAAAGACGAAACTGGGGGAGATGATTTTTTTTTTTAGGGTTTTATCTGTCATGTGCAAACATTCAAAGTCACACAAATGTTATGGGTGAAGTTATCAAAGAAAAAGTTGTTAGAAAAAGCTTGTTACCAGCACACCCCTGAGGTTTGTTTGAGATATGATGTGAGATGATGCTCTTATTAATTAAAGCTGCTCCCATTGTGCCTGCGCTGGGTTCTGTTTCCTACAGCCTGTGATTGCTTTGAAGGCTGAAAGAAGTTAACAATATTGGAGATAGTGTGTGTGTGTTTGTGTGTGTGTGTGTGTGTGTGTGTGTGTGTGTGTATATGTGTGCGCGTGTGTGTGTGTGTGTGCGTGTGTGTCAGATCTCCTTCCTTTTTAGAGGCTGATGTGTAATGCCTTTCGATCAGGCCATGGCCACAGGGAGCAGAGAGCGTCTGCACTCTTGTCGCTCAGGAGCTCACCACTGGGAGGATGAAAAGCTTCCCACAGAGCTCCCGACTTCCCAGCCTCAAAAGCCACCATGAGCTCATACCTCTCATAGCTGTCTCCCTCCGTAGAAGAAGGACAGAGGAGGGTGTTAGTATGCGCTGTGTGCTGCAGCATTCCCCTCTAAGATGCTTGTCCCTGCAATTGGGGTGCAGCAAAACACAGGTGACCCTGGGTTTATTACTTGATGAGTCTGTGCCTGGCATGCACGCCAGCAGCTGCCAAGATTTGTGGAACGGCTCAGTAACACAATCGGCTGGTTGGGGCGGCCCCAGCGCCCTTTGCCTTGGTCCTGTGTGGAGCTGAGGTGCCATTGCGGTAACTGGGAACACCTGGCCAGTGTTCCTAAATTATTTAAGCCCGCCTGCACAGACACCCGTCGTCGATCCCTTCTCCCCTCTCCAGGTTGGGTGTGTCAGTGATAAAGCTGTGGTGGATGCAGGTAGTGGATTACTCTTCAGGTCTGTCAACATTCAATTGCATCTGAAAGGAGCTCACAAACTGGAGGTGATGGCCCACCTTTTACAGGCTTAACTGGCTAAGCACTCCTAATAAAGCCAACCTGTATGAATGTATGTTTGACGCAGGCCCAGGTCATTGTCTCAGGTAGCTGCCCCTGTACTTTAGAAACTCCCATTGTTTTCCCGTCCTGAGCCATTTAAGCAGATCAAAGCTCTGACAAAGCCCAGGGAAGCCCCAGGCATGCGGAAACACAGGCAACCCCCCCCCCCCCCCCCAGGATTCCCACACAAAAAGACAAATAGACTAGCCCCAGAGGGTGGCCCCCTGTGGGACATCTCCATTCAGAGCCAGCCTGTTGTGGAAGCTTCAATTGTTTTTTTTCCTCATTTCACTATATTGTGCTTTAAAATGTATTGTAAATACAACAACATCAAATCTCGAGCCGAGAACAAATAACGTGACATATTTTTCTAGGTGTAAGATAAACCTCTATTGGCTATTATTGTTTTGGTTTTGTCAGTTAACATAAACCAAAAAATATGAAATTAATGCGTAACATCTTTTAGATTTGTAAAAGTTTGACGAGAGAACTATTTTCCTCTTTGAATCGAGAGCAGCAGGAAAAGCATAAACATGGCTTGTTCCTTAGCTTTGTTTGAGCCAGAAAGCTGGTGAATGATTAGCAGAAATAATGTCCCTGTCACCCTTAATCACATTAAAACGTGGTTAATATTTAATTTTCCCCACTTGATATGCAAAAATTTCCACTTGATTTGCAGCAGAGGCCATTGGAATTCCATTATAAAAAGAATAAAAATTTCAGGCATCATTTGTTCAGAGAGGGATATCAAGACCAGAAAGTGCTGAATCTTTCTATTAACCGAGCAGTGAGAGATGACACTCAGTGCTGGGACATAATAGGAGACTGACAAGACACAGACAGACACACACACACACACACACACACATACACACACATTCACAATCTTGCACACTGGATTTTACATGAACAAATATTGTATCTGTTATTTCTGTCATGGAAGTTCACATCTCCGCGTAGAATATTTTGAATTTTCTCTTAAAACGTTTGGATATTAAGAAGAAAAAAAAAACTGCATTTAAAAAAGCAGTCAATTTTCAAAAGAGGGGATGCTGATACAATGCCATTGAGCAGACTTTATGTCTAGAAAACATGATTCTTGTCAACATTTAGATTTTCTCTGAAAAAAACATTTACATGGAGACCTTTTATGATTTAGAATTTTATGAATGACAAGATGAAAAAAATCTGCAGCATGTTTTACATAAACATTTCCCCAATTTACACATCCTCATAGAATTCCACACAAATAATTGGAAAGGACATAAATACAAATTGCAAAGTGGCATGGGTAGACAGCGGTGAAGTTGACAGAATCGGTTTTGGGAGCCATGTTGACGGAACATCAAAGCTCTTAATTGACAGTGCTTTGTTTCTGGAGTTGAGGGAAGGGGGAGTTTCGTGTTCCTGTGGCAAGGTGTTTGTCTGGTCCTGTGTCACTCAGTGCAAGGACCCAGAGACCCCCGTGCTCATTTGCAGCTCACGTTCTCCGTCTCGGCTTCACATTATTAAAATCATCCCTCAGCCTTCTACCGAGAGCCTCTTTGTTACTTGGCTGGCTTGGCTCAGCTCTGTCAAGTCTTCACCAATTACAGTCTCAGGTACAATGGTCTATTCAAAGGATCACAGCCCTTGACTGGTGTGGAGAGAGTGATTTGTGAATCATTATTCAGCCGCCTGTAGAGTACGCAATACCTGAGGAATGCAAATAACGTGCCACCAAATAGACAGCTGTGCTGCTAAAAGTGACAAACTACAGCTGTTATTATCTCAGATTGGATTTTTTTCCCCTCTTGGAGCGCCCGCCATCTCCTGTTTTCAGCTTTTCAGGCTTTGACTAAATGTGTTTTTATTTTTTCTGTCCTTTTATTGGTGAGACATGGCAACTATCTTATTGCGTTGGCAGTCAAATGTCGAACAGAAAGGGAAATATTAGGTTACATATCTTAATAGATGTGCATCTGAAGAGGCATGAGGCATTTCAAATGTACCCTGTAGTGTTATTCTACCTTGTTTGGGAGAAACATCCAGTCAAAGCAAAATTGTGCTCTCCCTGTCATATGTTGTTTATTGATAATCATTAGGTAGGAGCAGTGATATGGTTTTGTAGGTGATAAAGCGGTGACATTGTTATTGGAATAGATGTGGTATTGAGGTGGTTGGGTCCCTCCCAGTCTTTGATTCTTATGGGCTTTAAACAGGAAACTAGGATTACAGATAATGACAGGGACCCCTTAGAATCAATCCAGCCTAGGAGCTCGGTCAGAGCCGCCGTGTGAAAATGGATTTGTGTGATGCTGTTCTTTGAGACCTGTCCAATCCCAGCCTGAGAGCTTGTGGGGCTAATCTCATAATTGCCCTAACCCCCTTGTATTGTTCTGACTGAGAGTTACCATTAAGTGTGAGGATATCTTTGTCCTGCAATGTCAGGTGTCCTGCTGGACAAAAAGAGAAAAAAAACCTCAGGTGTTAAAGACATTGACAAAGACATTTATGAGTAAGGAGACACTTTGCGGTCATTTTTTTACTCTCTCCTGGCTTTATGTTTAGTTGAATGAACTCTATTTGTTTGTTATCGTAAAAATCCATCCAACGCTTTTGTGTATGTGTTTTGAACTGGACGGAAAGAACATGCACTCGGTTTACAATACTTAAGTACAATTCTGAGATACGCATACTTGAGAATCTCCATTTTGTGCGCCTTTTATTGCCCTTTATACCTCTTCTCATTACATTTCACTGGAGAATCTTGTACTTTTTACTTAATGCATTTATTTTACAGATACAGTTTTTTGCAGATTATTTTTCATGAGAAAGATATGATCAGCTTATAATAATTATGCATTGTCCTCTCATCAGTCATTTGGATTTGTTATGAAATCCTTTAAATCAGTCAACATATTTTAAGCTGAATAAAAATCAACTTTGTTTCACGTATTTGTTGAATGCAGTACTTGTACTTGTATTTTTAGAGTTTTTACAGTTTGATATTGCTGCTGTTACTTTTTAAATCTTTGTGGATCTATACTCTTTTCTATGAGACAATGTCAAGTCAGAATTTTAAACACTTTTAAGGAAACAAAGTCTCCTGCAAACACTCATATGTTCAGCTGTTCTCATGGCTATGCATACACCAGCGGATAACAAATACTTTCATGTGAATCAAGTCCTCCAACTGCTTTTGTTGCTGCTGATTTTTTTACCAGGTTGGTGAAAATCAAGGAGTGGGTGGACAGTCGATCATGACCCCGGAGCCTTGGTCATCCCCTTCAGCGGCAGTCTGGAGAGCCAGCTACAGGACAAGAGTGAAGAAGAGGGGGAGAAGCACTGCACAGAGCACAAGACGCAGAGGTTAATTATCATTCAGTCCCCCCACACTTTATTATCAGCTGTGTCCTCCATGCACTCCTTTAATTGCATGTGCTGATAGAATAATAAATGGCATAGTAATTACCATTATAAAGCAAAGGATCCCTCTTCTTACCGAACAACTCAGTCAAAGGGTTTTCCTCTAAATTAAGTTTTTAACTGTCATCTGTCATCTGTAGGTATAATTATAACTTGGGCATTTTGGGTTTATTGTTCTCGTGTGAAAACCTCTGTAGAGAGAAAAATTGTGACAGCAGATGTTTTTTTTTTCCTCTTGGTGCAGAAGGAGGCATCGTGTTGAATTCTTAAAAATGCTAAATGAGTCTACAAGCTTTCTAATTAATCACAGAAACCATTGGAGAGTTGAATGTCTTATGTGAAACGAAGTGACCCATCTTATTCACTTAATGACTTTATATTGGAATGAATGGGGCCTTGCCACTGAAGTGAACTTTGTCTTGGCATTAGCGGCAATAAATAATACTTAAACAGTTCAGACCCCTCGATTTAAACTGAAATTTCTCTCCACCAGTGCCCTGAGCAAGATCATCAAGGCAGGCTACGCAGCCCTGCTGCTGGAGTGCTTCTTCACTGCTGGACCCGATGAGGTCCGCGCATGGACCATTCGGGTAAGAGCCAGCTGCCTGCTGTGCACATACATATGAGTGCGAGGCTGTGTACCAGACACGCACGTACAGGAATACACACACAGTGTCCCACGTTCCACCCTGCTGGCACCCTCACTGATATCACACACTTTCAACTTTGTCATGGTTGTGCCTTAGCTAGTCATTACAGGCCAAGGATAACTTCAATTACTGGTGAGCTGCTGAACAGTGAAAGTGGGGGCTACATTGATTGAGGAGGGCAACAATTGATTTTGCCCATTACGTCCATGAGAATGTTTCCATCCTGTGCAGATCTGCCTGCCCTCCTCCTGCCGCTGGAGATAAGGAGCCTGTGCATTGTGCCTGCCTAATCTGTGTGACGGAGGGTTGTCTGTGCCAAAATTGATGTTGCTTTTCATTCGACTGTTTGTGGGCCTTGCAGGGGGCTCCTCCTCCCTGTGTGTCTCAGTTTACTGAGCCTGGCCTGCCAAGAGCTTCAACTGGATTGCAGGATTTACATGAATACAGACGTTGGCTTTGCATGCTGGTATTGTGTAAATATCTTCTTTTTTTTTCTTGAGGAAATAGAAGGATTGAGTGCCGCTAAAAAAAAGGTATTAAGACTTACATATTGTTAGATAATTTATGTCTAAAAGTACTCTTCAACAAACTTTTTGAAAACTAAAGATTTGAGTTGTATTCTGTCACACTTAATCATATCCATTCTTCCATCCGTTCAGAAATTTGATATGGGGGTTATAATTTAAAACTTCCCACAAACATTACTTGGACAACCGTTTTCAAAAAGTATTGCAATTTTCCACAATGATATTTATTCAAAGAATGTGTTGCCAAGCAGATCATTATGGCTTTGTTCCCTGAATGTGAGTTATTTCCATTTTGATGTTACAATAAAATTCTCCAGTTTGTCTGTTCAATATCTTTGTAGAATAGGCTGCATTATCATTGCAGATACTGCTTGAAATCCTCTAAAACCGACATTACTTATGTATTACCTGCAGGACATTGGAAGCTGTGTTTGTGTTGTGCATCATATCTATTTGACAGGACGCAATGAGCTTTCAAGGGGATACATGTTATTCTCTTCAAGATTCAGTTAGTATACTAAATGAGTGTATAATGACAGATAAACATCAATATTTCAAAATACATAAGACGTTATTTAACTATATATATATATATGTTTTTTTGTTATTTATTTATTTTTTGTTGTTGTTTTTTTGTTAAGTTGTGAATTTAGGTCCATCTGAAATGAATGGCATTAGATTGAAAAAGTGTCTAAGCACTGTTCTTGTGTGCAGCCAGAAACTTTTAATTATCCACCACTAACCCTAATGTGTTGAAATGTTCAATTGAATTGATAATCATAGGAACCCCTCCTCTGAGTTGAATGCAGCAGGACAACACCAGCTGGAATATGAGCTGAACACCAACTATAGATCCACGGATTTCTCACAAAAACAAAGCACCAGTCAAACATGTTTTTTCTCTCATGAATCTATTTGACGTGTGTTAAACTGCATTTACAGCCGGTTATCTCATAGGATGATCTCCAGTCTTGTGGCGTTGTAACGTCAAAATGTGAAAACAGATTCTCTATGTTGCCAAATGTGCCTTTATTAAATGACTCCAAACTGTTTTAGGTTTAAAGTCACAATATGCACTAATAATACAGGAATTCATCACAGCATCTGATATTTCTTGTGTTATGTTGCAATGTAAGAAAATACAGACTCAGTAACTATTCTTTTTTTAAAGATTATTTCAGAGTGTTGCTTTTATTAGTTTGTTTACAAAGAAGAGAAACAGGAAGTTAAGAAAGGGGGGATAGCATGCAACACACCCCTCCTGGTCAGATAGGAACACAGTACGTCGCTTTCATTATACAGAATGAGCCTTCGATCGCCTGCCAACAGGACGCCTCATGCTGATACAAATATTCCCATTTTGATCAGAAATGCAAATTGCATTTCTATGCACCAAATTGTTTGTGTTCTTTTGCCAATGACTGGATCAGATAATTATTTTAGTGCCGTACTTCACATGAATATCACATTTCCATGTAAGGAACAGTCATCTTCAAATAGCATCATTTATTTATTTATATTTGATATAAATATCAAATGTAATCTTATAAATGATATAAAACATGTCCACACAAGTTTATAAACGGGGCCTGTTGTTAAATATTTTCATGATGGCTTCTCAGACAAGTACAGGCCAGAGGGGAAGGTGAGCTCACTTCCTTTTCTTTCTTTTTTTTTTTTTACACAGACACATTTCAGTCAGATGACATCACCGGGTTAATGCGCACACTCATCTCAGCATGACTGATGTCCTCACTATATACAAAAAAAAGTCCTGAAACACTTCAAAGGCATCTTCAAAAACACTGTTGTCCTCATGGACATAACTGATTACAGCCAGCCTTGATTGTGTGTGAGGGGCATTTAGTCAGGTAAGCATCAGTGGGTAACTATATTAAGCCAATACATCTTGCATTGTAAAAACTCCACTCAGTAATGTCGTGTTCCTAAGTCCTTTAACATGCTTTATTAGGCAGCCTCGAGGTGACCATTATCTATCAGCCTGCTCCGCATAGCTCTTAACTAGGACAATGTGGATCTCTTGTTATGCTCCGTATGAAAAAAATCCCTCCCTTAATCTATTTTTCTCCAGATAGACAAACCTTGATGCTGATTAATGGTAGTTAAACTCACAAGCACTCCGTCAACGAGATTGCAAAGAGATCGTAATGTATTAGAGTCATTAAATACGCATCATTCTTTTGGCATGAAATATGTTGACCCCAACCTGATTATATATACATAATTAAAACTGCTCAACAGTTCCTGAGCACAGAGCTGCAGAGCAGAGAGAGAGAGCGAGCAGGTCGACAGGCAGGAGTCATAATGATACACAGCAGCCACGTCACTTATTTGGGTCATTTGTCATTTCCGTCCCGCATTATTTCAGTGCATATAAATTGCACATTTTATCAGTCAGTTGTGTCTTTGAGTTTAAAAGAGGATGCAAGGTACAAAGAATATATAAAACTATTAAATTGTTATGTTGTGTTTTGTAAATTGGCATCTGAAATAACTTTAGGCGCAGCTCTAAATGTATATGTTTTGAGGATAGAATCATTAAGTCAATTCAAAGACATCATAAACAGCTTCATACACGCCCTGCATCTCGAGCAGTGAAATATTATTGAAGGTTTGAAATGAATTTGAATGACCAAACTCTGCTGTGCCAAAATAGTAAGGCCTATAGTGCAGTGAGGCCTATACCACCCTGGCCTCTCACCGCAACGCTGGGTCTTCTTGCTGTCATGTCCAGAGAGCCGAGCAGCGACCCACAATGAGGCGAGATTGCTTGGACAGAAATCAATACCACCACGGAATGGGAATCAGAAGGCATTGATAGCAGTGCTGGGTCCTTATCGGTGTCCAGGCTGCCCTAGCAGGGCACAGCCGAGTGGAAAGCTATCCAGAAATCAGGGCTGAGGCAAGAATACCCCTGACTGAAAACACCCCCGAGTGATGCTCACAACGCTATCACCCTATCAAACACCATGTCGCTCGCATGCTGCAATCCATCTTCTCCAAAACAATTCATTTGTCCTCTCTTTTCCTTCCTCGTGACAGAAAGGAACTAAGGCTCCACAGGCTGCAGGGAAGATCCACACAGACTTTGAGAAGGGCTTCATTATGGCGGAAGTAATGAAATTCCAGGATTTTAAAGAGGAAGGCAGTGAGAACGCTGTCAAGGTGAGCAGTCAGGGTGCCAGCAGAGATGAGGGGAAGTCTCCTGTGATCAGTGGAGCTGACAGTCACCACACAGCTCCGACTGCAAACCGCTCTTCACCTTTACTCAGGGGAAGAAATTACTGCACACACTCCAGCACCACTCCTGACAAGCCAACTGATTCTGGCTCTAAACACTGCCATTCTGCTCCAGCTCTGCATATCTTTATCACAATGTGTCTTAACTGGCTGATGGCAGCATTTGGTCGTGGCTCAGCACAGTTGCTCGGAGGTAGCACTTTGTCTCCTCACCAGGCATTTATCAGATCTATAGAGTGTGCTGTTAGCTCAGAGCTCTCCGTTTCCAAATCCCCAAGCCACTGCAAGCATGTGACAGTGATATAAAGCAGCAAGTTAAATAAAGTGTGAAATTCCTCAAATCAGGACTTTTTCGTGCATGGCTAGCGCATAAATATGATTTCCGTATCTTATTTTTATGAAGGCCAGTGTTTGTTTTTGACTTTTTAACTGGGGTGTGGGTTGTTCATGTGCTGCATCAGCTACTTTGCAAAATGCTTTTCCTTCCTACTACGAGTGTTGTTTTTAGGGTTTGGCATTAATTTAGTTTCATATCGGCAAACTGTAATTTGGTAATTGAAGGTACAGAGTTAATAATCCGTTAATCAACGCTGTAGGATGCCTTTCAAATCAAAGATGCTCTTTTTCATGCCTTAATTTCTGTTTTAAAAATTAAATTCTAAGTTGATTCAATTAAAGTATAGTGACTTAAACCTTGCTATGTGTGACATTTGTGAGAAGCAGCTGCAAGCCATGCTATTACAATCCCACTATCACCACCATCAACTCCATGTGCCCACTTACAGACTCAACTAATGTAATTATGGTGACACGGGGACCAGTGTGGAAAGGAAGCACTATGAAAACATTTAAATCTCTTTACTATTCAAGCCTTTTTTTAGATTTTAATGCAGCGGCAGTGTATTGTCCACACCCATCATAAGCTGCAAACAGAGGGTGAAGCGTGTGGGTCCCTGGGGAGTTCCACCATTGTTATCCGAGGTTGAGATCTGAGTGTATAGGTCCTTACTGCATGCTCCCTTACTAATCCCTTTTTGGGCCTCATAAGAACATTGAGCGTTTCTGACTGTGGCATTAATGTCTGTTCTATTTAATGCCAGTTGTGGGGATAGGCTGTCTGAATACGGCCAGTGTATGGGGATATCACATTATTAGTAATCATATCTGCTTAAGCCAAGCTTGCTGCTCCAGATGGCTGCTTTCAAGTGCAAATGAACCAGTTAGACGTGTCTGGTTTAATACATACTCAGGAATCACAAATAGCCATTGATTTTTTTCCCTGTCTCCCTCTCCATCCAGTGTTTCTGGTGGTATTGAGCTTGGATTAAATGGTCTCCTGAGCCTTTAAAGGGACATTGATTCTTCTAATTAATTGTGCGCTGTGCAGAACCAGAATGCATAAACCTGTCCGTATTAGCACTTCAAGTCAATTATTTTTGAGTTTGCCGGGAAGGAGAACAAACACTTACTGTATACAAAAGAAATGTTAGAACTTATTTTTGTTTCCTTGAGAAGTTTGATACTGCTGTAATCTAAGACTTATTAACATTTTGTGCTTGTACACAAGGAAAAGAACAGAGGATTCTGTCATTGGGAATTCAGGTGCCCCTTGAGCAAAACATGGATGCGTGTGCGTGTGCGTGCGTGTGTGTGTGTGTGTGTGTGCGTGCGTGTGTGTGTGTGTGAGAGAGAGACAGAGAGAGAAAGACAGAAAACTATTCTTTTTCCACTATTATTTATTTACAATGCACACTGTTATTATGTGCTCTATTGTTAATTCGGTTTTTTTCTTTCCTATGTTACAGGCAGCAGGGAAATACAGACAACAGGGCAGAAACTATGTTGTTGAAGATGGAGACATCATCTTTTTCAAGTTTAACACCCCAAATGCACCAAAGAAACAGTGACACAAGAACAATCTGTTTGTTTACATAACTATCTTGTTCTTCTTACCCTTTGTTGGCCTGATACCCACTGCCACACTCTCACATTAGGATCAAATCCCCCCTCTGCTCCAAAGCACAGGTTCAGTAAACTCTGACAGCTTTGCTATTTAAGATCAGGATCGGCCCCCACTCCAAATTGTTGCAGCATTTGAAGGAGCATATTACTCTCCAGATACCTCATTAATCTCCATCACGGGTGCCAGCACTGACACAGCTGACAGTGGGGACAATGCCACCTGCTCTTCTCCCCCTTCTGCAGATAATGCATGTTTTACAGTAGCCCAGATGTCTACACTCAATAAAACATTTGACAAAACCAGTCTGTGTGTGTTTTGGGATGTCTGTATTGAGTGGGAAGCTGCATGGGGATGGTGATAGTGGTCCTGCCGACCACTGATTAGAGAATTAAAAGACACAGCTGACATTGACTGTAGCAGAGAGGGGACAATTATAATTAAATCTGTTCAGTAATGCTGATTTTAGAAGGGCACATGCAGGATGCAGGTGTTTCGGCCAAAAGAGCTGGTCAGTTTAAATGATTATTTGTAAAGTGATTGAGTTAACCTTTCATTTACAATTTTCATTTAATTTATGATTGATGAATATATGTGTGTCCTCTCTTTCACAGTCCCGACAGTACTTTCTTGCAAACCTCTATTATAGCATCTTTGTTGTGTTTACAGTTTATTTTTCCTGTCCCTGAACATTGAAGGCAAATACACACCTACAAATAAATAGAATTAAATATGAAGAAATATTCAAACCATTTTTTATAAAAATAAAAGTCCACATCTTGTGATATTCTGTATAGTATTAAAATAGAGGGTGACACAATCCACAACCAGAAAACGATTGCTGTTGTCTGAAGTAGTGTTTTTCTCGCCTCTATACTTTGTGTGCAAGTGTTTGTGAAGCGTTTATGCTGATGGAATTGTATGGCTGCAGCCGCAGTGCTCCAAAGTAAGATTGTATTCTCCGTGGGAGTCCGAACAAAGAGCTGTAGATCAGCAGTGCTTTGGTGAATATCTTGTAACCATTAAGACTGCAGAGAACAAAATGGCCTTGTGATGGGAACAAAAAGATTGAATAAAAATGGTCATTTTACGGAGATAGTATTGCATATCCAAGTTTTGGAAAGGAGCTTGAGCCTGTGCTAGCACTACAAAGCACAGTGTTTGTCATGGAAATAAGGTGGATTATAGTCTTTGAGGTTTGAGATCAGTGGCAAAATATAGGATAGTGTTTATTGTGGTTGGATGGAACGAAAGAAGGATGACAACATGTGTATAAAACAACATTAAGCTTACTTTGCCTGGTTGCTTTTGCATTAACCACTGATTTTAATCACTTAAAGATATTTCATGCAGCAGGCCAACATTTACAGCGCTCATATACTGTCCTCTGTGCAACAATAGGCTGTTTTCGGCTCACTTTTTTCTAAGTGAAACCATACCGATCCTCTGGAGAACACAATGGGGGCTTTGCATTCCTCTCGAGGTGGTGGTGGTGGTGTTGGCCAACCTAAACCCCACATACTCATCTGCTGTAGTTTTGAGGCTTGGAGATTGACGAGTTGTTGCCAGTGGTCTGGGTCGTGGAGTATTTTGTTTCTCATAAAGTGACAATAAATATTCTCAGAGCGAGTAATAAAGCTATTTAGAATCATGCAGATGTAGTATAGGAACAAAACAACATAACAAAGAGGCAAGAATTATAAGAATGGAATAATATTATTATGAATTATAAACTCACTGGGTGTCCTTTCTGTCCTGCAAGTATACATGCAAACATTAGCACCTGATATAACCATTATCAGAAGTCGTAGGTGGATTGTTAGAGAAGTCTAACTGGTTTAACCTCTAAGTACATCTAATTAAAAACAAGTCCAGAAATATGACAGAATCTCTGTAGACACAAATGTTCTGTCAGCACCATCAATCAAGCGGTGCCACTCTGCCCAGAGGCAAACCACAGTGGCATCAAACCAAGAAGGCTAAGAGTGGAAAGCTCGCTTTCAAACACACACCCAGGGAAACAGACTGCGGCCTGCTGTTGTAAATCACATGCACACCAAAGACCTTTGAAGAACTTTTAAAAAAGGAATGTTTGACACATAACAAATACACATATAAATAACTACGCTATTTTTTAAAGCAGCTACGATGCACAAGGGATTGTGTGGGGAAATGCAATGGTTATTGTTAATGCATTGTATCATATTATTACAGACAGGAATCATCTCTATTTTGGATGATCATAAAAGTGTTGCCATGTTGTAATTACTGCTATTGTGTGACTTCTCTGTCTGTTCTGATACTATACGCATTCATATGTTACATCTGTACCTTTCATGCAACTCTTATTTATACGTAGTTATATTCTCAGTTCCAGAGACAGAGATTTGATATTCCATCCACACTTCTGTGCTGCACCAGATTCAATTCTCTCTCCCAGCTCCCATTTACAGTGTCCCACGAGGTGCCTCCAGCAGGGCAGTTTCTCTCCGTGGGGTCACTCTCTTTTGGACTGGCCTTCATGAAAACAACTGTCAATATGTTAATATGAAACACTCAGAGCCATTGTGGGCTCACTCTGGTACTCCTCTTATCCTTCCCATTCTGCTCTGTGCCTCAACAACAATGTTCACCCCCAGAATAAAGTGAGAAGTGGCTTTTGCTTTGAAAAGTAAAGTTTTCATTACTATTTCTAATCCAATTTTTCTGTTAAGATTTGTTAAAAAAGAATATATCATTGAATTTTCCCCTTAACAATACTTAATAAAAGCTGCGTCTGTGCAGTGAGAAGGTCATTGGTGCCCCTATTTACAGTTATATCTATCACACCGAATCCTTATAGATGTGCTGAAGCTCCCACTGGGTAATTGCTCCACAGACTTCACAGATTCCTCTCACGAAGTGAATACAAGGTCCGTCAATACGATCTCATTTCCTTTGTTTGCAGCCGGAGCTGGTGACAACACTCACAGGTCTGAAGACAAACACCATGGCAGTTGTGTCTCGTGTAGGCCACTGCGTCCACCAGGGGGTTGCATTTGAACTGTTTTTAGGATATTTGACTTTTCCCTTTAACTTGGAGGTCTTTGTAGAAATTGTTGATACGTTTCCAAGGACTCCTGGAGTAAGACAGACACAGCTGCAAGGTTTTTCTAAAGCTGTTTCCATTGGCCTGTGTTTACCTGACACTTGGATTGACAGTAGAGTGATTGGAAATATCCACCATTCACTGCCGTGAGCTCCTGAGTGCACGGAAAGTGCTTTTGTAGTCTGGCTGTAATGGGCCAAGTTTGAATTGAAGGTTGAGAGAAATAGCCTCACTGCGGTCGGGCACTGTGAGGAACTGACACACCACAAATAATACTCAGAAGTGGGGTCCTGATAGCATCACAGAGCATGTACAATAGCATGCAGGCTCTCATTTCAATGCACTTTCACAATGTTGTACTGTGCACAATCAGATGGAGGGGAAAAAATCACGTCAAATACAAACTCAGATTGTATCTCGACTGTGTTCCTTTTTGTCCTAGTAATCAACACACATCTTAAAACTCAATGGCTGATCACTTTCTCAATCACAGGTAAGAAAGGGCCACTATTAGTTTGCAGGAACACTTGAGAGCAAACCTGCCATGTTGAATGGCATCATTCAGATTCATCAAAGAGATCGGATTTCTAGCAGTGCCTTAAATAGAAATCTATTTTGTGAACTTAAAAATATGGATACATGGATACTGATCTAATCTGCCTTTATTTGAACCATCATCATTAAATACAGTTTCTTTGTCAGAATAATTGTAAAATTCATTGTTTCCTCCATCAGTTATATTTCACTCCCAGCAGGCCACCAGCTCAGTTTTTAAAGCCATAGTGGTCGGTCATAGCAATGGGCTGACTCTTCATTCAAACTCAATACAAGCTGCGAAGAATACAGGCAATCCTGCCAAAAACAAAATTAAACTCGCCAAGCTGTCTGCCTGTGTAGCAGGTATGAGTGTCATCAGTGTGTGTACTGGTAGTACTGTTAGCTGTTAGCCAAACACATCGTCCAAAACATGATGTGTAGAGTAGTGGCTGCACTCAGATGTGTTATCACTAGCGGGTAGAGGCCCTTAGCGGCCAGGGGCCGGTTCAGAATGGTGGGTGACAAGTCGGCAGACAGTTAATGGCAATATATAAACATGCAGTATAAAACAGGCAATGAAATGTGTTGTGAGAAAGTGTGAGTCACTGCAAGCACGAGATGCCTTGAGAATGCAGCCATAAATGGTCACCCCAAAACAATGTATGCAGTTTGCTGCAGTAGAGGGCGAGAGTAGCCGTGGACAGACACAGAGGTGCACACTCATTCACCGATCACATAACCCTCCTAGTGGAGATAATAAGCACTACGCAGTGAGGTATACAGATTTTACATTTGGAAACGAGAGAGCACTAGATCTCTATCTGTATCGGTATGGAGAAAAAACAAATCGGATTGGTGCATTATATCTGAAATTAAGAATCTGCCTGGAATTTAGAGTACCTTGTTTATCACACCAGCCACAACGCCTAATCGGGCCAGTGGTGTTAATATATATATATATACAGTATATACTGTATATATATGCTATAGTTACAGGCGAAGTGTATAATACCAGCCGTCTCACTGAATAGGTTTGATTCACTGGTAACAACAATGTAACTGAAAGTAAAGAATGAAACTTTAATCCTCACTACCATCAGCATCAGTACTGTAAAACTGAACATGCATAATAAACAGGAAAAGAATCCAACAAAGGATGATTGACATGTCGACTGACAAATAATACCATGGTGTGCAAAACGAATAACCAATCACCTTTGTGAAGGACGGCGGGATTTCCTGTATGTGACGCAGACACTCCCAGTCAACACTGGAGGCCCCACCCTTTGTGTTACCTACCGCCCGTCAATCAAAATAGAAAAAAATCTGACAGTTATCACCTATTTCTACGCGTAAACAATCAATTTTATTTGCTGATAATGTCCGGTGCCTTGTGACTATCAGGACTCTCCGTTTCACGACAAGTCACGGAATGACTGGTATGTAATATATATCTTATTCTTCTCCAAGCTAACAGGCTACCACAGGCATCCTCTGGCTAAATTAGCTAGCAGGCTAGCAGGGATGCTGGTTGGCGATATTGCTAATCATCGCCGGCTAGGTTAGCAGTAGCAGCTAACGCTGCGCTCGTTCGCTAAGCTAGCCGTGTTAGCTTGTGTAGGACACATCACTAGTCAAACTCATTATTGCTACGTCGCTATTTTATTTATTTTCTTTGGTACAGTTGGTAGCGGCAGTTGTGATTGTATTGTTTGCCAGTCTACTGACGTTATGACGTTACATGTATCTGCTTGTCCTCTAGTTATGTGAGTATCAAGCTTGTTTAGCTAACGTTAGCTTCGGCTGTTGCCACTCTTAGCTAAATGCTTTTTACTACACAGCCCCAGAGCAGCCGATGAAACCAGAAGATATGGCTGCCTTTGACGGGGACAGCGACTTTCTGCAGCAGGAGCAATGCAGGGGCAATCAGGTAACGTAAAGGTTTCACTCATGGGATTAGGATGCATTAGGCTATACGTCGTTAAATGGTGTTTACCAAAGTTCACACATTTCAAACTTGGAGTGGGGTATTGTGCCCTCATTTGTACTTCTAAGGCAATTTACATATCCTGCTTCCTCAGCTTGGATTCAAGTGACAGGCTGTAAACTCCAGTAAGATATAAACATTAGCTGGGTGCTATCATCATAGGTGCTGCCTGGAAAGAAAGTCCCTCAGCTTCCTAACTTCAGATTTAGCTCTTTGGCAATGAGTTATAATTTCACTGTGGCCCAGACTAATGGACACCCACTTTCTTCCTTTTTAAATTTGCCTATTGTGGGAAGGACACTCAGCCATCACCCCTCGACCTGCTAGCAACCACCTGCAGTAAGGTTGGGTCACCGTCGTCAGAGGTGGACAGAGGTGCTGTAGCTGATGTGGTAAGTCAGCACCTCTGCTAGATCAGACACAGCTACAGCAGTCAAGTCCTCAGTCACAGCTGAGCAGAATTGGTGGTTGGAGAGTAGTCAAGATTACACTTTTGCACATTTTGACATTTAGGTGGATATCTCATTGCATCAACTAGAATGTTTTTACCATTAACTACTAAAACAGACCTCAGTAAGGGCATCCATATCCTTCTGGTCATGTGACTAACCACAAGTGCATCAGGGAATGAAGTGAAGTTCAACTATAGATAAATGAATGTAGGTCAACATGTAGTTTGACTGTGTCTGTTGTTAAATGTGGTTTTGTATTTGTGCTTGTTAATGAGAGTGATTGTGATCAATCTGGCAAAAAACATGAAGCCAGGAGCACTAGTTGAATGTTTTCACATTAAAGCAGCTGCAACAGCAATTAAGTTTGTATGTATAGTAAATTAACACTTCATTACAACTGTGATAGCATAACAAAGCAGAACATATAAGAAAACTGTGAGGTTTCTTTCTGGCTGCGTTCACACAGCTCTCGTTTGATACAGTCGACACAAACTCACGTGTGTTTGCCCATTTGCGGAGGTTAATTTTGTCTGACAAGCACGCGTCAGGACCCCCTGAAAACGTAGCACTAACCACCATAAATATAGCTTTCAAGCGTAGTTAGGTGTAGCAGGAGCTGCTGTTGGGCATAACATTTAATTTCATGGGTCAGAGTGGCGCTGATGATGGAGGATGACACACCTCTTACATTGTCTAATGTATGAGTTACCAGTCAGACATCAGGGTTACAACTCTTGAGTTAAACTTACAAAACTAAGGTGATATCACATTCATAGATCACCAGTTACTAAGAACAGGAACATACATGTGTAACTTAACTTCAATTTCTTTCCTATGCAGCTCATAGAATTTAGCTAATTTTGCCCTCTGCCCCAACATGCTTGCATCATTTATTTCTTCAAACTATTGCACTGTGTACAAAGTGTCAAATATATTTATAAATCAGGTTATAACTAGACTGCTGAGCAAGCGCTTTACATTGCTTAAGATATTTAATTAACAACAAGTGCCTAATGTCTTTTATTTTTAATGTCAATCATTTATTTTCTCAGACATCAGATGCATCTATTCAGCTTACTGGAACAGAGAAATGGGAGGTGTTAACCCCCGCAACGGCAGCAAAAGATGAATCCGGATTGATACAAATCCAAAATCACGGAATATTAACATCGAACGGACAGTACGTTCTTCCTCTCCAGAACTTACAGAGTCAGCCAATCTTTGTGACGTCGGGAACTGACGTCTCCTCTGCCAATTCAGTGCCTAACATTCAGTACCAAGTAATTCCTCAGATTCAAACAGCAGACGGACAGCTGAGCTTCTCCACTTCCGGCATGGAAGGAGCGACTCTGTCTCAGAATGCCACAGGGCAGATTCACATCTTGCCTGACGGTAGCCAGAGTCTCAGCGTAACATCAACTGCAAACATCCTTAATAGCAACCAGAACCTCATATCACAGACTGCTAATGTCCAGCAGCTCCAGGGGGTTTCTCTTGGCAGCTCCACCTTCAACAACCAGGGTCAGGTTGTTACTAATGTGCCTGTGGGTTTGCCTGGGAACATTACCTTTGTTCCTATCAACAGTATGGACTTTGACTCCCTTGGCCTCTCTGGTGCTCAGACTATAGCAACAGGGATCACTGCCGATGGCCAGCTAATTATGACGGGTCAGCCCGTTGACTGCTCGGAGAGTCTGGCGAAGACAGATAATCACCTTTCACAGACACTACCGGTAGACGGCTCAAATGCAAATCACGAGATATATGTGCCAACGTCTTCCTCTCAGCTACAAATTCAAACGAACGAATCGGGCCTGCTGACACAAGACACTTCGTTGTCATCGGTGGGTACAGATCAAGCCGACTCGAGTTCTGGTCTCCAGGAGGGCTTCATCCAACAGAACCAGGAGCAGAGCATCCAGGTGTCCTCCGCTCAGTCCATCATCCAGCTGCAGCAGATACCTATTCAGACCACCAACGGTCAGGTGGTCCAGTCCGGGCAGAACCTGCAAAACGTGCAGCTGATCAACCCGGGAACATTCATCATCCAAGCTCAGACGGTCACGGCGTCGGGTCAGATACAATGGCAGACCTTTCAGGTGCAGGGAGTGCAGAACCTGCAGAACCTGCAGCTGCCAACAACACCACCCCAGCAGATAACCCTGGCTCCAGTCCAGACCCTATCACTGGGTTCCAGTCCAGTCAGCATCAGCACGGGACAGATCCCCAACCTGCAGACGGTGACAGTCAACACAATGGCCCAACACGAAGGAGACACAGACAACTTTGGAGGTACAGTATCTCTTTTTACTAATCCACTCATAATGTACTGTAGAGTCCATTGTGCGTCCTGTTGTTTATGGTAGTTTGGTTGATTTTGTTTGCCTTACTCTGCCTCTGATTGGCTAGTATTTGTGCCTTCTTTGCAGAATATGTTGATTAAGTTTATTGCTGATGAACAAGATTGGTGGAAGGTTGGTAGGGTTAATGATTTCAACTCAGACGTGGATGTTTTCATAAGGATGGCAGCCTTCTTGTACAGTGGTCTCATATATATTATTACAACGTCCTGATTCTCGGAGAAAAAGGTTTTGTTTCTCTATGAAGATTACATTTTCCTATGTGGTGTCATAATTAAACACAAATCGTTAACCTTAATGATGAAACGGAACACTGATTAAGTGTGAATGGATGTCGTGAAAATTTATTTTAGTCTAAACATTTATACTATTATACAAAATTGAGAAAAATCAATTATTGTTGGAAATTCATCCAAACAAGTTTTCTTTATAAATATAGTTTTTTTTTTTTTACATTCAACATCTAAACAAAATACATTGTTTGTATCTTTAAAGTGCTTTTTGTTTAGTCTGTAATAATAGCTATCAAAACATTGTGATGAAGTTATTGTAGCAAAGTCCTTCCTTCCATTTTCTGCCACCTGTGGGCTAAAAATCCACACGGTATGTTAATTAAATTATCAAAATTGTCATTGAAGTAATTATTTTATCACTAAGTTGTACTTGTCAGTCACACAGAATGATGGAGTATCTCTCTCTCTCTCTCTGAAGGCTTCTTGATTAGTTTACCAGAGCTTGATATTGACGTACACATTGATTCCAGACATTCGGATAAAAGAAGAGCCGGACTCTGGAGACTGGCAGCTCAGCACCGACTCCACCCTGAACACAAGTGACCTGTCCCACCTCCGCGTCAGGCTGGTGGATGAGGAGGACCAGCTGGGTCAGGAGGGCAAGAGGCTGCGCAGAGTGGCGTGTACTTGCCCCAACTGTAAAGAGTCCAGTGGGAGGTGAGTAAGCCTGACTTCATACTCTCTACAGCTCTGCATTGGCAATAAACATATCGGGACCCTAACTGCCCATACCTGTGCTCCTCAGAGGGTCCAGCACGGGGAAGAAGAAGCAGCACATCTGCCACATTGCCGGCTGTGGGAAAGTATACGGAAAGACGTCACACCTGCGAGCACACCTGCGCTGGCATTCAGGGGAGCGACCTTTTGTTTGCAGCTGGATGTTCTGTGGGAAGAGGTTCACACGCAGCGACGAGCTGCAGAGACACAGGAGAACACACACAGGTGCAATTTCTTTTTTTTCGCTCCCTCTGTGTTCGCGCATTAGGAAAACACCAGTAAAGTGTGTTAATCTGTGCCCTGCAAAGTGTGAGTCACGTAAGAAATAACAGCGTTTGTCCCCCTGTAGATTTACATGTGAAATGTCAGGTGAGGATTTAAGGCCATTGTGAAAATAAAAAGAACAACCAGATTTGACAGTTTTCTGTAGTACTCGTAGTGAGCCGTTTAGCCATCCGTCGTCATCGGCTGAACTATAGGAAGTAGTAGCCTATGAGAAATCCAGTGAAATAAACCAGCACAACGTAATGATCTGCATTATCTGATGACATTTACTCCCAGAAGAGACTTTTAAAAGAGAGACGATCAACGATTTACAAACCCTCGCCATATAATTGGCTGACGGAGGCCTCTGACAGTACGGCCTATAGTAGCGTTTCATTACAATGTCAGCGTCAATGCTCAGATATCAAAAGGATAGTTCTGATTTTTTTGTTGAAGTGTATGAAGTACTTATCCATACTCAGTGTATTACCCACAGTAGTGGCTAAAATACGTTTTGCTGCTTGTGTCTGTTTCTCCAAACTGGATCTCCTGTAAGTAATATTCATACAACCCCACTTAACAAGTATTCAATTATTCTATCTAATTGGTGATAATTGTAATCAACTATAAAGTATTAATTTGTCATCAATTTATTTGTCAGTGACAGGTTGGAATTCACTAATATCGCAGTAAAAATATTTAGACTTCAGTGACATTTCTGCCTTTTAATTATTTTATTCATCAGACAACCACATTGAACTTGGGCGCCACTTTCTTAAACGTGCCTCCTCAACCTATGAAACATATCCTCCAGATAGATAGCCGTGTTTGACTCTCTCTCTCTCCAAATGTATTCAGCATCAAACTCTTCATCTTTCAAACTCTTTATTTCCTCTCTGGCAGGAGAGAAGAAGTTTGTCTGCCCAGAATGTTCAAAGCGCTTCATGCGGAGCGACCACCTGGCGAAGCACATTAAAACTCATCAGAACAAAAAAGGCGTGAACTCCGGCAGCGCCGCGGTGGCCTCGATGGAATCCGCGGGGTCCTCAGACAGTATCATCACCACGGCGGGCGGCACCACCCTCATCCTCACCAACATCCAGCAGGGGTCCAGCACCGCCCAGGACATCCTGGCCAACGCAGAGATCCCGCTCCAGCTCGTCACCACCGTAGCGGCCAGCGAAGTCATGGAGTGATTTACACTCCGCTTATGAACTTCGACAACCTTTTCTCATACCGTATACTCCTACCTGCATTTTTATTCGCGTTTTGAAGAAAAACTAAAATTCTAAATATATATTCAGTATATATTTTAACACAGAAATAGTCCGGTCATGTCCGTACTCTGTTTCCACTGAGGAGAAACTAAGTGGTGGACACGATAAGAAGATAAAGGTGGAAAAAAAGACATTGCAGTAAACACACAAGGAAATGCCTTATTTTGTACAATATCGTGTCGTTGGAAATGTAGGATGCCATTTTGTTTTGAACCTACTTATTTTGTGTTATTGTGTTTTTCACAAAAAAATATTGGTAAGTTGAGCAATTCTTTTATTTTTTTTATTTTTTCATGGTATATTCTTATGTTTGTTCCATCCTTAAAGCAAAGATTTAATCTCACAACAGAGCTACATTTAAGTAATGTTATTGCTTATGTCCATGCAGATGTATTCATGTTGTGTTTTTTTATATATATATATATATTATGCATATTCTTATTTCTGTGTCCTCTTCTTGCAAATCGTCCGGCCCTCTTTAAAACCGTTGCTCACATTTTGCAGGTGAAAATCAAAAAAACAATCAAAATTTTGTATTGTAATTCCTTTTGAACATATACTGTTGATATGATGCACATTATTTGCTTATTAAATATTTTACTGAACCGCTATTTATATTTAGGCTTTACATAGACAACACATTTGTGATATTAAAAGTCAAAAATATTTCAAATGGCTCCATTATATGTCATTTAAATGTGTTTTTGTAAAACCTTTTTGGAGGGGGGGAAAAAAACATTGTAATATTTAGAAGAAAAGCCATTTTTGTTTTTTTGGAGGTAATTGCCAAATTTGACTACAAACTCAGGGTGACTTGTGACTGTGTTCTATAAGTGTAATCACCTCTGTAGTGTCTCGGGCCGTTGGTGGTGTTTGATGACGGACCAAAAGCTGAGGTGCTCGTTGAGTTCTACCGTGTCAGCTGTTGCGGTGAGGACGACCCCGGTTCATGTTATAGAAACAGCTTTGCAGAATCCTCATCAGCATCTCGCTCCATCATGCAGTCGGAAGAACGCAGTGCATTACTGAAAGCGGTACTCTTTTTTTTTTTTAACAGCACTATTCTCATCACTTCATCTTGTTGTTAATCCTTTTGTATGCATTTGTTTTGTATACTTCGCAAGAAACTGTCCTTTATATTCATCGTCACTAAATGTAAAATGTTTGTCTTTTTGTTGATACTATTTACTTTATCTTTATGTTGCATTTTCCTCTTCCATGTTGTGTTTTTTATTTTATCTCTGAACCCCTTCCTCCCCGACTGTTGAATTGTCAATTTAAATGCTCACTGAACAGTGAATTATGGTGGCATATTTGATTAGATTTTGGACACGTTGTCCTCTTCAGGAGATGAATGCTTTACCCCCCATTAAAACAGCATCTTTATATTATGTACTAAACACTGTTTAGGTTTGTTTTCACTTCAAAATCTTCTGTATAAATATGTCAATATAACATCAATATAAACCTTCTGTTACACTTGAATTTCCTTTCATTTTTCCTGAATTGTTTTCTGTTATCTGTGGATGTTGTCAAACGTCTGCTTTCTGAGATTGATATTTCATACTGAAACGACTAAACGTAAGACTAGTTAGAATTATACTTGAAACCTTTTGTTTTGTGTCTTTTCGACGACTTGTCATCGTGACGGAGGTTCGTCCTCCCCCCGCGGCTCATACTCTGGGTTTGTAGTCCAGTAGATGTCACTACAGCCAAGGGAGCAGGACGAGAGGTATGTTTGACCCCTCGGCCTTCCCCCATGTAGCACCGCTAAGATAAGGACAGAAGTCACCGAGGCTAACAGGAGGTGTGGACCCCTGAGTTAACCACAAGTTAATGTCACACACAAATGTCAGCAACATATTCTGCTGCTGGAGAACAAAGTACTGTCTCGTGACTTTGAACAAACCCTACAGACGCATCAGAGGTAACGGCTCCTAGTTTTATGACCTACATTCATGTAGATTTGAGTTAATTACCAGGAATCTATTTAAACAACCTGCTCCTTTTTTTTGTTTCTGACTTCTAAGAGTCCACACAGTTTCCTGCCGCTATCATTTACCAGAGGTACCAATCATTTCTTAATATTTTGATATATTAACCTGATATTACGTTCCCACAGCAGCACACACATGCTGCATCACTATCTGTGCCTCTTACACTAAATGGGACATTTGACTAATTAGGTACTGTTGCTATTTTTTCCTTAATATTAAAGACAGCGGCATAAGGGAGCTAAATATGTATTATAGCCTTCCTGGTTTTAGTGCCTGTGAACATAATTAAAATGGTAGTCAATGAAAAGCTTTATCTGGTTAATCAGAATGAAAAGCACATGCTGTTTGAGTCTTTGTCAATTTGCTGAAAGCGAGTCAGACGATGTGGTCTATAACATTAAAAAGGACTCGTCCGTATTGTCGTTCCTTTCATTTGCATAATTTAATGAATCCAATTCATTGTAATGCAATACCAAGTGCACCAGGAACATAGAATGACAGTTTGAGTTAATGAAATGTGTTAACGGTATCATCATTTACTTGTATGTTAATTAGTCCAATTAATTTCCCCTGCTCGGTAATCTGAATATTGTAATAATCTTTTCTCCCCTGCAGGAATGAACCTGTGATACACAGACCTTTGGGACAATCTGCGAAGAGAATCCTGGGTTTTTCCAGTTGAAACGTGAGTGCCTTCAAATATTTCTTAGGCGTGAAGTACAGGAATATTCCTGCAGTTTTTTAGGGAATTTGTGCTTGAATATTATTTACCAGAGTTTGTGTACAGTCTGCCTTTTAGCCTTTATGATGCAAATCACACCCACAGTTGGAAATGTGTTGAGGAGGATTGGTCCGGTGCCAGACTCAGGATAACTTTCACCTGCTTGACAAACAGCCATTGCATTGCAACAAGGAGGAGGGATGGTTCTTCTGGCCGTTGCAGATAAAAGCTGCCATCAGTTGGCGATCCTCCTCGGCACGTTAAAGGGAAGGAAGAGAGATCGGCTGCTGAGCGTGACGCTGTCCACACTGTCATTTCAACTGACCGCCTGGATTGGAGGCTAACTTTGTCAACAAACTGTTGTAGCTCTTCTAATAGCGTACTTATGTGTGTCAGTGTTGGCCTGTAACCTGATGAGCAGAGAACAGTTTTAGCCCGGTTAATTAATCTGGAGAGGTGATTTTAGTTTTAAGAAAGTTATGTCAGACAACTAAAGCATCTCGTGGCTTTGATTTGTTGAGGAAAATGTGTGTTTACTGCACACACTCAGCCCATCGTTGTTGCTGGTTTTTTTGCAAAAGAGGAATGAAACACAATTCAACTTGAGTCTTATTTTGGAGAGTAAAAGGAAAGCTTTTTTTTTTTTAATAATGTAGCTTCAATATTGTGTTTTGTGATGGAAAAATATGATTTACACTACTGGTAGTTTGTGTGTTTTTATTGCAGCCATTAGCTTTGGTTCTTCTGGCTCCGGTTGAATAATGGTGCATTTGTCACTGGTGCGCAACTTCTCCTCCAATTCATGTGCAAAATACATAAACACAAATAATAAATAATAATAAATACTGTAATCATGCAATAACATTTCCAACTGTATGTGTGATAGAATTCAAAATGCTATTGGGATTATGGTTCTTAACCATTGGGAGGTAATGTGAACTGTTGGCAGAAATGACTTCTTTCATTATACTGTCCCAAATATACAAACTACTTCAGCGAGAGGGCTGCTTCTTCCCGACGTATCCCTGCCTAGCTGTAACTGTTTCCCCCAGTTGTTGAAGGATAGGCCTGCAATTTTTGCAAAGTGACTATTATTTGCCTTTCTCGAGGAATCAACAACTTGAAAGTACAGTGCGATGAATTGTTGGGGTTCTGCCGCTGCATTTATTTGCAGTATGTCTCTTCTGTGAAACACGGAATTTAGAGCAGAAAGCCTTTATTTAATTTCCTCTCGGATATGAACTGAATGTCTCCTCATAAATAAGATGCACTTACCATCCTGCTTAATATTTTGTTTATAGAACGGGACTAATGGTGTTTTTCTCTTCAACCATTAGGACATTTGAAACCACATACAAAAAAAAAGAATGTCCTGTGTTTTTACATTCCTGACACATTCTTGCCCTTGATCAACTATAGAAGGCAGACAATAGCGCAGATCATTTTCCCCATGCAGGGAAACACAGCATGGATCAACTCAATAACCTGATATTCCCTGTCTACTGAGTGTGGCCAATTTAGCAGAAGGTCAGCGCCTTTTTTTTTTTATTCCAGAGACAATTTGGTGACCTCCCTCTGGAGCCCCAGCAGGACAAACAGAATCGTCGAGCTCGAAAGTGCTCGTGTTGACATTGCGTTTAGGTGTGGACTTCTCAAGGTGAACAGATACCTGGTGAGGGACTGCGAGGCTATTATGCAAACCTGAGCCACGGCCAGAAGTCGCAGGCTTGTGGATTTAGTTTTTCATGTATTTTTGTCAATTATTGAGCGTCAGGGGGGATGTTTAAATTTAAAGATGTCCACTGGGTATAAAAGTATGATGTATGTGCTTCCGTGGCTGCAAATCATTTCCCATCATCCTTTTCTATTCACAAGTGCCATTCACAGCTTCAAATTAAAGTAAAATTATGGTCTGACTATGTTCTATTTTAGGAGGGTGGAATTCAGATTTGATCAATCTTTTCTGTCTGTATTGCAAAATTCCTCTCTCATGCTGGTTTGCATGTACTGTATATATGTTTATTTACCAGATCCAACTGTGAAAATTGAACCGACAACAATGAGACACCTCCATCAAATGTTCCACATTATGTTGTTCTTTGTAGTCATACGCAGCATGTGTCTGTTTTTAGTGAAGAGACAATTGCATAAGATCCTGTTGAGATCTATGAGAAGATTAGGAGGGATCGTTTTTAGCCATTCCTCACAGCAGTACAGTTTTCCTATGGTACGAAATAACTCTTTATCTTTATTGTGCACCTCACGGTCAAACGTGACAACGGCTTCAACTTCCTCCAGACTGGAGTCGAGGATAAACTGCAAGCGTGCGCTCAATATTCTCTTTTGGTGACAAGAGCTGGCCTTCAGTGTTATTCAGCCCATTGAAAACAATTTCAGATATGAAAGGAGTCGTTTTGTGTCTGAAAATGTACATTAAATGGTGTCAACAACATCCTGGAGGTCAGAGTAGAGTCCCCATGGAGACTGAATCTGGCTGCTGCGCTCGAAGACTCGACACCCCCCCCTGAGTGGCGGCTCCGTGATGGCTCTCAGTTTCTCTCGTCATGTCCCTGGCAGCTTTGACACAGGTAATATGCATGCACGCTGACAGTGCCTGGGATGTGCGGCAGAGACAATGATGTACATATCATTTTCCTTCCTGACTGATTGAAGACTGTAATCTGTGCTGGACTTTCTCACTGATTACACACGTCTCAGGGAGCAAAACAAGGACTCTGAGCTGCCACTGGGCACCGGACTCATCCAGGGCTTTCAGCCTTCAAGAGGACTGAAGTCCGCCTTTAAGGTGAGCTCAATTTTCGTCCCATTTACACTATTGTTACAAGTGTCGGATGGAATGCATCTGGTAGATAGTGGTCAAACTGTGGCTGTCTGAAGATGACACAGAAACAGATGTATCTGGCACCCAAGGTCATCCAATTCCCATCTCTAGCACTAGCACAAGCTCCTGTGAAGGCACAAAGAGAGAAACAATATTATGAATTTTACATTCACCGGCATTGTGTTCTGTGCTACGGGCCCAACCTGTCCACCAAGACCAACCAAGAAATGCAGAATAGCTATACTACTGTTTGGTTTCTGAACAAAGAAAGTGCTCCACTGGTTTAATGATGAAGCAAACCCAAAGGTTTTATTATTTAAAGTTTTGTTCTCTTGCGTAATATATAATGTTTGCAAAAAGTGCACTCAGATATTCAACACGCCCTTAACCTGCCTGCGTAACCTTGCGAGGTACACTTGTGTCTGTATGTAAAAAGAGATTTCTCTGTTGACAGTAGGTCAATCCTTTCCAGAAGTTACCTAGCACATTACAAGGTTGGTCTCGGGAGTGAAGTAATGGGTTCTGGGCAATTGACCAACCTGCCATGCTTTGCTGCACCTGCACTGAGTTAGAGCTGTCATCATTACCACTTCCTCTAACGTTCCCCCACAGCAACCCAGACACTCCCACTTACAGCGATATTTCACTTTGGTGGAACATTTTCACTTTTTATTATGCATCCCTCCGTACACGACCAGAGGCAAGTCTAGCTGTAAGATTTGAAGCAGTAAGGTAACCTCTAACAGGCCTTTTAGGGTCTGCACTAAAACATAACGTTTCCAAAATAGCTCCCAGTCACCAGCTATGACTCCGACTTCAACTTTTCAGATTGAGGACCATGCTTGCCGAAAAGAAAATATCTTGAAGATGAAAGGTTGTAAAAGTGTCTATACCCAGATTTTCTCCATGTCAAAATATGAAGAACACGAGGTCAGTCATTTGAAAGGCATTCATCCTCTATTTTAGTTGATTTATTCAAAAATGATTGCAAGATTGTACAGTCTGAAAATAATCATTAGGGTGTTCTGTTAAAAAGAAAAGGTGTTTGAATGGTTCATTAGAATGAATCAAAAGCTTCTACATTGTTTAGTTAATCAAGACTTGCTGTTAGGAAGCACCTTCAACTTCATTTATATATTTTTTTTCTTTCCTTTTCATTAGTGCAATCCTTTTATAAACTATTGTACATTTAAATTAGCGCGGCAACACTACGTACAGGTCAGGGATCAAAACTGTGGAGGTCACAGACGTCACACACTCACAGCTTTCTGATTGCAAAGCCGTCTGAAATCTGGTCTGATTAACGTTTTCAACAATCCTTTTGTGCTTTAGTTAACAGTGAACATCAGTAGCATCGTGAGCAATCGCTTGGAAGAGACTTCTCACATCTGCTCTCCTTAAACAAAACAATCTCACCACAAGGTCCATTTAGTATTTTCTGAGCACTTGATAAGTGTTGATATCACCCTATGTCACAAAAGTTACAGGAAGGTGTGGGTGCTGCTCACTCTAATAGCAAATCTCGCGTATTTTTCTGACACGAAAACCAACAAACAACATTATTGTAATAGAAATGTTTAGCATTCAGGCTTTTTAAAACAACAAATATCAAAAGAGATCAAGGCCTCTTGCATTGCGAGCCTGCAGCAACTTCGCTCCGACTTGCAGATGTTTTTCCCTCAGTTTTCACGTCCTCCTCCCACACATGTCTTATATCAGTATTCGCCGGATCCAAAAGGACCAGCTTTGAAAATGAAGGAGAGGAACTTTACATTGTGCCAGAAAAAGGAATGGAAATTACGGGCAGTGTCAGATAATTGAGCTTGTCGTAAGAGACATGTTAATAACAGACGGAGATGCAGAAGACTTGTCACTCCATACCCTGGGTGACAGACTCTCTCTGCTGTTGATGAGCTGTTTTAGAGAGGAAATTGTTCCACGCAAACACCATCGTTATTACAAGCTGGCAAGCTGCTCGCTTGTGTACCCAATTCTGCTTGAACTGACAGAATCCAATTGACCGGCACATATTCATGCACTTTATTTTCTTTATTCTCACCAACAATGCAGATAATTACTGCACCAAGTAAAACTGAAAATAGAATTTCACTGTGTTCCAGAAAACAATGCCGGAGCTGTCTCAGCAACATGTCTGCTGAAATTACTGTGACTTGGAGACCTACTGTAAGACGAGCAGCAATCCAATATTAGCCGTCAACTTAAAACCTACTGGAACCATAATGGCATTCTCTTCGTTTATAAAGTAAAGTGAAATAACTTGCATTTTTCATGTTGTCGTTGTGCTCGCTGCAGCAAAGCAAGGCCACGTCGTGCAAACCTTTATTCAACAAAGCACTTAGAGATGTATCTGTGCAGTTTCTGTAGTATTATGACCCACACATCCATCTGTAATCACTCAGTTTTAGAATTGTCTCTTTCTATGGTCTGAGACAGTGCAACATAAAAACATTTGAAGTAAGTGTAGCTTTGGGTTAGTGAGGCAATGAATGCTCAAGAAATAATTATTTCTTTAGAATTGGTCACAAACCGGGAAGTGTACCTTTATGTTCAGAGGGTGGTAATGTTCTGTGACTCACCTGCACATGAATCATATACCATGTTCACATCAATTCATTTTCCATAGAAGTTGAAGAAAAATAAAGGCATATTTTCTGAAAACAAGCCATATTTAGCTTGTTTCTGTAAAATGACCAACTAACGGATATCTATAGCAGTGTGTGTGCTTTCCATAGTACAGCTGGATAAAGAGGTTTCAGAGGGCTGGAAAATGTATATGGGCATTACGCTGATATAGGTTTAACTACTAAATGGCCTCATTCGTCTACAAATGACCTAACATACATTTTGGTGTGGTTAAAAGGCACATTTACCCTAAATTTCATGTCTGTGTTCCTATCATTAATCCCCTTGGGAGTTAACGCAATCAGCCCAGAAGCAAATGGGACGTTGTCTCTGATGCTTGCGCCCTCAGAGAATAGGGCCCATGGCGGGACAGTAAAGTGTCTCCCAGGGACCAGACGGACATCTGCTGAGTTCATGTCCCTCCGCCACCTCGAACGCGACTCATTAATAAGGATTGTCTACTGAAGCCATGTCAGTGTGTCGTGTATTTTTTTTTTTTAACCCTGAACTTTGTTGTGAGTCCCACGTTGCAGGGGATGTGTGGCTGTCATACTAATGTATAGGGACACTGTAGTGCCGCTGTCCAACAAGTCGTCCGTTATCTGAGGGAAATGTATCCGTCCAGAGGTGAGGGCGGCTTTGTGCTCTCAACCAGGCCACCTCTCAGCCTTTGTGCCAGTAACAAGCTCAGCTCAGGCTCCAACGAAGCGAGAAATTGTAAACTCTCCGGAGAGGCCCAGTGGAGAGATAAGGGCTTAGTGTTTGCTGGCAATGTGCATGGGGATGGATCTGATACGGCCGAGTCCCACGCCAGAATGGGAGTGATGATACCTCCCCTTCTATGGAGAGTTATGTTTAATCCCCTTTGCCAGTGTATTCACTTGCAAATATTTCAGTCACCATTAATATGTATTAACATCCTTCACTCACTGTTCAATACAGATTTATCAGACTCTATTTTCCCTCTTGTCCTCGCCATCATCTCTCTGCTGCTCTTGAACCACAGCTTTTTACGAGGAGAATAGACTTGAATGGGCTGCTGGTGTTCAAGCAGCACAACCTTTGCCTCTCGATACTGCAGGGTTCAATATAGAGTCCACTGAAGCAACCACAGCAGCAAATATCAATACTTTACCCTGCAGCAACTTCCGTATTGAAGCATTTGTTTACGTTGTTTGATATAGTGTTGGCATTAACAGAAATTGAGGAAATAAACTGTGTAGTTACAGTTCGATACATTAATGCTGCAAGTTCCTAAAAAGTCTCAAAATGTAAACAATTCAGAATTACAAATATCAGATATTAAAAATCATTACATTTTTATTATATTTGAACTCTTAATTCCACAATAAACATTTTTGATGCTTTTATGTATTTTTCTTTCCGTCAAAAATAGATTTTCACATTAAAGTCTTTTTATAGCTCATAAAGTCCATAAACCTGATGTTTACCTTTACACCTATGCAATTCTGTTTCTGTTTTAGATACTGCATGATTTGAATTTCTTGTCATTTAATCTTTAAAAGGATTTAAAAATGAATCTTACTCTCTGGTATCTGCAGGCGCCTTGTGAAAGGCTGACTCGTCACCTCCTGTTATCGCGGTTAATTTCGATTTAAATGTGAAATTAGTGGAAATTCTTTTTTTAATTTGACTGTAATTCTGAATTACAGTGCGTCGTATAATCCAACAAGATAAAGAATGTTGAATTGGATCTGTGTGATATTTCTTTCTGAGTCTTGGTGGTCTAATCCAGACAAAGCCCTGAGAAGCTCATTACAGCCTGGTGAGGCCTTAAGTCTGTGCAGCCTGCATTAAAGCAGCCAAGAACTGTCTGTCAGCTCCCTGGCAGAGCCCAAATCAAGCTGTCAATTACTGGACGTGTTTATGGAAATTACATGTTTGTTAACATGCTGGAAAAATGTGCTCTCGGCTCAAGCAGCATGTGTTCGGAGAAACAATTTTGCTCGGAAATCACCTTTCAAATGGATGAAGGTGATCCTCATCAGATCACAGACACGAGAGGCATTTTAACTCTCCCCGTTTTGTTGCGTGTGAAGAAAAGCCCAGACAGAAAGAGCCACAACCAACAATCAAAGGTGGAGTCCATGTATGATGCTATGTTTTTGTTTATTAAGTCATCTCAGTCAGTCTTGACTGTGGTTCAACCTCCTTTGTTACTCTGGAACACACAAAGCACAAGTTTGGCATCTAATGCAGCAGTCAAAAGAAAGGCAACAGTAACTCTCACATCTGACATCCAGCTGTACAAAGTAAACATTATAGTCAACGCATTTTATTAATTACACAAAAGGTGAATTAGCCACTAGAGGGAGCAACATGCTCTGATTTCTAATCAAGATATCAAATACATTTTTAATGCACAGTATTTCATTTTCACTTACCGCGTATGGACGTCTTACAGTTTTCAAACACTCAGTTTCCATCTGAAGAATGGGTCTTTTAAAGTATAGCTTCACTTTAAATGGATTCGTAACAATGCAGTGTAAAACTGAAGCTCCCTCCACCATTCAGCGTAATGCCTCCGACGAGATGTTTATGTCAATTTCCCTGTTGATTTTCTCTCACATAAAGGCCTTGATTTCAGCCTCCCAATGATCATGAAATTGAGCCAATCGACATGCATGTCTCAGATGTCTGGTCGAGCTCATCTTAGACAAGGTAATTTTGTCAGAGCAATTACCATTGTAATGTAGTCAGGGCATTTTCTGCTGCTTAGGTGAGCCGCTGACAGCATGTTTTGATTTTTAAGCAATTGTGCTTTTCACTCAGAGATCACGCCAAGGTCTGCATTTCTCCCTATGTACCAACCCGCCATGATTCCATTATTTCACATTAACATCTAATTACCTCACTCACAGACCTGCAGCTATATTGAAAAGCCACTGCGAGTTCTGGGGTTTGACAAAGCTGTAAGTAAGGATGGGTTGAGGGGTTGGTGGGTGTTTATGAAGAAGAAACTCCAACTGTAAGACATACCCAATTCCCAGTGGACCCGTATTACCTGTCAGGGATGATGACAATGCCCTGGAGAATGTCACTGTGCAGTGAAACTGTCATCACACAATTACTCTCACCATTACTGGCCCTACATCTCCATGTAATGGCTGTGACACACTTTACAATTCAGATTGTATTCTCAGTCATTGGCACTTAAATGCTGCACTCCGTTTTATGAAAAGATAAAGATCTCTGTAATCTGCCAGAGCTCAACCATCCCTTGAAAGCTTGTCAGGCGGCATTTTGTCGTTCACAAGAAGTTGTCATACCTCGTAGCATCTCCCTTTGTTGGCCTGGTGAAAGTGTCTTTTTGAGTGCACTATTGTGTGCTTGTTGATATGTGCTTGCCTATAGAGTGAGACTGTGTTTTGGTCCAGTTTTCTATTTGAATCATTACAAGAGGAACGTGCCGTATTATGGAGAGTTCAGCTGCGACTATAGATCAGTGCAGAGCATCACAAGAGCCCCTAGTTATGGATCATCACATCAAGAACCAGACATGGTGCTTGTTTTGTTGTGTTTTGGCAGCAGTGTTCAGATGAAGTGCCCTCCTGCTTAGATTTAAACTTGCATCTCGGATTCCTGCAGCTTAAACAATAAGGATGGAGATGTACTATATTTGTGTTATTGTCAACAAATCTGAAGACGAGACCAAATACTTTCCCGCTTCCCCAAGCCCATTTGTTCCTACTGAAGACGTAAGTATTTTAAAATGAGTCACAAATATATAGCCTCCTTTTTGAAAAAAGGTTGTGATTTGAGCAAACGTTACTGAAAGTGCAATAACGGTGTTTTTGCGGGACTATTTTCAGTCGCAGATAAATGCACTTGGTGCTGTCTGTCCGTGTGATTTGCTGTCTGGAAATGTCTGACAAAGAAGGTTGCTGTTCATAAACGATTTCACTCGCCACCTTGACAGTGTTGCCCAGTTGCTTCCTGTTTGTCATATTCAAATTACCATACAAACAAATCAGTGGGACTGCCAGGACTGATGCTGGATCTGTAAAATAACAAAATAACATAAATCCGCACTCTGTCAACATTAAAAACCTTTATCTCTCATATAAAATGCAGTCCTTGTTGCCCTTTCTTGTATATTAGAATCAACTCATTGTTTGTTTCTGTTTCTTCATGGGATTTGTTGATAATAAGAAAAACATAGCTTTTCACCAGACTCGTCTTTTAAGTTTCAGCTGTTGGCAGGTCTGGGAACAGTCCAACTGCAAAAAGCCAAACTGCCAGCCTGTGTGTGATAGCAGATTGAGTTTAACAAGCCAGATGGGTTGTAATTGTCTGATCAATCCAATGTTTGTGAGCTTTTATGCCTTTTCTTATGGTTTGTTTTCCTTACGTGCTATTTCCTCTGCTTCCCTTGGGGAGGGTCTGTGTCAAAAGCGCTTTTGCTGCCTCACCAGCGTTACTTCTCTCAGGATGTGGAGTCACATTTTGTGCTGTCTGAGTTGGGCTGTACCTCTCATGAAAGTGACTGGAGCAGCATTATCTTCCACGCCTGTCGGCCATGCCGCTGCAGTTTTAACTGTTCACCTTTTCAGAGCAGTTGTCTGGCACACTATATGATTAAGGCTGCCCTGCTTTTCCTCACTGTGCAGAGGTCAGTGAAGGCTTTCTTCTCCACAGTTCCAAGGAGTAAACAAAATGATTCAGACATTTGGAAATGTCATTTTTTGATCTGCTAAATCATTTGAATTATTTTAGCTTTTTAAAACTTGAAAGGATCAACCGTTGCTGTTTTTCCTCACATTACATGAAGATATTCATGTATCTGAAACTTCAAGCTGCAGTTCTCCTTCAGCATGAACAAGACAAAAGAAAATGTGTCTAACTTCTGAGACGAGGCCTTATATTGCAGGCATTCTTATTTTCATGCCACATGTAACAGCAGGCTCTCTTTACAATCATAACTTAAGAGTTGGTCCCCGTACAGATGTGAAGAGGTTAATCCTTCACTCACACAAGCTGTTGACTGGTTTTCTCGCCTCTCATTTACTTTATCGCACAAATTGAGACTCTTTCGCTTCTGTTTCTTTTCCTAGTCATGTAATGTACCGGATAGATCCTCAACCTGCTCAATCACAGAGAACTAATTTGACTGTATTGTTTGACAAGTGTTCCTTACAGCTTGGTGTGAGTGAGACGCAATCTCAGAACAATTATGCCATTTTCTGAAAGCAGCATGGGGCAGGTAAGAACCATTTTAGATTTTCACAGGTCAAATGTAATGACCACTCCAGTGTTGAGTTTGTGGTGATTTTTTCTATATTCAAATCGCTTTTGCTCAGGGCCGGAAAAGTACGTGAAAGATTGATATTGTATACATGTGAATGCAGATATAACATCATATATATGGGCTGCTGATACTCGTGTCCTCAGCACCTCTTGCGGTTTGTCCTTCTTTAAAAGCTGCAGGATCTGCGACTGTCTGTTCGTCATTCTCTCATATATGGTGAGGACGACATATGACTCTGTATTAATTCTAATTCTTCAGCACATCAGGTACCTAATCTTAAAAAATGGTAAAAGACCCTGAAGGTGCAGTGGCATTTCAGAGGTAGTGAAGTAAAAGAGCTCAAGGTTGTAGAGGACTGAAACCCATCTCAGCCACGTCTTTGAAGCCCCTGTTGGACTTTTACATTTTTATCACACCTGATATTTGTTCTCGATGGCAAATTAACAGCCCTCCTTGTGCCATTCAGTTTCCTTTCCGAAGACAAGGCTTAAATTCTGTCTAACTGCCTGAATTTACTACTCTTCTATTTTTCACACGACAGAATCAATACCAGGAATGAAGAAGAGAGGATAAAAATTTATGGTATCTTGCAATTTAATGGTTGAAAAGATGCAATTTGAAAGATCATAAATTGTGAAGGAGCTTATGCTTCATTGCACTTGATTCAGTGCTTGCTGTTAGAACTTGATTTGCGAGTGTCTGCAAAGTGTGATTAACGAGGCGATCAATGTGCAGTGCAGCACAGTATGGCACTCCTAATGCTCTTCATTAGAATAAATAAAATAAATTGACTGCAGCTCTATGAAAACTCTGTAATGGTTAAAAATCAAAGAATGTCATCCCCCAGCCACGATTTAGCTTCTCTCAGCCTGCATCCACCTTGATCACATTACCCTGACAGTCTTGTCTCTGAACCTGCAGGGGCCCTGAGATGAGCTGCCGTCGAGGGAAGTAAAAAGGAAGTGGTGTGTCGGCGGGGGCCACAGGCATTGCTTAGTTGACTGGTAATCATAAATCGGAGGGCTTTTGTATTGAAAGTGTTGGGGGGGGGGGGGGAATGCGGTTTGTGGAGTATTAATGCATGAAATAGCATTTCAAGCTGATAAACGGTTCGCAGAATGGTCAGTCTGTGCAGATTGCTCTTCCCTCTTTCTTTTTCACGAAGGCATATTGTTTGTAATAACATTTACCAGGAGAATTTATTCCACTTCATCTCATGTTTTCTCGGCAGACAGCTTGGTATTTCTGTTGTGGAGGGAGGTGGAGTGTCAAACGCCGCTGTAATATTCACTCCTGCCATGTCTTCTTTGGATTATTGTCTTTTCAGATTAGACTATGTCAAATTGGCCACAATATGAGCTGTCATGCAGTCACTTAACTTGGCCCTTCAATTGATTTCTTGCTACTTCTCCCTTGTGGTTGTTAAAATCAATTAACTATAAGTAACTGGGCAACGCAACACATTTGTAAATGAGCTGGTATTGATATTTTCATCTTTCTCCATTAAAAGCAAAGTATCGACTCTAAGGTTTATGTTACGTGTCATGTTGTCTCTTTGTCTACACTATTACTGGGAACATATGAACCACGTAGCTGCAGCTGATGAACGTCCAACGCGATGCACAACACCAACAGTCATGCTGTTTGTGCCAGCTTGAGCAAATATCACATTCAGAACATCAGAACAGACACTCATCATTTGAGTGCATGTATATGACTATTAATGACAATATTAATATGTTAATATCTGTCTTCAAATGGATGTAAGCTGTAATTTCTGTGTAATACTCTCAGCTTGCTGATGTGAGTCCTGCACAGTAAGACAAGATTCATATTTCAGTTTGTGTGCACTTGCAGGCTCGTAGCCCCTGATGAGGTGTGTCTCTGATGATAGGGTGACAGTCAGAGTCCGCACGGCGACCAGCGGCCCTCCCAGCTTTTGTCTTTGCAGCACCTGTAGTGTACTGTAGGGTGAGTCACCTCTCCTCCCGCTCAGCCCAACCTTTATTAGCTCTCTGCCCATTAAACATGACCTGAGTGCTCATTTTGCACCGAGACACTTAATTGCGTGCTGCTGAGGCACTAGTCCTAATAGGCTAAGTGCTAACTCCTACGGTGACTACATGACCTGTATATGAACTGCAAAACTTTCCTCCCTCCTGCACCCCCAATACCACACATTATTTAACTTTCTGATCTGTTAGAATTTGTCACAAATATTTCTATTAGTTGTTAAATGGTTCACAAAGAATGAAAGATTTTTAATTTCAGTTAAATCTAAAATTAAAGAATCGCCGTGCACAGTATATGAATTATTGGAAGTCGTGTTTATCATTTGTGAAATTTGAAACAAGCTGTATTTCTAGTAAATGTGCTGTAAATTCAGACTGAAATGCAGTCAGGTGTATTTAAAGATGATTGCCAGGAAATATTCTTCTTTATACTACAGTCCTGGTGAGCTCAGTGTGACACTACCGCTGCCAAAATATGTGCTTAAGTTCCTGCAGAGTGCATTCATATTAAAATGTGACTCACTTGTGATAAGGTGTTGTTGTTCGGATTTAAGTTTCCACCAAATGTTCCATTTAAAGTTGTCCCAACATGCAGCCTGTGGACTTTGGATATCCCACTGAACACTGACTTTCTATCAAAGAGTAAATAGGATAGTATCAATACTTAAATAGCTCTAAATAATGAACTAAATAATAGGTAATAGCTAGCTAGCAAACATTGGACAATTTCTGTGTTTTCACTCTGCATACACAATCAGAAGGTGTAATGTAAACATTGTTTAAATCACGCAATATTGTTTGTTTTTATTTGCACTTCTACTAATTAATAAACTCCATCCAATCTGGTGGGTTTCCAAGTTGTTAGCAGCTCCCTGCCTGTTAGTCTGACAGAGAGGAGCTGGTGGTGTTGGCAAATCACGTTAAAACACATTTTTAATTGCTTTTGATTACGGTATTTACCGAAAAAGACTCATGTAGCGAAGGATAATATACAGTATTTGACAGCAAAACAGTAAAACTAAATCATAAATATATGTTAATTCACAAAGTTAAAAGGAGATCTGAGGGATATTTGACAACATATGGTACGATTGACATTATGTTAATCTTGTGTTAATATTTATGTTAATATTATTGTGTACTTTTATATTATTATTTTTATTGGCAACATTGTTGTTTTTTTGCAAATTGTCTTTCCAATAAAGCTACATTGAATTGAATTGATAGTTGGTATGTTACACATTAAATCTTTCTCAAATCTAACATAATTGTGACATTTATGTAAAATGTTAAATTGTACATTCTACAGATTAAAATTGGTTTCCCCAGATAATACAATCATTCCTGTTGTTATCTGGTTGACATCACTATCCTCATTTGTCTACAGAGTTAGAAGTCATGTCAACTTCTTTTCTTTAACAGAATACGGTTGACTGTGAGTCGTGTCTTTGTGGTCACTGTCCAGGTGGTCAGTTTGTGCAGGTTTATTTCCTTTATCCAGGGACTGTCTAAGCGGTCCATAATGGGACATTCATTTATTGTCCCTTGTTTGCTTGAGGTTTCTGCAGCAACTGTGGGTCAAACCCCAGACATGGTGGCCACTGATATATTCCATGAGAGAGTACTGGATACCCTAAAGTAATTATTGTAGCATCCTAATTTTTTGTTTTGTTTTTTGTTCTCTTGATGATTTCCCTGGGGCTCTCTTTTCAAATGGAGGACAATGTGCGCAATCATTTCTATATTTTTGTTTTCCACCATCAGCCAGAATACTGCTAATAATCCACGAAGGCCTTTTTCTGGAAGGTTAACTGTAACCGAGCACAGCCAAATGGGAAGGGTCAGCCCGGAAAACAAAACAGATCAAGTTTTTTGTGTTGAAACTGTGTTTATAGTAGGCTTCGTGTTGCATGGCGTGTGTCCATGAATAATAGACAGCACAATTTATTTCCAAAGATTGCTTCAAGACCCTGCCAAAGTGTTCAGAGGAGATAAACAGATGTTGACTACACGTGGAAAACCTTGTTTTTTTTGTGGTGAAGTTTATGTTACAAAGTTTTCATTTCACTCGCAAAAAGATGCACACAGCTTAGTGTGAGGTACGACAAACTGGAAAAACATATTGCATTCGCCTCTTTACAGCTGTTGGGATTTGGAATGTATAAACTCACATTGTTTTTAAAGTTGGCTGCAGGCCAGAGTGAAAGATATATGACATGAATTGCACAAAACAAAATCACAAAAAGGGGGTTTATTCTGTCAGTTTTAGAGCAATAAATAAAGTTATTCAGGTTTGGTCTCTGTTTTGTTCTTACGCTATTAAAAAGAGGTGTCGAAATATTCCTTTAAAAGTGAAAGTCCTGCATCGGGAAGAGATTGTTACTTCAGTAAAAGTTTTATTAGCAGGACAAAAAAAAGGACTCATTATGCCGAATGCCCCATTTCGAAGTGTTACATAAAAATAGTATTATATTATTACAGATGCATTAATATGTCAGCAGCATGTTAATGATGTAGCTGGTGGACGTCGAGCTAATTTTAACTACTTCACTACTTTTGGGTCACTTAATCTACAGTATAACAAATAATCATGTTTTATAGGCTGGTCGTGTGTTTTTGTATATAAAGTCTGTAAAGTAATTACGGAGTAATTGACAGATAAATAGTGTATAAAATCAATTAAAAACATTTCCCTCTGAAATGCAGTCAAGTAGGAGATTAAAATATAAGAGCAGAAAAATGTAAAATACTTAAGTAAAGTATCTCAAAGCTGTAGTCAATGTTGGCGTCAGTTGAATCCATGCTATATTGTAATAATAGTTATAAATCTAATTCAGTCATACATATTGGTGAAGGAAGACTAAACATTGTGTAATGCAAAATAAAACACAAAATAGGAGTAAATAGCATTTTAAAAGTTTTTCTTGCTTTAAATAACATTTTTGTTGTGACTTTTTAAATTTGCGACGTCCACTAATTCAGTTAATGCCGTTTCCTTGAATCCACATTAGCTTTTTTTCTACCCGGTAATGTAGTTGTCGTAGCACTGATCACATTTTGTTCATAACATGCTGCTCTACCATTTCTGGTGCGTCTTTCAGCTCCCACTGTCCTCCTCCAGACTTAGAACAGAAGCAGCAGCGGTCCGTTACTTCCATACAGGGGGATGAATATCCCTGTGTGAAATCATTGCTTTGAAACTTTAACAACACACTCCTCATCAGGTTGGAGCATAAGAAGCTGGGAGGGGGCACAGGGCAGCCGAGCTGTGAATAGGCCTCATCAGTGAGAGTGAGGGTTCAGATTCTTATATTAGTTATACAGTAGTCACCCACCCCGACCTAAGGCAAATAAGCCACTTAACGCAATTATTTGCAATCACTAAATGTGGTATTCATTATAAAAGATTTTCTTTCTTCCCTCAACATAATTTCCTATTGTTCATGTGAAAATGGGAGGCAAAAGAGCATTTAAAGTGTTATTGTGGACTAAAGGGCATCTCTCTTTTTTTTTTTTCAAAAGACCGCTTCAAAGTCTCAATAAACTTTCAAATTATGAGATGAAACAGAACCTTATTGTGCACAGAAAGAGAAGAAATAGCAGGCTTCCGGAGCACATTGTAATGGGCTGATTTGTAAATATAAGCTTTTGAAATGCAGCACAATACCCCATCATGAATATCTCAGCACTCGCACATTTCATGCTATTGTAATATTTGAACCGTTTTTATTAACCTTATCAGTAGGTATTGTGGTTGCAGATATACGCACTTTATCTGATACCTGGTCGCCTATAGATGTGAAATCACAGAGAAGGAAGCGTCTATAACAAGCCTGATCTCTCCCAGAAGAAGAATCAGTGTGAACAGAGAGCAGATGAACAATTATATCAAACTTTCCCTCTAGTGTTTATCTGTACATCTGTCTTTGTTTGATTACAGTTTCAAGAACAGAAGCCTCACTCTCTTTAGCCTCCTATCTGTGCGGGCGTAATGTGCTATTTGGTAATGCAAAGCAAATATCGGACTAATTAGCAGTTCCCTCACGTTGCTATACGTTTTTTCGCTCTGCATATTTCTGCCTTCCAGATAGTAATGCAATTAAGCACAACATTTATTTTTTTCCCTCAACAAAATTGCTTAAGTAGATGTAATTAGAGTGAATGTTTTGATGAGGAGAACAGAACTTATGGAATATATCCATAAACCTTCACATTATACAGTGACTATGAAGTGGGCATTTGTAACTTTGTGTGGCGTCGCTTATTTAAAGGATTGTTTTTACATTTTTAAACATTATTTTGATACAATACTCACATGCTTACATGAAGCTTTATTGGGTGCTGTGATTGTTCCTCCTCTTTACAATGTAAGTCACTGAGTCCTCGTTCCTTGTTCCCCCATCTCTTGTATTGAAACAGTGTTAGGAAGCAGTCTTTTCACAGTCAGCATGAATAGGGGCAGATTAATGACCAAAAATTGTTTTAATGTTTATATTGGCATGTGGTGGATGAAGTAGGCTACTCAGATCTGTTATAAAAGTAAGAGTCCTGCCTTCAACCCTTTACTTGAGTGAAAGTAACGTATTAGCGTCACAATATACCCCTATAGTGTTTCCAAGTGGTATTATTGTTGTCGCCGCTGTCGCAAAGACAACCGGATCAGATGGAAGAGAAAGTGCTCATTTTATAAAGACCACCACAAGAAAATGTGTTCTTTGTTAGATTATCAAAAGGACAATGAATCATAGATGTTTGTTTTCTGGCCGCTAGTGTTAGCGTTAGCTAGCACAGCTAGGCTTAGCAACACGGTTAACGCTAGAAACAACCAGAAAAATCCCAATTTTAACTTTTTTTTTAATTGCCACTTTAAAGTACCAAAGGTTAAAAGTGGGTGCTCATCATGCAGAATGGCACATTTCAGAATAATATATATTAAATTATTGGACAATAATCATTAATGCATTAAGTGACATCACTTTAATGTGGCAGGATAAACAAAGTGATAATAAATCAGGAACAAAAACAGGATGATGACAAGTACCCCTTTCCCATCCTTTAAGGGCAACACAAGTATTCCGAGTTTACCATTAAGATTGTTCATAATGAGGTGTACCTCTCTGAAATACTAATGTCTATCTGTAAACAGCTCACATATACTGTGTCATTTAAACTACGATGAAAACCTTTCATTTAGCGAGGAAGCGGTTGCACCAGTCCCTGCTCCCATTTAACTCCATACACCGAGTTTGAGAACTTGTGGTGGCATGCGCATCTGTGTGAAAACTGGTGGCAGCATGATGCGTCACAATCGCCTCTGATCAGTTACAATGGAAATAAATAATTCATGCTGGAGGAAATGAGTCTAATTAGCAGGCAGTTTGGGTCCTTTGATAAAGCTGAGGACTAATTCTATGAAGGGCAGGAAGCTCTGTCATCAGTCAGCCCTGAACAGATTAGCATCTATTATGAATGAGGGACGAGCACCCTGGTGAAACCAAGTGTGTCCGAGAGACAAACTTAATAACTCCTGCGATGGGACGAACTTCCCCGCACCCTTCAAACCCCCCTCCTCCTCAACAGCAACACACATATATATCCTCCCTCCCTCTCTCTCTCATCAGTCTACACTCCCATCCTGCAGGCCTATTGTGTGCAGGTAGAAGCATGTCGCTGCAATGGAGAGACTCGCCCCTCTGTCCATCATCCTGACAGCTGTGGAAATACATTCGCCATGCTGCATTAAGGAGCGTCCACAGTGTTTAACACCACACTCAACACACAAAAGGAATGCGGGGCACCTTCTTCATGCCCATTTTCCACGTCCTTGCACCATATTGCTTCATTTTAGTGCATTATTTCCTCGCAGGATTTGTTTTAGCAACTTCTGAAGAATTGAGGAGCAGGAAAGAGATGCTCTCAGTTTTGCAGATGATGCCACATCTCTCCTCTTTATGCGAGAACAACACAATAAAGGCCAATTAGAACTGAGTGCGGAGCCGTTGTGACAAGCAAAGGTCCCGGTATCAGGGGGGACACACGTGGGCGGGGTGGACCTGTCAGCGCGACACTGAGGGAGATAACAATAAATAGCTAATAATGACACTTAATGAGCTTGATTAAGTTGATTTGTTATGGAAAAAAAGTGCAGCAAATGGTGGGATGTAGGCGATGTGATGAAAGACTGATTTTAATAGATAGGAAACTCTGTTGGGGCTTTGCTGCACAATGGGGCTGCAGAGGGAAAATAAGGTACAAAGGGGTGCTGAATGGATTCTCACGAGACACATTTGAGATAATTAGATAAATTTCACACTCGCACACATCATTCACTCAAGGACATTATGAACATGTTACATTTCCCAGCATACAGAGGGGCTTCATATATTTTCAAGCTTGGTCTGATTATTTTCAACTTACATGTTTCCAGCCAGCGCAATACGTTCATACAGTATATGAATGTCGTTAAATGCTATTATGGGAGCAGTAATGACTGCCAGATAATTATCCCTCCCACTCAGACTTGACGGCTGCTGAATTTCTCTCATTTCACCACATAATTGTCTGTGATTGAATTGGAGATTTCGTATACTTCTTCTCTGTTCTTTCAGGCTGAGTTGACTTTCCACGGTGATGGTGGAGGTTATCACAGGCCCTACAAGTCCCCCCCAATTGCCCTGTAAACAACATGCAATGGTGAACAAAGTTTCCCTGGCTTTCAATATGCCTCTCCCAATTTTCCCTCGAAAGCAACAGAAAGTCAGATGAAGGGAAGTTTAATTAAGTAAGAACCTGTTGAGGAAGATTTCCAATCATGGTCTCTAGAATGAGTGCATTCAGCGTATTCATCTCCAGGCGATATGCTCTCTCTTTATCCAAGTGTGCGCTGAAGTTCTCTAGAGGGACCCCAGTTAATTGAATACATTAAAGTGGAGCGCCGGAGGCTTTATTTATTTTTCTACTTTAGTCAGACTTGTTTAAAGGAGACCAACTGCTGATGTTTGGCCCCTTCTAGAGTTTAAATGGTCTCTACACTGGGAGTGGTGTGCGAGAGTAGTGGTTTGAAAAGAGATTTGATGTAATCCACAGCCTTATTTATTCACCATGAACCCCTGAGTGAGCCTAGTTTATGTATTTGGCAGTCATTCAAATGTACATCTCAGCCCTCAGGTCTGTGTCCCATTATGTATCGAAAGGAGTCGATGCAGAGAAACCTATGGAGATTTCATTTAGCTCCCTTTAAATGTTTGTCTGCTGCTGCATTCTTCCTCCCTAGAAATGTTTACGACGAGTTGCGCGACACTCTTTGCTAACCTCGAGCCAAATTGACACCGTTTATATAATCAGTTTTAATTTTGGTATCTCGTGCATAAACCAACTTTATACATGTAAAGATATCTACATTTTGCAGCTCATTCTCAGCCATCTTACAATAGATTTTGTCTTTCTTGTTTAATGTGAACACAAACGTGAATTAAAATGAGATGTGGCTTTTTGAATTTTTATATTTAGCCTTATAATAAATGCTTTACAGCTGAAAACAGAACATCATCTGCAAGCAAACAACCTACGGACATGTCATTTTGTCACAGGAAAAATGTCAAGCTCAGGTTTTCATATTAAAACAAACATATATTGAGATGTAGGTTCATAAATTGTAGTTTTATTTAAAAAAATAATTTTAAAGCCCCTTTTGAGATCAGGAAAGACTGACTTGTTCAAGTCCGTTCATATTATACTGATAAAGTGCGACAAATACAATTCTCTTTTAGATATTATTAAAGATGCAAAAAGATTCGGACCCTTAAGTTGAAATATTAGGTGTCTCATTAGTTACTAACAGCTACTAAAGGTTACCGCCTCACTGAGGAGGACTTTGGTTTTGACTACATAATACCAGTTAATGCCATTTCAAAGCAAATCAGATCACATAAGAAGCTGTAAGTAAAACTTTGAATTACAAACAGTAATTGAACCTGGACCTGGATGGGTCAGAGGGAATGTAGAAATGACAGTGGTGATTCTTTAACAAGCAGCTTGACTGGTGGACCTCGGGGGTATTAACATCATGTGGAGTGTGAAATCCAGACGGTGGCTGTTTCCCCAGTGGCCCCCGGGATCAGATCCCTGGACAACACTCATTAGTCAACATGCTCTTCACCTCCATCGTCACATTTATCACAGCATAGAGAAGTTACTTGCACACGCACATTATGTGCTCATTAATAACCCGGTGCAACATTCATCTTGTTGGGAGGAAATCATTTGTCTTGCTGTGGTGCACTTGTTCATTTAAACCAATTGTCAAAAAACCTTTTTTCTTTGTTTTGCTGAGCAGGAATTGCTCTATCCCTTCAATCATAGTTAAAAAGGTAATGGGACAAACATTACTTTGCATTATATTAAACTGGCTGTCTATGAAGGTCTCAACCTGCGGGGTTTTTTTTTTAGTTTGCAGTATAAAAAAAAGAACAAAAACAACGTGCTTTTTAAAAGCAGCTTTGCTGCTGAGAAAGTTGTCAACAGTTCCACGAGTATGTAAAACACTGTCATTTGAATACCGGGATGTCTTTTATTAAAAAAAGGACTAAAGTGAGATTTAAAATGAACAAAGTGATTAAGAGCGACTGTGCTGGACATTTATATAGCAGGACTGCGCATAATGAATAAAGATTCATGCTTTAGTTCCAAATTTAAATTTTTGCACAAAATGTGCCTGATGTAGTCAGCTTTTAATCACCTTACTGACAGGAGTAACTGCTTTCATTTAACCTTGACTGAAGATCATGAATTCTTAAGCATTTAATTGGATACGTCATTTAACAGAATGAACAGAGCACATTTTCACCAATTCAAAGGCTCAGATTGACAGACAGTGGCAGTAAGACCCACCACAATTAAAGCTGATCTGTATTCACTGGCCCTGTCACCCATCACCATTAGTGATGTGACTGTTTGATCATCTCTGCAGAGAAACTTTGCTGAACTTCACCTTGTTTTGAAAGGACTCGACGTTGAATGAAAGACGAAGGTAGAGGAGGGGAAGGGGCTGGAGGATAGTGACACACACACACACATATGTATCTACCTCTGGGACCAAAGCTCCCTCTGATGCACCTCTGGTTTAACAGCAGTAACCATCCTGAAAATGGACGTGACAGCACAAAAGACAACCGTGCAAGTCTCTCACCATTATGTTTATTATCTCCACCAGTGGCTTAATTGAAATGTTTAAAAATCAGAAAATAACCATGCCATCTTTTTTTGAGACATTGGAAGTAATGTCTTTGTCTCGTCACTCTCGGCAGACAATTGCCCCAGTGATGTGAAAAACTGTGTCAAGTGGTACACAGTGAAATGTGCGGCAGACACTTAATTGTTTTCGTGCCTTTGACTTCAGAGAGAACAAATTCAATCTGTGTGCCAGACATTTCCTCTGTGACTAAGCCTAACCAGCCAAAGCATGTTTGGTTAAGCAACCAGCCCCAGGGTTAAATTACAGATTTTGCAATTACAGTTTTTTTTTTTTTTTAAATCCACAAAAATACAATGTGTTATTTAAATGAAAATAGCTTTGGGATGTGTCTGTTAACCAGATCTAATATAGTGGTTCTCAAAGTGAGGTCTGGGGACTCCTGTGGGCCCTGTGGAGGGCCCTCTGGGTTCTCGAGAAAAATGAACCGTAGATTAATTTCAATCAGTTTTGAATCATAATTTCATACAAGTTTTTGGGTCATCAACAAGACGTCTCTATATGTATCGTGGAGGTTTTAGATATTTTCTTATGAGAATAAGTGAGAATCCATAATATGTAAGTGATAGATAATCTGATAAATAAGGTTTTATATATGGGTTGATTATTTTCAACATGTATACATACTATATTAAGGATTCTAATAAGATGAATCTTAATTTCCAGACGTTTACACACAAAAAAAATAAAAATAAAATGAACGTTTAATCACAGGCGACAACTGGAAACACGCCTCAGACCAAACGCTTTATTCTTCCCTCTTGGGAAAAGTCTTGTGAAAGATTTTGAAACTGGGATGACACACACTGAGCTTATTCCAGATGGATTTGATCAACACTGACATTTTGTAACAGAAGAAAGGCATGTTAAAGGAAATGCAGATTAGGGGGACCAAATCAAATCCATTCAAGTGTTGTTCATTCGGCCCCGCCACAATACAAACCATGTGTGCTGCTTTTAAGTGGTGAAAATAATCTTAAGATTATAGAGTGGTCTCTGGTGCTAATTGTCTAAGAGCTGTTTTTCTTTTGCTCCCATTAATTCTTCCTTTAAGAGCTTTCCCCTCGAATGTTTTAACTGGATTTTGTCAACTGTTAGCTTTGGAGATATTGTTTGATGGCAAATGTAATGAGGGAATCATCATTTCAACATGTGTGGTGAAACAGATCTCACAAATGTTCTCCGGGACAGCTGTCGTAAGCGATTTGAAATGTTAAGAAGTTTATGCTGCCTCAGAGGAAAAGCACTTAGCGCCTGCTCACTGATGTGTGTTGTTCTCATGCTCAGTGATGGAAGAGTCTGACAACAGGTTTGAAGCTTGAACAACTTCACCGCCTCCATATGAGACTCAACACAGATGCACTCAAGCTACATACAAATGCTGAATTTGAAAAGCCTGTATTTTCGTGACATCACTACTCGTTTGGCAGCCAATCATGGTCCAAGATAGGAGCCTATAGGACACATACAGTGAGAATGGATGAAGTAGGAGGCATCTTGTGTCTAATCTTTGCATATTCATAGATTCTGTTGTTTTTGCAAAGACGGAGAAGAAGAATTCTTAATGAAGTATTCAAACATTTTTTTTTTGGAAAAAAACAACATATCAGACACAAATCCCTACTCCAAGAAGATTATTTTTATATGTCTTGAAACATGTCTGGAGGGTGTCTTTAAAGTCAAATGATGCACATTTGAGTTCAGACTGAAACTCCCCAGCTTTAGCTCTCTGCCACACAACACGCTCTCACCAAGTCTCTCTCCAACTTTTCTCAAGAATTCTGCACCCACTGTTGATTTTTCACAACACACACACACACACTCCACACACACACACTCCCACTGTTGCTGAATAGGTCAATCATTAAGAAAAGAGAGGGGAAAAAAGTCAAACGCAAACCAACACCATCCATTTATTCCTCTTTACCTCCTGACACCCTCCCTTCCCTCACCTTGCAAACCAGCGAAGGCCATCACTTGTCTGGAGTTAATGGTGACGCAGGGGCAGAGCAGCATGCATAGGCGCATTCATGACTGATTGCTATTGTTAGGTTTAAGGCTATAATATTAAACAAATGGTCCACTCAAAAGGGCCCACTGCTGGAATTCTGAAATTCCTTGCTGCGAGACAAAAAGCGACCGCTGCAGCACCTACTGGTTTGTAAATTGGTAAACACAGAAGTAAGGAAGCACACTGCAGGAATACAGTAGCTATATGTAAGGACGAGGATTTTAAACCAATCACTGATGAATTATAAAAAAAAACAATGAAAGTGACACTCGTAATTGTCCCAAAATGCCCTGTAGCAGAATTAACAAGAAATGCTGTATGTATAAGATTTCTTGTGGACTCTTTCCCCTCAGTGTTTGTGTTCCCGTGCTTTTTGTTTCTGTGATTGGAACGGCTCTCTGACAGCTAAATTGATACAGCACTTCATCTCATTGTGAATTTTATTCTTTATGAAAAAAAGAATTTGTAATGCCACAAGTTCAGAAAAGACGTGACCTCGCGCATGAATACGCATTGATCTGAGGTTATGTATATTTCATGTGTTACTGATTTGTTTTGACAGCGTTACTTCAGTGTGTCCACTCCACTGAAAGTCGACCCGGGCTTGTCCATTTGCCTGTAGCCAGGATTCATGGTCGGCAGTGAATTGTGTGTTGAAGGGTCTGAAGGAGAGAGTTAATGAAGTAAAAATTAATGAAGCACGTGAGCACCACCATCTCAAGGCTGTAAGCTCCTCCATGCCCCATTTATAATGTATGATCTCAATAAAATCAATCCAATGTACCAGTTCTCACTTAGGGTAAGAATAGATTTACAGATTACAACCCTGTGTTCCCCTGGTCATAATTACACCCACCTCCCCCTCCCCCTCCTGCAGTCAAAGTGTGCTGCTGGACTCCTTAAGAGAATTTTATGTGAAGTTTCACAACACTGTGCTCAGACAATGTCATCGTCCTGCTGACAGATTGCTGAATATTCGGCTCTGGTGCTGCAGGTGCAAAAGCCTCCTCTTTAAAGGTATAAGGTGTAGCTACACTTCATTTCTGTCACACATCACACAACTCTTTGAGTGTTTCCTGGTGTGCAGAGTTTCTTGTATTTTGATTAAATGTATGTGATATGTGAGGCAAAGCTCTGATGGCCCTTTCACTTTCTCCTCCATTTCCTGAAGACTTGTTGAAAGTTTAAGGAAGATTTAAAGTGCAGCAAGTTGCCTGTATTAGAGCTCCCCCTTCAGGTGCCTTGAAGAACTATATCTGAACGCTGTATCTGGTAGCAAACTCTCAACACCCTGAGAAGCAGCAGCTTCATGTCACAGCATGTCCACATTATTTAGCACCAGCTTCGATAGACCATGGGCATGCATTTTGGTGGCTTCTTTGGTTTTCTTTTTTAACCTTTTTGACAATGTTTTGGTGACAAAGACAAGACTTTGTGTCCAATGAAATAAGCAATTAAAATTCCCATAATACTTTTTCTCAGTGTATTGTAAATTGTGTTTCTTTTCTTTCAGTCGTCTCACTCCTCCTGGAGCTGAAGTTGTGAACCATGTGAAGCTGCAACTACTTTGAAATACAAACATCCCACAATACCAGCTTAACACATTTATGAAATGGATGAATCCCAAGTGGATAAGAAGCTGATTTTGTTTTAGATAAACCCATACAGGTTTTTTTTAGGCGCGCACATGAAAAACAGAATTGTCAAGTTCAGCTTCCTGATGTGCCTACCCCTCCACCTCCATGAACAATTCTGTATTTATAATGTCATCTTATCACGCTCGCCTTGAAGGCAGCAGCAAGTGCACTTATGCCTTTCTTTGTTAGGGTGAGTTGGCAATTTCCTGTGAGATGGAGCAACTGCCGGCAGCCCTTTTCTTTGATAATGTCCCTGACACCTGGACCAAACTGCTGTTTCCATCACTTTGCAGGCTGATACAGGAGGAAAGGAACATGTCATAAGCCTTCTGCCACCCAGAGTCACTCACTGTGCATTTAACAGCACTCTCCTCACTACGCTTTCCAGGATGTAGAGGTCAGAGCCAGAAGGGAGATTCCTGTGTGGAAAGATATCTTGCTGAGCTGCATCAAAACAAAGTAGGAACAGTTTAGATAATTCCTCCTTTTATTATCACAATTTGTACTTATCCAATTATCTTGTATGTATTCATAATAATCTAGCTTCACGAGGTCTACCATGTTACATTTGTACCATGTAAAGCTGGTTATTAAGCAGCAAGTCTGAAAGGGTGTTTATTACAGAGGCCTGACAGATTGATTCTAAATTATAATTAATCAGTTGATTTTGACCCACAGATTGTGATTGTGCCCTGTGAGTTTCATTTATTCAGCTTTTCTTCCGGCTCTACTACAATCACTGTAGACCTGCAGGACTCCCAAGCAAATTAACAGTCTCCACGCTACCCTGCAGCCATAATGAAAATATCAGTCAATCAAAACCCATATTATGCTGTGAACACTACCGCGTATCTTCAGAGCTGCATACAAATAGAAACTGCAGAATAAGCGCTCAACCTGTTCCAGGATCATGGCTGGCAGCAGATCAGTGGCACAATATTTAAAAGCCTTGCTGCTCTGAGCACGTCCACCTGAAGCACCACTGTACTGAGATTTTCTACCTTGTTGCGATAAAACAGATAATCTGGACAATAAGATGCTTTGGGGAAAGCCAGCCTTAATTCCTGGAGGTAGGAGAGCAGGGCATGCTGGGATGCGGGGCCCATCTACGGCCTGTCTGCAGGTCGGCTGATGTATAGCTGTGGGCTGGACGGCCACAGTCAGGGCTGTGTGTTGCTGCTCAGTGTGCCATGGTACTCAGGGCACTTCAACCCCCAGTCCCTCCTTACAGGTACCCCGCAGCCCGACACCGTGCGCTACTCATTTGCTGCTACACTGGTTTTCATAATTAGCGCCGCAAGGCCTCATTAAATCTGCTCTAATGAATAAATATTGTATTTCATAGCCTGATTACCAGATCAGCTCAATGCTTGAGCGTTGTAAACAATTACTTCCCTAAATATTCATCACGCCAAAGTGGATGATCATTGGTATTTAATACAGGACTAGTATTTTCAAGTGCATCTTTATTATACTAATAATAGTTTTTGAAATGTTCCTTTTGGAGGAAGAAAAGAGGAGTTGTTTAATATAAGTTACATTGTATTGGTATCATCATGTGATCATTTTAATTATTTACCATTTTATTAATGTATAACAATACAAAAAACCCTGCAATGAATATAATGTTCTACTCATAAATGGGACAAGACAAAATATAACCCAGATACTACAAATGTATCTAATAAACGTGATATTCATTTTAGTATTCCTGGTAATATATGACCTGGCATTTTTTTTATGCTTATTGTTGTGTCAATATCTGTGTAATATTGCTGTGTCAATAATATTGTATTTTATTGTTTTGCTTCATTGTTGTGTCAACAGTTGTGTAATTAATAAACACTAGATTTACAGACTTCATTATGAGTAAACAGCAATGATAGAGGACCTATTGGATTTGTGAATTATTGGATTGCAACATATTTTCAGCTAGTCAGTGTTAGTCACAAGTGTGATGAAGAAAATATGAAATGGAATCAATCAATCACTTTAAATCCAAACCTTATAGGAATACTTTCTTGCCAAGAGTTAGATGAGAAGATTCCCCCTCATGTGTGTATCATGCTGAGCATAAAGACTGGAAACAGTTAGTCTGTCCAAAGGTAATAATATCGTACAACGTCCTCTAAAAATCACAAATTAACATGTTATATTTCACTTAAGAAGTCACTGTGTGAGGCACACTTTGTTGAAAGCTGGATAGCTGTTTCTCCCATCCAGAGTGTCGTTTTGTTTCCAATCTTTATGCTAAGCTAAGCTAACCGGCCGCTGCCTCCAGCGACATGTTTATCGTACACACATGAGAGTGGTAGCGAGCTTGTCACCAAACTCTCGGTAAGAAATAAGTGTATTTTCCTTCAAAAAAAATAAAATAAAGATGCTTATCTCTGTGACTTCAATGTAATGGTAACACACGAGAGGCTCGTATTGGGGAAAGTAATGTTAATTAGCTAACCTTCGACTGAGGACCACCCAAAGGATACAAAACCCAATTAACGAAAAATAAGACTGCTGACCCAAACAGTATAATGGGAAATGAAGGATTCTTTGTTTTGGGGCTGAAGAGGCCACAGATTGAGCTGAAACCTACAGTAAGATGAACATGGTGTGTGTGTGTGTGTGTGTGTGTGTGTGTGTGTGTGTGTGGGCTACGCAGTCACTATTGGGCCATTTTACCATTCATTGATCTAGAAACAGTAGTAATAGTTTTCGTGGTTATCCAGCATCAAACGACACACAGCATACATTAAGTCTGATTTGAATTTAACAATGTTTTATCTCCATTGATGAGCACCACATGAGGATGTGATAGTTTTCCAGGTACTGATAACGCTGCGTCTACAATCCATTTGATAAAGGAGAGCAAAGCAGCCGTCATGAGACCATCCTATCAGGTGATCTGATGTTTTTTTGTGTAAAAGCTCTTGTGTGAATTCACAGTCAACATAGTGCTGGACCATGTACTCATTGGACCGATGGATTCATGAACACCGCTTCAAAGCCTGGATGGTGAGTCGTGATGAGGGTGTGAAGTTCCCTTTGCACATTTCTCCACTGATTGTCTAAGATGGTAAAGTCAATATTCTGCAGTCTATTCATTTGCTGTAGCCCTATTCAGACAATAGACACTGTGAACTGGAAATAAACATTGCTTTTACCTATTAGTGTGAACACACAGCAAACTCTCTCAGAGACGCTGCTGTGAGACCAAGACCACAACAAGGGCATATAGTCAGCCCACTCGTTTTTCATGCCACAGGGACATTTTCTAGAAACATCGTAATGGAAACTTCTGTCTCTTAAAGACGCTGTGTTTAACATTCTGAACATTATTATTGCAGCAAACCACTATTTGTTGAATGTAGTGGAGTACCTTTAATGCAGCTTATTGTTGTAAATTGTGATTATTTGACCCGTTAAAGCTTGTGCAGACAGGATGGCGTCGTCTTTTTAACGTGAGTTTCACCCTCAAACTTACTCTCTACACTGACCACAGCTTGCTAACAGCGGCGGAAACCGTTGATAAACTTCCAGCCTTCACGGTCCTCAAGATCTTCCATCATCATGTTCTCCTACATGTTTCAATAACAGTAATTACAGCTGCCACTGTTCTGGATAGAGTGATATGTCAAGTCAAAGAAAACTGATAACACAGATTCTGCAGTGATTAACAATTTAATGAAAATGTACAGTACAAATCAAGCATCAGCACAACAGATATTCCCATCAACAGTTCAGCGTTACGCTTCATGTTAGGAGCACAGTGCCTGATAAACACAGGCGGCAGCAGCAGGATAACCTCCACCTGCCATTACACTGAAGAAGAAATCTCAGCCGCTGATTATCTTTGAAACAGTATCGTATAATCAGCGTGTCCTGGTGCAGGTCGAATGAAGTACATTTCAAAGATGAGCGACACAAAGGTTAATTCCGTGTCATTCCGCGTAGAGTATCGCACTTCTGAGCAGAAAATGCAGGCCATAACTCTATTGCCACTCCAGTGGCACCTTCAACGATTCCTACTTAACAGTGGAAGGCAGAAAATGAGCCAAAGAGACTGGAGCAGAGCGAGAATGTGCTTTAACAGGATAAAATGATTTACAGGTATGAGATTCCCATTAGAGTGTGCTAATTGTTTCCACACCATTAGTGACAGTTATCTAATGAAGGATATTTAACCAGGCGCTGTAGTATATCACACAGCTCCTCTCGGTGTAGAAGTGAGAGGCAGTGGACCCCAGAGCCTCTGCCCTTTCCACCTGCACCACCTCAGCGGCATGCAGATCATCGGGACATTTCTGCACAACGTCCCAACTAGAGCAAACCTTTTGTGTGTTTTATTTTTTACATTTACACTTTCAGCAGATTTACAGAACTTGTAAAAACACAAGCATTAATTTGCAACTAGAAAAAAAAAAAAAAAAAAAAAGACAAAAGCTGTAACATTTAAAACAATGTAAGAATACAGTAGATCATGCCCTATTCATCTATGATCTCGTGCTATGGGAATATATACAGCATGTGTCTTAAAACATTTAAGATCCACGGGAATGTTCGGACAACAATCAAGTATGAGACATCTTCCTAAAAATTTGTTTTGGTCCACCTTAGCTTACGATCAACCAGTCTTAATGTAAAAACTCTTTAGAACAGGCAGGAAAACAACAACAAAGCAAGCGTCAGGCTGGAGAGAACTGGCAGCATGGCCCTGCTCCAGATGTCAGTCAATGCTAAAAACAGTAGGTGAAATTTCACCAACAGGAACAACATTTAGCATTATGTTATAATGCTTGAAACACCATGAATGTTTGGACTGGTAGGAATTATCACAGCGCATGTCAGTCAGGTCCAGGATCAGCTCGTTCCTCCACATCTCACTCGCCTGTCTCTTCCATCTTCTTTTTCAAGCTGCAGTGAACATAAAATGAGTCTCAGTGTTAAAACACAGACAGTCAAGTCTAAATAAAACACACTTCAAATTTCGCAAATGCTCCGGTCACCTTTTCAGGTAGGCGTGCACATTGTCAAATCCGTGATATTTTGCCAGGTACACCAACACTCCTGTAGCACAGCGACCGTCTCTGGCCCGACAGAAGCTGCAGTTACAGATCCCTCTGCATGGCGGGCACTGCCACTCCTACCGCAAACAACGATTAAGAAGTCAGTCAGACCTGCCCAACACACTCATGAGAACACAACCTCGTAGGTTTTAGGTACTCACCGGATCCAGCAGAGCGTCACGGACCTCCTCTCCGTACCGGTTACGAAGACAAGGGCCGCAGAACTGACCCCTGACCCCGACACACTCTGGGTTACGGCAGTTGGTTTTGGTGTCGATTGTTTTCTGGCGGCACTGGTGGCAAGTGGATCCCTGGAAAATAAAAAAAAGAGAGAAGTCTTCAGGCAAAGAGTTCAACAAGCAAATGCAGCCGCTCAAATCTTTTTGCAGCGAATGCGGGACCTACAGTGGAGCTGTTGTAGACTTTCTCCCGCACGTTGTTGCAGATGCCCCGCAGCTCCGTCTCTGTGACGTCGTCCACAGGCCGCACCACGTGAGGGATGGCCTTCATGCCATTGAAGGAACGGCGGCGTGGCTGCGCATGAAATAAAATGCAGTTAATGCCCGTACTGTTCATTAAGACGATTTGACGCAATGTAAAAAGGCGGTTTGTGACGCGACTCACTGGCTCATCGACTTCCTCGAAGTAGCGGCTTTTGCGAACCAGGCTGAAGCTGTCCTCGGGCTCTTCTTCTGGAGTCGGGCTGGGGGGTCCGTCCACCTGCGTGCGGGACCGCGTGTGGGGGCGAGACAAGCGCTCGGACTTTCTCCGAAGAGTTCTAGGAGTTCCCGCTGACCACCGAGGTGCCTGTCGAGGCTGAATAAGACAAAAATCGTACCGATTAATATAGAGCACTGATAATCTAACATGTGTCACATATTTATCGTCGGGTTTAATTACCGTAGTAGATGCAGACATTGCCCTCCGTCCTGGGAAAAGTCCGGGTACTTTGTTCAGCTCCGACATGAGCTTCGCCAGCTAAAAAAATAAAATGCATAAAACATGAATGAAAGCGTAAAAATGGAGGCTGTTCAGGTCAAAGTTCAGTTCATAATACCAGATAATGAAAGTAATTAATGTGAAATAAATAGAGCAAACTGTACCATTGCTTTGTTCTCCTTGATATTCAGGGCTCTCTTGTCGATGAAGTTCTCCTCCCCCTCAGAGTCGGAGTCCTGTACTTCACTTTGAGGGAGTGGTTCGGATGCAGGCCTCTTCTTGCCGGTCTTCTTGGTGGGGAATGTCATGGCCACCTTCAGGATGGTGGGCCTGCGGCCACGTCTCACAGGTTCAGAGTCTACTTTCTGAAAGAGAATACAATTAATAACTAGGACTAAACTCTGTCTGAGGGAGTTCTGAAATATGTTCCAGTTTTAGAAAACGTACCATGGCTTTCATCTGGCTGTTGATCACACTCTCCTCAAACCCGCTGCGTGTGTCCTCCTCCGATGAAGCCTTAAACATCTTTGGTTTCTCCGTCATTGTCGTCCTCCTCGTCAGTCTTAAGCTGCTCCTCTAAACACAGACACATTCTTTAGTTGCAGATGGTGTTGCAAAAAAAAAAACCACACGCTCACCACCATGTTATTAAGGAAGACTTAGATATTGTATCGTTACCGTGTTTGCAAAGCCTCCATCAGAGCCAAAGCTGTCACAACTGTCATCAGAGGAAGAAGAAGATGACGTCTCGGGAACCAGAGGGACGCTGCGGAAGCTCCTCAAACTCATCCTGGTAGACGGAGGGTGTGCGGCAAGTTTCTGTAGATCATACCAAGCAGGTTTAGGAAACAGCTACCAAAGTGCACAGGAAGCCCCTGTGTCTGCAGACATGCCACCTTTGAATACCAGCCCTGATACGGATACCACAGACCTCTGAGAACAGCAAAGCGTCTAATCAGGCTGAGTTACAAATACCAACTTCTGACTCAACATCTACAGAGCTGACTGTGTGATCTCGCTTGCTAGACTTCAAATGATTTACGAGAGGAATGAGTAATGATTGCTTTTACTATTGATTATTTTAACATTTAAAGAAATGCCTTATGCCAAAGTTCTCACATTCAAACTGCTTGTTTTGTCCAAAACCCCAAATAATTCTGTCATAGAAGGTAAAAACCAGCAAAAATCTTAATGTTGGCCGCAACCAGTTAATTTTTTAACTTAAGTAGATTACTTAATTGTTAAAATGTTTACATATACATTTTATGTCAATGGACTGATCAACACTAATGTTTCAGATCAAACTGTCACATAGTTTTGCACATGTTACACACCCCTGTTGGTTAAACCTGGTCAAATGTAAGCATGTAGTAGTAACTGGCTCATGTATATTTCAATACAACTGACTTGGGCTTTAGTCGTTGTAAATTAAAGTTACCTCCTTCTAAACTTTCTTTAAGTTAACTTCACATGTAAACTTCTCTGCCCCTTTAATGGTGACCCTTAACTGTTACAAAGTGGTCCTAACGGGATGTTTTATTATCAAGAAGACTATAAAGTAGTATTAACACTAACGGATCAAATGGAGAAGAACGTTGGGCAGCTTTTCTTACCTTGGAGCGGGTGGCTGGCATTTTTCTTTGAATACTAGTCGCACACAAACAGAGACACAGAAGTGGACAGTGCAGCAGCTCTGCAGTGAACAATACGGATCCTGCAGCTGCACGCTGATCAAGATGTTCGTTTCCCGCGCCACCGGAAGGTCCTGGAAGATGCATAAAATGTAGTCGCGTAGTTTGACGGAGTAACACACTTTATAAAAGACACGAGAGGTCAAATTCATAACTAATCTCCGTTATCAAGATTTAAAAATAAGTTTGGATGTTTATTTACGTCACAAACGTATTACTTTCTGATGCATTAAGCGGAAGAGAGCGGTGGGTCTTCCATGTGCTTTGCCGTGGCGCGAGTTTTTTTATTTGTGAATTTGCATGCAAGGCGGGTAAAATGTTGAGCTCTGTCCAACTGTAACTTTTGAAGAGGCCCTGGTTAACCTGCTGAGGTACATCAGTCACTCTCACGTTATAGCAGACAGGACCTAGACATGAAGCATAGCACTCTTTGATGAGACTTATTAAAATAGGAATATTCCAGTTACACGTTATGAGGGTTTAGAGTTTATAAAGGAATTAAAGGAGGGAGATATATTGGCAGAGGAAACAGGGAGATACGGGAATTCAATTTACTAAAGCTGAGCAAAAGTGGCTAATAATAAAAGATAGCACTGACTGGCAACAACGCTGAGATAAGGCAAAAAACTGGGTGACATAAACAACAGGAAGTGGATATGAATGATTGAAGCATGAACATAACAAGACTGGGGTGTGGCTAGCAGACCTAATATAACTTTGCATATCTGGGTTTATGAAGTTTACCTCTACCTTATAATATATCTTATATCCAATACTATATCATATTATATTATTGTGTTAATATCTTATACTCTTTTAGTACATTATTCACTATAGTATACCCTTATTATATTTCTACATTAAAACAGACACACAAAAAGTCTCATCACTTAATCATATTATATTTTAGTCTGGTGCACGCTGTTTGTATACATATTACATCCCGCCACTGTTACATTTGCCTTGTAATTATGTATTTAATGCTCTTGTAATAGTTACTTTTTTTGTCTTCTATTCTTATTCTAGTTTTGTATACCTCTTATTATTTTTTCGTTATTTATCTGTACTTATTTCTGTCCTTGTGCTGCTGCAATAACCACATTTCCCCATTGGGTATCAATAAAGGCGTTTCTCATCTTATTGCATGTGATCATTGTCACACAGTGGAATCAGAAGACCATGTTATATTTCTGTACCAAAAAATCAAAAATAAAGAGGCAACTCAGAAATAATGGATTTGAACAAATGAACCCTTTATCTTGGGTAAAGGTGTCATAACAGTTTATTTGATTACTTGAGAGAAACCAGGCTGATAAATAATTATTTTAAAACAATGTTATGCATCACTACCGGTCGCCATCTGCTTTTTAATGGAAGGAAGAAAATGAAGAACAAGGAGTGAATTGTCCATTTGTTTTAATAACAATAGATCATTTATATTAACCTGACAGGAGCCAGTTTGTTTTATGATAAAAGCTTATGTTCATACATATATACATCCGATCATAGGCATCAGTGTGATTCTCTTAAAACAAGCAGTTCATTTTCAGCATATAAGCAGACATAATTCAGATAAAACCTTTTGAGAGCATGACATGTCAGGAAGCTGTCAGTTCATGTGTGGTACACATTAAGTTCTTCCACCAGCGCCACGCCCTCCCCTGCCCCCTCTCCTCTGTCGACCTCTGACTTGTTTATTGTCCTGACGCGGTAATCTTTTCTGTCGCTCCACTGTGATCCACCCTCCGTCGCTGGCTTTGGCCCCCTCTTTTCCCTCACTAGGGCTTTCTGTCACAGACAATATACCTGGTATCGTGGAGGGGCGGTTCTGTGGTGTGACACTGTAACTGTTGGACCGTGGCCTCCCTGGCTGGCGCGAGGTTTTGCTAGTTTTATTATGAACATAGTTACCTCTGGTATTGGTCCATGCATTCCCCCTACCCTGCTCCCCTCCCACAGTTAATGTGTTGCCAAAGTAAAGGTTTCTGCGGCGGTTATGCACTGCTCCAGCACTGAGTGGGCGCTCTCGCTCCCTCTCTGAGGCGCTCTCTGACGTGGTGCTGGAAGGGCTGCTGCCCTTTGACCCGAGATGGAGCGAGGAGAGTTTGGCCGACAGGCTGGTAGTTGGCGAGGAGCTGCGAGAGTCAATCCAACTAGATACATGGGCGCGGTTTGGAGAGCGGCGCACAGCTGCAGCATAAGAAAACCCCTGGCTTTCATGTGCAGACAGGAACTGAGGCAGAGTGCGGGCGTCAGACCTAGTCAGAGCAGCAGTAGTCTGCTGGGATTTCTGGGTCTTTAACTGCCTCTGCCTTACGTTGTACAGCCATGTGGTATCAATATCTAAAAAGGAAGATGTGCATTAATTAAATTCAGGGGACAGTCTGTGTTTAACACTGATACATTTGTGATATCTTCAAATGAGGAATTTCAACAATCTTTATTTGTCCCGCAGTGAAAACTGTTGCTCTGGCACTCTTGAGGTCAATACAGTAATAAATAAAACAAATACCATAGTAAGACTTGTCCATGGGGCTCAAGTTGATGTTAGCTGGAGTTGTTTGGATGGCCAGCTCCACAGTCTTGATCTCGTCTTGATTACCACTGTGACTCCACGTCACTGGACAGCTGTGTCTGGTAGACTTTGGTGACTTGACATCATCCTAAAGTCAAAAGACAGGAAGAGAATACATATAATATATTTAGATTCAAAAATATGTTTACTTGATGCTCGGGGTTCTGTGATTGCATTTGATGCATTTTCAAATTCATATTTCAAATGGCTGATAGTGTATTTGCTTTGTTCTGTGAGGTGCCTCTCACCTCATAATTGACTGTGTAGTCGACTTTATGGTTCGGCTGTAGTCCAACGATCCATTTGTCCATCACAAAAGGTGGCTGCATTGCAAAGGTTTTAGTTCATTAAAGAATCTGGCAATACAACAATCTTAGAAGTATAATGCAAACAGCTAGGTCAGAAACAAAGAGAGCATTCAGTATTGATTAATACATTAGTGGTCATGTCATTTGTAACTTGTTCAGCAAATGTGTTTCTGACGACACCTTGGTCATCCGCAGGATTTCCACATCTTGTCGGTTGACATTAAAGATGACATCTTTGATGTAGGTTACTGCAATATCATCTCCATCAAGTTCCAGGTACATCTTCCATTTGCAGTCCTTTAAAGAAAATAGGATGAGTTGAACATTTTCTTTTGTGACACCAATATCTCTGTTACTGTACAGCTGCAATAAAATCTGATTTAAAAAAAAAAAACGATAATGGTGAGATAATGGGCGTCTGGTCTGGTGCACTCACAAACAACACCTGATTGTATGGAAAAGTTTCTAATTGCAGTAGAACTTGGTAACTCTTGTATATAAACCAACAGCACAACCTAGAGGTAGTTTGATGGTAGTGGCCACAAAGCCACTTACAGTGGGGGAGGACAGAAATATTACATATCGAAAAACGGAAATTGTATATAATGCAATTTGTGTAATATATGATTTCGAAACACCTTATTTAGAGAATGGATTTTAATCAAAATCAGTACTAATGTCTCAACATTGTAGTGAAAATTCTATAAGAGAGAAACAGAAATAAATGACGCGGTAGGAAATATTTTGATGTGGACATTGTAAATTCTTTGTCAAACACTAGATGTTATTATTCTCGGTGGGATCCAGGATTAATTTCTTGGAGCAGGAATCGGATCGATTTTAGGTGGTAAGGGTGAAGGTTTTTCCTCATGACTTGCTGCATGCGGCACACATCAAATCCTCACTAGGAGGCACGAATCTGAACAATTCCCCAGACCTCTTCTCCTGCATACTGAATGCTGACGAAGCAGTAATGATTCCGCCAATCCCCTAAAGCCGACCACGAAGCCACAGGTCACCGCTTAACCACACAGGGTTCATGGCACAGGCCAATCCATTGTGTAGTGATCACAGAGAAAGACATCAGAGGAGTGGCACTAACACACTCGTCTGAGGAGCCTTCGCCCTCTCCTGCATCGTCCCCAGGGGCTGGAAACGGCTCAAAGGGGAAGCTTCAGCAAGCCTCTGGCTCAGAAACACACCACAGTGGCCCCCGTGCTGGCCTGTTGTCGGCACTGGACGGTCGCACCGGGGCTTCCAGGTCCATGCTAGTCTAATCACTCCAGCAGAAACAATGTCTGGTAATGATGCCTAGGACCCGAGTGCGTCTAATGACAACTCATACATAATTCAGCACCTTTCACTTGGCTGCACGGTGATATCCTCATTAGTAGGGGACCCTCAGTGGCTGTCAGATGGTGGCCGCACAATCGCGGGCCCTCATTTTGCCTTTGAGAAGTGCAGCTGCTTCCATGACATCGCCAGCAAAGAGGGGCGAAGAAAAAAAATGCAGTGCGGGTTTGTTTTATTTAGTGCAAAAATCCTTCCAGTTTGTAAAAACAAGGCTGACACGGAACCTGACACCAGGCAGGGGAAAATAATTAGCTCTCATTTTCTCAGCCTCCTGTTTCCTTCTCCCTGCTGTGTTTTCTACCCACTAAACCACCACATGTCAGAAGAAATGGGAGGCAATTAGCAGGCTCGTTTCAGCCCTGCCGAACACACTGAAAGAGGACTATTTATGATGGGACAATGAACAGCTGAAAGATTAAATAACGTTTGCCTTTTAAAAAGAAAATGACTTCTGGCTAAATGGGCTATTTTTGATTAAATTCAAACAGCAAGTGAAGAGCCATCCTTTCTCCACAGTTTGAGACCCTAACAAAGGGCTGTGAGCAAGTCGAGGTGGATGTGGTACATGGCTGAGAATGAAATGTTTATTCGTCTGGTTTTATGCATGTCTAGTGATGCCTTCAATGGTCAGCATAACAGCCATCATCATGAATCCTCAGAACAAACAGCTTCAGTACAAGGCGGCTGATTCAATCACGGCAAACACATTATTCTGTACATCTATTTACAAAGGAACAATATTACAAAACCTATTAAAGATGTTAAAAATGAATAATCAAAGTAGTTACAACATTTTTTTGTGGTTGTCCTTTATTTCTTTTTGGTCATCCTTTACAGAGCGAATGATGAACTGCATCTGATGCTCACAGCTGCAGAATATGTTGGTGCAGTCAGTGTGTGTGTGTGTGTGTGTGTGTGTGTGTGTGTGTGTGTGTGTGCTTCACTATAAACTTACAGATTTCCCAGTTCCTGGTTTCCAGTGGTACCCAAACACCAGCTCCAGATTTACAGTTTTACTCATCTCAACCTCCTTTCCCAGCTCATCCTGGGAAAAAAAAAAGTGGAGTTTAGGCACCAAATATGCACAGTGAGCCCCCCCCCCCCCCCCCCCCCACAAAAAAAACCCCAACTCTTCCTAAAGATAAAGAAGAAACGTTTATACCTTCAACAGAGGTGGGAAGTGGACCAATCCGAGGTAATCATTCATTAGCTTTTCAATTTCACCCTGCCGAAGAGAAAATATGAGATTCACTGTAATTCCAATATATATGAGCATAAAACTCATCCTGTAAATGACGAATGGATTAAAAGAACTAAGAGAGTTGTGGTTAATGGCTAACTGTGCCTTGCCTTAAGGTGCATAGCGTGACCTTTGGATTTGACCCCCATGTCCCTCATGTCGTTTTCTGTGAGCAACAGCAACCTCTTTCCAGTGATGTGATTCTCTTTAAACAGGTCCGCATACAGCTGCATGCCCCATGTACCCTTCTCTGAGATAGAAAAGGACACGCCCAGATTTCAAACAACAGATTACAAATAAAGAGTCCGAAGATGCCAAAGTTGAACTAAAGACAGAGTGCATGAACAAACCTGCACCGAATATTTGCTGCATCCAGAAATACTGAAAGAATAAAATGGTAATAGATAATTTTTAATAGCAATGGTGTGTGGAAATCTAAAATAATATCTTAGTTATGAGGTTAGTAATGATACTGACCACATGCTCTTCTGTCCAAGTATAGATGTCAAAGTGTGGCAGCAACTGCATAAAAACAAAAGACAAACAGAAGTAACAGCAATAGAACATGGATGGATACGGACAGTATAACATGTGTATTCATGACAGGCAGACATTTAAATAAAAATCACCAGACTTAAGTAAATGTTATTAAAATGGAAAATAGACATGTTTTCCATGTCTGTGAAGCCATTACTTTTCCGGTTATTGTGCTGTGGGATGAAGACGACTTGCCTCTAATGGTCTATATCAAACCGAAATGTCCATCTGACTGATCTAACGTGATCTGTTTGAATGATAAATCATTTATTGCTCATTAAATGTAATCAGGCAGAAACTTGCCAGCCAAAATAAAGATTTCATCATTGTGATCACGAGACTGGTGTGTAATGACAGAAATAATGCAATGGAAAATTGGAGGAAAGATGACTAAATGAATGAGTAATCCCCCATTCACTGTCTTCTTCCCACGACATCTGATAAACAGCTCAGATTATGAGCTGAATGCCGGTCTCAATAGACAGTCGCTGCCATACATTTCAGTGCAGCCCGCCCGCCTCACAAAGCCACTCAGCACTGCAGCGTTTTCCGCCTCCTCCAGTGCTGCGGTTCGGAAGTAAACAGATTCAGAAGCATTCTGCCGCTGCCAAAGTCTCATTGGAGTGACTTAACATCACTTTTCAAGCAGCGTATTATATTTCACAAATGTGCTGCCATGATTCTTTCTCCGAGGACTATCTCAAATTCAAAATGGGGCGCACAGTTTTTGTGTTTATGACATGTGTGTGGAATCTGTAGAAAAAAAAAAAAAAGACTTTGGCTTAGTTCACACAATCCTGCCCCCATGTGGACTAAGTGGATGATGAGCAACCAGACCATGAACACTGGGAGTTACAAAGTTAACATCACAAGAAACAGCTCAACATGAATGCCCAGTGAAGCAATATATTTTACAATCTTATTAAAATGCTATCAGTCACGCTCTGTTCTGTCTTCTATCATAAAGGGTTTGGTAATAATAGTGGCAATACAACATCATTCTCATGAAACAGATCAGCAGAGAGTTGAAAGAAACTGGTTTATTGACAGAACGGTGAAGGATGCAGGAAAATAAGTCACATCAAGAAGCTGCTGCTTGCATGATTTTGGTGAAAAGCTCAAGAAGATTATTAACAAGTGTGGAGGCTGAATGTTTCTGAAGTGTCTGGATTTCACACAGGGAAATGTATATATTGGTAGGAGTGTGTGTTAATCGTTATGTGTAGTCTAGTGTGTATAGAGCTTGAAGGCACAAGAGTACAGCCGATGTTTGAATATTAGCTCACGGCAGGATGCTAACAAGCAACAACACAGGAATGCAGAGGATTACATCCTCATGAGACTGACTGATGATAACAAGTGAATGGGACAATTTAATGTGCTATGCTCAAGGAAGCATGTCCTTCCCCCAGATGAAGCCTAATACCTACTTGAACACTAATGCTAATACGATTTTCTCTACTGTAAAGTGCAGGTCTTGAGGCGAATATTCAGTTAGACCGTACGGTGAGATTCTGTATGAAAAATGTGTCAACAGAAGGAAATGATTCTATTAAAATCTACATTTGGTAAAATCCGTGACTTCTGAATCAAGCCTTTTAGCGCAGAAACGTTGTTATATATAATTCCCTATTTCTTAATGTTTGTAAATCTTGTAAGGCCTAAGCAAGAAGCCTGTCTTGAAAAGTAAAATGTGACGTGAGCAATGAAGCTGACAGTCATACAGCCACATCCTTCTCCTGCTGTTTTGAACCTTGGGTCAGTCAGAGGAAAAAAAACATGTAGTTTCTCATCCTGGTAAGAGACTGCGTCTCAACAACTGCACTCCAACACATCCAGAACAAATTGGCCAATCTTAATGTCAGCAAAATGTCACTTCATCATAAAAGCCTGGCCCTCTCTAAGCAACTGGCTCATGTGGCTCTTTCTTCACAGCATGGCACTATACATCCAGTACATTAGACATACGGTAAATGACATCCATAATATACATAGGTGGAGGGCTCTACAAGTATTCTGAAATACCTTTCTGTGCTAGATTGAGTGATTTCTGAATACAACTTGAACAAAGCAGAAGAAATATTAAGTCAATGTATGTGTTCTGGTGTTTCTCATGATTATTGAAATGATCAAAATAATCATGACTTAACAAGTAATTCATCGCCAAAGATTGCTTCCACAAAACCAATAAAGCATCCAGTGAGATTACAGTATTTGATAGATGCAGCCGTGGAGACGCAGAGCGTCGGAGAGCTTTATTCACTGTCGTCAGACCAAGTGAAGCGTCCCATTCCCAGAGTCATGTTGACTTTGTGTCCTTCTCTGACACAGCTCGACACGGAGGAGTTCTGCCTGGCCTGCATGTTGACCTGCATGCCCGAATGCAGGATAGGCCGGCCAAAGTCCAAGGAAAACATGTCCTCAAAGCCCTTCGTCATGGACTGCAGATTCACCTCCTCGTTACTGGAGGTTGTGATCTGACATGACATCTGTGAACTGTTTGATTCCTCCGTCTTAGACTGATAGAATGACTTAGCGCTTATCTTTTTAGCCACAGGTAAGAGGAGCTGAAAGGCAGAGAGACGGGTGGAGAAAGGAGGGACACAGGGGTGAAGGAAAAGAAGAGAGGATAGAAAAGAAAGGGAAGTAAGTAATCAGTTTCAAAACACAAGTGTAAATAAGAAAAGTGGACAATCTTAACCCCAACCCAAGAAGAAAAGTAGATGGTAAAAGAAAGTTAACAGAACAAAAGAATAAGTGGAGGATAGGAAACGATAGGAAACACAGGAAGAGATTTCAGTGTACTTGATCCAAAGGTGTTCAAGTTATCTATACTGTATACTACTGTGGCATTCCGTCACACACGGGTTTGAGAAAGCAAACACGTTCTGTCCACAGAAACACAAAGTGCAAACAAGAAAAAACAAAACATAATCTGTCGTGTCTTTTGCATGCAAATACTGCAATGCAAGGAAACAAACCGGCAAAACAGCAACGCCGTGAACTGCAAGTTCCGCAACGCTCACAATTCAATAGGAATTCTGGTAAGTGCAGCATTCACTCTGTGCAATCATGATGCAAATATACTTGTTGGGCAACCATGCACTACACTTTACATAACTGAAGTACTGCCAATAATACACACTGCCCATGATGTACCTTATTCCACACTTTTTTATTTTCATTCCACATGCTTTCCCATTTCCATGTCACCCCCAGAGGGAGATCAGAAGGAGTCTGTCCCTCTCGCAATGGGATTGAGGAAACTAGCATGTGAACAGGAGTGTGAACGTGAGGTGCTGCTGCTGTGACCACTCGACAGCTGGTGGCGGCTGTCCTGCGGGTGAAGGTGGACCAAGGTGGAGAGGACATAATGAGCAACTCACCGGGCTGTTGGACTGTTCGATGAGTTTGTGCTCCCACATCTTTAGACGGCGTTCTCGCTCCTTCAGCTCCTGCTCTTTGGTACTCAGGTCTCTCTCCAGCTTCTTAAGTCTCTCAAGCGTAGCTTCAATCTCACACCTGCAATAAACAGAAACAGAACAATGTCAACAGTTTACCAAATATCTCCACATCGAATATCGGAAAACAAACACTTTTTTCAAATGTTAAAGACTGGCATGATTTCATATTTTTCTTTTTGTCAGGAGTAAATAGGGATTTTGTTGTAGACTATTTTTAGCTGCGGATTAATACACAATTGGTGCCCTACTTTTTTTTAGCAGGGTGTGTTACATGTAGGATTGACTCAGTAAACTACAGCGCTTGTGATAATTGAAATGAAGGAGTTTCCAGGTTTACCTTCTTATTTTAACTTAATTAGCCTTAAGGTTAACTGACGTGCCATATTTGTAAGGCTCCGTGGTTTTATTGCTGGATTATTCTATTAAATGTGTTTATTTGGCATCTTTGGAAGCTTAAGAATTCCCACTAGAATTTGAAATGAAGTTATGTGGGTTTGGCACAGAGCAGTTGTATGTAATGAGTAACTCACTGGCAGTTCAGTGTGGCTTAAAGGTTAAAGAGCTCTCACCTTAAGTTCTGGTCATTTCGTTGGATTTGTTGACAGTAAGAAATGATTAAATATCACCAGCCTTCTCCTTTAAACAACCCAGTGTGAAGAATAATTACATGAATACCAGTTAGAGTAGAGTACCATGGCAGTAAGCAGTAGCACATACTAAAGCAAAATGAAGTAAAACTGTGAAAAGCACGAGTGATCCCCTGCAGTCAGAAGGTGATTAGGCTGTGTCTAAAGCTTCGGATGCCAAGGACGGGACAATGTCTCATGTGGGGGAAGTTTGTTTTGCCCAGCAGGTGGGGCTGCACAGTGTGTCGTGGAAATCCACGCTGAGCTTCAGCCCAACAAAAACTTGGTTCTCACACTCTCTCTCTCTGTTCATAAACACATGTAGCAGGAAAGCCCATCCTGACTCCTCCCAGTCCTCCGGTTCCTCCACCCCGACGCTTCCCACTTCAAACAATTTCCACTCTTGCTCAACTTCCCAAACAATTTGTTCTCTTGCCTCTTGTTCACTTTCCTGGAAAACATTTTGTCTTTGCACATCGTCCTGCACGCTGCAGAATGTCTAATCCAGACAGAAAAGACTTTCTTCCTATTCTGTCCAAACTAGTCCGATACAGAGTGTAACAAGAGGCGTCTGTTTAGTGTTACATGATATTTAACTTACGTGACTCAGTCTATATTTAGTTCTTAAGACAAATAATTAGATCACAAAATTCAAGTTCTAATTTCAGATGTCATGAGACATAGCAATCGTTGAATTAAATCAGCTGCTTTTGACCATTACACCATTTGATGTTGAATCTGTCACAAAACAATGAGTGTCAGGTTAAAGTAGGGACTCTCCCCTTTAAGTGGAAGGTGTTTTAATTGGCTATAAGAGCAGCTTAACAGTGTACATGAAAATGAAGTGACGATCGATGTGTGCATAAGTGCAGCCACACAGTGCTGCTAGTAGGCAGTAGACTTTTAGTCTTCTTATACCGTACATAAAAGCATATATGGCCAACATAATATCTCACTGCCCTACCTCCAGCTCTGATCACCCACAAGCCAGCTAAGCTTAAAGTATCAAACCTCTCGAGCGACAACAAATGCATCTTTCTGTTTCACACATTCTCAGTTTCTGTTTTCCAGCAGCGAGTTTCACTCCAACCTGCTGCACCTGCAGATGGCTGCCTGGACATGATGCCACCAGCACAACTTCTGAAGAAAAACCTCAGAGCACAGACAAGCCCCGCAGAGAGGCAGACAGAGAATAAAGTAACAGCTGAGACTCAGGCTGTGCTGAACATCACCAAACCTCCAGCTGCTCATACAACCCAATTAAACACTTCTACTTGAAAAAGATGGTGATTATTTTTAGGGCCTTATGGGTAAAGAGAGGAAGTATATCCAGATGGATGATTCTGTGGAGGTTTTCAGGCCTTTATGTAGCTATCAGTGTAATTATTAAAGATCTATATGCACGATCTCAAGTCCTTTTTTGTATTCCACGGCCCCCATCAGCTACATTTCCACATCACTCTTTGAAAACAGTCGCACATTTCCTTAGGCTGAGGCAGTATATCGGTGAAAAAGAGAGTTATAAATACATTTACTGGGCCTGGGAGAATGGCTGATCACATTACCTCCATTCAGCCTTGTTGTGAAGGAAAGAGTTGCACTGTTGAGAAAGTTGGCTGTCGTTCGACATGGACTCCAAAGTCGAGAGGATCTGCTTGAACATTGGCCTTTCCTGAAATCAACACACAAACATTTGCTCTGTATGATTCAAATGAAAGCATACATATGTTGTCAATTTGCATAATGTAACTTAGTGGACCACTCACTTTAGATTCTGCTGCCCAGCAGTTCCTCATGAGCTCAGCAAAGCGGGCAGGACAGCCACTCGGGATGGTTAACCTCTGAAACACACACAGTCAGATGTAGGATGAGCTGAAGGGCTGCTGATTTGAGGGAATTGTTTGACATTTAGGAATTCATGCTTATTCACTTTCTTGCTGAGAGTTAAAGCTAAGCCAAGCTAACCATCTGCTGGCAGTGGCTTCATAACGCTTCAGCCTCTTGGCGATAATGATTCCCCGTGTTCCAAGGGTCACTATACTGTATACGGTACATACACATAATCGCACACTAGAGTACCTCGTTTTTCTCCACCACGAGCCAGGCCACTTGTAAACCTTCCAGACCTTTGAAGGGTATCTCACGGGTGAGCATTTCCCAAAGAACCTGTCACGGAAGTAAAGAGCCAAGGTCAGCAAACAAACAAAGTTATAACACTGTGAAATAATATGCATAGACGTATGTGTATGCTCAGGCAACATACACACATCTATGAATCTTTTGTTTTGCCCCAGTGGGTTTCACAGAGAAAATATTGCATGAATAATAAATATTGCAGAGCAAATAAGTAGCTTTTATCATTTTCTGTTGTGTGTTTGTAGACAAATAAACATTTAAAACACTTTTCTGTCTTTCTTGAAGACCAAATGCAACATGCAAATTAGACAAAGGAAATATTCTTAGATTTAAATGATTAAAGGCTGAAATGACGTCTGAAGTGCAATAACAGCACTCCCTTGATCATGTAGGTGCTTCTCAGGTGGTATTCAACAGTGTCAGGTATTCAACCTGAGTCGATGTCTTTAAAAAAGGAGATTTAAGAAAAGGTGGAGAGACATTTATTAAACAGCCAAGGGCTCTACTGTACTCTACATTTCTATATTTCTACACTTGCCAGCTGCCTCTCATTAGATGTATGTATTTTGCTATAGAAATCAGCTCCTCAGAAGTGTGTCAGTGCGGGGAGACTGCATACTTACTGTAAATCTGCAATTATTTTTGCTTTACCTCTGACACAGAAAGCACTCGTTGCAATCATAAACATTGACTGTTCAGCACGTAACATCCTGCCTACTGTATATCTGAGGAAACGTATTTTTGAGGTTTTGCATCAGAGATTTACTCTTGCATAATAGGAACTGCAAAAAAAACTTTTTTTGAGCTGTTAACTGGTTTCCATTTTGAAATTACTTCCAAAAGTCTTTAGACAGCAAATTCAGCAAGTTCAGGACGAGTTTTAGGAAGAAGAAAGACAAAGACATTTATTAAGCGGCTTCACTTCTGCAAAGGTCAAAATAAATTTGATTGTCCACTTAAGCAGAGAAAGAAATGCAGAAATAGAAATATCAGTGGGACTGGTTGACTGACAGTTGCTTTTTTACAAGAATATGGGCAACTGTCCTATACACTCTGTGTGTTCAAATACCCATACTACCATAATTAACATGGAGGAAAAAGATTTATTATGTCCCCAATACATGGTACGTAAAATGCTGTATGACCGGTCTATCTTGTTGCATTTTTTCAGTATGCAAGCCAGCATGCTTTTTTTGGCTATTCTTACCCATAATTCTCTGTGCAGTGGATAAATGAGCAAAAGGCTCAAAGTTCAAGGTGCAATGGTATGAGGAAGTAATATGTCCCAATTGAATGCTGGATGCAACAGTACATACTTTGTAAGGGCGGCTGCAGTATAAACTAAAAGCATGTGATTTAGAACACAGTGAACATGTCAGTCAGATGTCTGCTGACTTGTACTCTGAAGAAGGCAACATGTGACGAAACAATGATCTACAGAATTGGAAACTTAAAAATGGCATCACTTGTGAGAGTGGTGCTTTCCCCTCCTTTCCTTTCCTGTCACTCACCACACCGTAGGAGAAAGTGTCACACGTCTCAGACACAGGCAGACTCTGGATCACCTCCGGAGCCATCCAGGGAAACGTGCCCACCAAGGACATGTGCGTTGTGTGGGTCAGGAACTTGGATGCCCCAAAATCACAGATCTGAAGTGACAAAAAACAAAATTACGATTATCATTGCATCTAAATGCTGTACTGTAATCACATCATTAAGGCCTGGACACAATTGCTTGTTTTCATCACTGCAATTTGGCACAATATGCTCTTGTCTCATGATACATCAGATACAAAAGAGGCTTCAAAAACTGTTTGGAGTTACGAAATAGTTTTCCATAATATACTACCTCTCTTTCAAGAGTTTTATTTAATCTCCTTTCTACTAATCTCGTCTACAGTGAAGCGCACCAGTAATGCTGGTTCTTGTAAATGCTAAGTTAGTCACTGCCCTCTTGTGTCCACATACTGAAGGTAAATAACATACCAGTATTTAATGCTCATATTCCTTTTAAATTCTGAGATAACAGTTGAAACATGCAGTTAACCAGACAGTATCACCTCATCAGAGCACTCTTATTGTGCAGCAAAATGTATCTGAGATGAAACTCAACAGAGTATAAGTCATAATGAAAACCAACCTTGAGAGACTTGTCTGCCGACACAACAACTGCAAGAGAAAATAGAAAGTCAATAAAACTTTGCGTTCACTTTAGAATATGTAACATTCATGTATGTGTACAAATTAATATTGGTTTGGACACCAAAATATTCTAGAAATGAAATCCTTTACCATTCCTGGACTTCAGGTCTCTGTGGATCACCTTAACGGGGGCCTCTGAATGTAAATAGTGCATTCCTAAAGCGGAAATAAAGAGACGTTTTTCAGAGGCAGGCCACTGGAAACACTCTATACACTGGTGACTCTGATCACTCAATCAGGAGAAAATCATGCTTGTTTTATCCGGTTTGTAATACTGTATGTGTGGAGTAGTAATGAGGGAGACCTACGATACCTTGAGTAAAAACGCATACTATTAGGAATTCACTCATGAGCAAAATCAAGACTCATTGACTTGTATTTATATTGCTAAGTACACCTAGAGTGCCAGCACACACTTAAGCACACACACATTGGTTATCAGTGTGAAGATCAGTCATGACTGCAACAAATGATGACTTGAGTCAAAAAAAAGTTTAGCATTTTTTCTTGACTTGTAAAACTTCTTACTTTCACAGCTGATAAATGAACATAGTGCTGCTGTTTAACGATCTGTTTTTGATGTCATGTATTATGCAATTTTGTGATTCTTACAGAAACTGACTTTAATAGGACTACAAACCCCTGCCTTGTCTTTTAAATCACTTTTTAAAAAACGACTTATTTGCACATATCAGTTTTATTACAACTGCTTTCTATGAAAAAGAAGTTAAGGTCCCTCAAAACATACCGTACCAGCCTCCTTAAGTTCTACAATTAAGTGTATAAAAACTTTAACTGCTGTCTTTGTCATATTTTATTTATCATAATAAAACCACTGCCAGCAACTAATGATTATTATCATTTTTGATTAATCTGTTGATTATTTTCTCGATTCATCGATTGGTTGTTTGGTCTATAAAATGTCATAAAATGGTGAAAAGTGTTGATCAGTGCTTTTCGAAGCCCAAGATGACATCGTACAATGTCTTGTTTTGTCCAAAACTCAAAGACATTCAGCTCACTGTCACAGAGGAGTATAGAAACCAGAAAATATTCACATTTTAAGAAGCTGTAATCAGAGAATTTTTACTTTTTTTCTTAAACAGACTTTTTTAGGTTTTCAGTTAATTGATTAATACAAAGACACTGTTATTGGCAAGCACAAGCTGTTAGTTACTAATACAATCAAGGAGATAAAATAATTGTCACATTTACCTCTGGCGATTTCTGCAGCCCATGTCATGATCTGCCCCATGTCCATTTCCTCACTCTCAGCACTGGACAGGTAATCATACAACGATCCACCACTTGCATACTCTGTGGAGAAATGTGATCATGTTTGAGTTTGTTTTATTGGAAGTGACTGACTTGTGATGGTGAAATGTCTTATAGTGAAAAACTGTTGTCTTCAGGCGTTGCATTGTACATTATTAGTGCAGCATGTGAGAGCATTATGGGAATAGAGATTTCGCCAGAGAACTCCTGGACGCCTGCTGACTGTGTCTTGTTTACAGATTGCTCCTGTCACTGACCTGTTGCTGCATATGGCCTCAATTTATCACGGTGTAAATGAACACTGCTCCCTTAGAAGCCCACATGCTATCAACTCTCTAAAACACAAATAATCTCCTCTGTTTTCTAAAGTTGAATAGACTTCGAATGTGGCACTTCTTATGAGTCTTGACAACCACGAAGCCTTTTGCAAAATCCCCCCTCACAAAAGCTCTCCAAGACATACAGATACCTGTAGACAGAGACCTCGTGAGGTATAGTACCTGAATGAAGATAAACAAGCACCATCATACCAGATAAAACAGCAGGAAACCTCTGTTTGTGCATAATAACCCAATCATGTTTCAACACAGTGTAAACATGCATTGGCGCCAAGGCAGGAGTCTAATTAACAATCATAAAATACACAGATGCTTTTTGTTTTTTTTACAAGTCTGGATTGCTTTTTGCGTTTGCATTTGTGGCAAAAGCTGTCTGACAGCAGGTGCATAAATAAGCTCACCTGACTTCGCCTGTGTGTGCAAGTGAAGCCTTGTCTGCTTCTGCACTTTACTGTAATACGATCCTCCACATTCCGTGAATAACGTGGCTACCTGAGGCTCTGTTGTACTTCTTTTAATCAGTTTGTGTGCGACAACAAACAACCTTGCAGTGTATCTCACAGGTAAATGTACCTTTACCCTAAAACAATAGCTGACCTTAATTTATTAGGTTCATGAGGTCGTTGAGTGACAGATATTGTTCAGCTCACGCAGGTGAACAGAGACAAACAGGTTTCTCAAATAGGTTGTAGATATTGGCTGCAGAAAGAGGGAGCTGCCTGGCCTGATGCTGTGTGTCAACAGACAGAGGACATTTATAACAGAGCTGATGAATGTGGACATGACATGGTCAGGATGGCAATAAACATTTTTTTCCTGGATCTGCTGCTAATTAGATTGTGCTTTGACAAATAGAGACATCAATCAGCGACTTGACAAACAAAACCTCTCTCTATCACAGCTGCAAAATACTATAGAGGCTGCTGAGGTGTCGTGAGTTTTTCGTTAATGTTCTTCTTATACAGTTCTCCCACACACAGCTATTACATAGAAAAGCGTGGTTTGCATAACATTTAACTGAAGTGCAGACACTGATTTCACTCTGCTCACGATAATCACAATCTTCTCCTGCAGGACATGGAGCTATGTGAACGTAAGATGGGAAACTCTATAGAGGCAGCAGTTGCTTAACGTTGTTACAGTGTCATATTGTACGAGGTGAGGTTTCATAATTCTGTCTCTTCTACCACTCTCCATTCCACAAGAAAAGGACATGATAGCCATCGGTAAAAATGATATCAGCATGGGGATGGACATGTAAAAACAGAAATCTAAGGTCACGGAAGTTATGGAGTTCACCTGAGATGACTTTTAGTTATGCTAACAATGGATGTGTCACACAAGGAAAACATTCAGTGGGTTTGATGTGAGGAAAAAATGATTTCCTGAAGTAGAAAACAGTTTAATTTCCTTCTTTTAATCACCACTAGATAATAGGCTTTTAATACACATTTTTATTATGATGTTTTTTCTTTTTGTCTTTACTGAGGAGCATATGTTTGCCGTTTTGTAAACTGAAAGACAGTTTTGGTTGCGTAACCTGTCACCTGTCTTTTGTTTCTGTGGTCGTTTTGTAACACTGCAGTATAGAGATATTGACTTTTAATTTTAATCCCACACATTGACACTTACATAAATAAACCGCCCAACACTGTCAAAATTAAATTCTACCATTTGAACATCACAATATACAACCTCACCTGATCAAGTAAAGACTAAATAAAAATCAATAAATATAACACTTGATATGATCCCAGTTTTTGTGCTGCTATTAATTGATACAATTAATTCATTTCAAGTGTTTTTATTAGTTTGTTGTTTTTATTGTTTATTATTGTCTTATAGTCTTAACTTATTGCCTCTTCTGACTCATTGTCTTATTTTTTAGTGTGGTAATTTTAACTGTAGCTACATGTCAACTTTCCCTTTATGGGACAAGAGAGAACAAAGATTTACCTGCCTTGACTTGACATGTATTCTTTATTCATTTACAGTTTTCATTTATTGTGGACTTTTAATTTGAGCACTTCCATTTAATAAAAATGCTCCCCAATAACACTCCTAAATCCCAGTCTCAACTCTGTTGCCAACCTAGCCGGACAGCTAATATAAATCAAATTAAATTAAATAAAGTCCATGGTATATTCACTCAGTAAAAGTGTGTAGTTTTACTTGTACAGTAGATACTGTTAGCGATACTTAACAGTATGTAGGTTACTGTTGGATGCTGTTAGAAATTCAAAATAGAGAAACAAATGCAGAGCTATGGCGTCTTTGTAAAGGTAAATAAAGAAAAGTAGAACCACAATCTCTCAGTGTTTATGCTTCGCCTCTCACCCTCCAAATCCAGCCATGTTTTAAAGCAAGATAACTTGTACTCTTTATTATCACTATGATTTTTGATTGCATCTAGCTCTTGGGCTTAAGAAGTTTTAATGCATTTAGTATGGGGTACTTTAGACGAAAGATTTTTTTAATAAATGTAATGTAACAACACCCCTGGTTGTGGAGAAGAAACAGTTTACTGTATTAGATAACACACCATGAATCCATTTGATTTAGTAAGGACAAATGTGAACTATGGGCTCTTTTATTTATCAGTGGCATTGACCGCCAGAACAAAGAATCTCTTATGTGATTAATCTGCGCTGTGGGATGTTGTCCACATGATGAAAGGAGGTGGTACTCCCTGTTCAGGATGTGAGTGAGGGGTGCTACAACTTTCACTGACAGGGTGTTTAACTTTTTCCTGGAAGAAGAGCAATGTTTGTGGTCAAGATATGGCAATTATATGACTTGAGTCACATTTATGCAACTGCAAATTAAATCTCAATTCCACATCGTGCTTAAGTTATTAATTGATTAGTCGATTGATAGAAAACCAATTGCCAACAATTTAGAAAAATCATTAATTGTCAAGCCAAATTTATGAAGCAAGATTTGCTGTTTCACATTTGCTGTTTGCAGCTTCTGAAATGAGTGCATTTGTTAATTTACATGCTTGTAAATTGAATATCTTTCTGCAGTTGGTCGGACGAAATAAGTCATTTGAAAACCTCGTCTCAGGCTAAGCATGGACCGCCCACTCTACCAGGTTAGCTAACTGAGCTCCTTACACTTGTGCCTTTTAGCCGTATGTCTATAGATGCAAATCCCTTGTATGTGCTCACACTTATTTGCCCATTAAAGCTGATTCTGAGAAGACTTGGTTTAAAATACAATACAACTTAAATGACATCTCCACAGTAAAGTGAAAAGTTTGTGCAGAGGCATTGTGGGCCCCTTGCAACACAAGGTTTATTCTTCTCAGCCTATAACCTCAACACAAAAGAAAGGGGCGCACAACGACTGTATCAATGTGTGCACATACCCGAACCCTCTGGCATTCACTAATGTTTCGATAGAAACCTCTGCACCATTCAGTGTTGAGCAAACTGCAACTGATGCAAACAGATTCAGCTGCTGTGTTTGCTATCATGATGTAGCCAAGCAGCTCTGGTGCACACTGATCATCATTGAGACATACTGTATTTATGACACGGCCAATGTGAAGGCTTTGAAATATCTTACCTGTGACGATTCCGTAGTTGGGAGCCTCAACAATCGCGCCATAAAACTGGATGATGTTACGGTGGCTGAGGACGCTGAGGATTTCAGCCTAAAACAATAAACATAGGACAACATAGCTGGGTATTTTTGATGCTAATGCGATACAAATGTCTGAACATCTTTACTTCAGGGTCTAAAGAAACAGGAGTCTGCAGCCGTGCTAGTGGCCTGTGGCGCTTTGAGCTAAATGCTAACGTCAGCATGCTAAGTTTAATGTTCACCATGTTAACCGTCTTAGTTTAGCGTGTTAGCATTTGGTAATTAGCACTAAACTAAACACAATGGAGGCTGATGGGAATTAGTTTGGCAGGTATTTGTCATAAACCAAAGTACTGGACAAACATTCATGAATGTTTTTACCACGAAATGACATATCAATCTATCATATCACTAGTCATTTCACTGAAACACCCAAATATCAACCTCTTGGTGGCGCGATAGAAAAAGTCAGAGTATCAACAAAGTCAGTAACATTCACCCACTTCGGACCGTGAATGTTTTACACGGAAATCCATAAAGATGTCTGTGAAACTATTCCTTGAATGAACAGAAACTTGACAAAACCAATTTATTTAATTGTAGCCAAACACTGTAATTAAATGAACAATTGGTTCAATGTGAAAGGATTACATTATAATTTTCACTGAACAATTATCTCTCCAACACTTGAGTGAAGTTGAATGGATATCTGTGATCTTTTACAATTTCAAAAAAAGGAAACCATGAATCGCTTTCTGAACATCCTATCACAGGCATAATACATAATACAATTTCCATGACACGATTTCAAAGATAGTTCTTTTTTTGTCTGTAAGACAATGAGCCTGAGCTTTCAAAGAGATCTCAGCAACGGTCCCTGCTGTAATGGGGCCAAATACATTCTTTCATTTGGCAATACTGTTTCGTTCCCTGCATATTTCTGAGAGTGGGGGTGTATAATGACCATGAGTGATGGGTACAGAAGTAGCCACATCCCCAACATGGGGTAGCAATTAAAATGAGTATTATACTGACAATTAAAAAGTATATGAAAAGCCCAGGCAATTATGACTCCTACCTCGTTTTCAATCTTGAGCAGTTTCTTCACCGCCACCTCTTTATCCTGGGAGATCCACCTGGCTCGGTACACACTCCCGAAGCTGCCGCCGCCACAGTTCTCGTAGAAGTGGATGTCATTGAACGTGATTTGCACGAAGGAGGCGCATGGAGACAACATCTCATCTCATCGGCACCAAGAGTGCTTCTGTGGAGGGGTCACAATGAAGGAAGGAAGGAAGTTCACTCAACAGAGTCCTGTAAAACAAAAGGACTCCTGCTGTGCAAGACGCTTCAAAGAATAGCTTCACTCTGAAATACACAGGTTTGATGAGACTCCGACATGACCTGGAAAAGGGAAAAATCAGCTGTGGCTGATTCTGCATGTCGTGTCAGTGTGAAAGCCCTGGTTTCAGCTCTGTCATTCACAGACCGTCTCTTTTCTCTGCTCCACACACACTCCTCATCATCAGTAAAGCAATGAGCTCAGGGTCCAGACTCTGCTTGTATAAGGACGATGGCATGCCTGGTATGCTGTGGTCATGCAGCCAAAGTCACACACTGTTCCAGCAGGGTCTACGGTGTTCGGTACAAGTAAGGCCACAAAAAGAGAGCGAGAAAATGGACTCTGTCTGAGTGTTTCAAGACAAAACCATAGAGAAAAACGGCATGTTCCCTAAGGCCATGCATCCAGTATACCGTGTCAGGGTTAGAAATGTGATGCTCCCAAACTGGAGTCCACACACATTGATTATCGCATCCTTTTGTTTGTCTGTAAGAGCATAAAAGCATCTTGTAAAAGACATAATTCCGTCATTACAGGAAATTGTAGTTCTGTTATTGTTCATAGGTTTCCCATTTCAAGCTGAGCAATTATGGCTTTTAAAAGGCTGTTACCTGGGTATTCATTGGGATTGCTATCCATCACAGCGGGAAATGCCTCCATTGTCACAAAGGGGGGCCATTGCTCTCTGCTGATTTACTTGTATGCATGCTATACTTAGACTCACAGCAATCTGCTCAGTGGACCAGCCCACTGTATTGTTGTCCACTCAAGAAGCCAGGGTTACTGGGATATGGTAGCACTCCTGATCTCCTTCCTGCCTGTTCTCACTTAATAGCAAACACTGCAACAATAACGGCCTGATAGCCATATGTCTAGTCGTTACTCTAATCAAAAATAAATGGAAAATAAATCGCACAAAGCTAGCAGATAGGAGGGTGACCTGTCAACTTTTAGATGTTACACCCAAAACAGTCTGCAGCGGTGATTTTCTAATCCCAGACACATATTGATATCACAATCTCAAATAGTTATCAATGATCTTACAGTGCAATGGTATTGATCATGCTCTGAGTGGCTTAGATTATTGTGGTAGTTTACACTACATAGCTCTCTAAAGACATGATGCACTGCAAATATGTCTCAATAGTCAAACTTGAAAAAGCCAAGGGCATAGTTTACTGTATCAACAATTGGGAGAGTGGAAAATATTTTCCTATAAATATCAGTATTATTACGACTGTACGTGTTATAGTTTTACAGAAGCCCTTTACAAACACTGCTTTAAGTTTCACACTCAACAATTCAAAACCAAAAGTAAACCTGCACAAGTATGTGTAGCCTCCTGTAGGTTATGAACCAGCCTACCATAAAACCACTGCTCATACTCACATGGACAACCAGTGAGCCAACATCTGAATACTGTATCTAACTTTTACACTCCGACATTATTAACATACATACCAACATCAAGTGGGAAGCTTTCGTCTCCCGCGTCGCTCGTCGAGGTGCACGTTGCAAACGTTCAGTAAGACAACCGGAGAAGTTAAGTGTTCCGGGAAATCTCATGTGACGATTTTCTAATGTCTGCCCTCGCCCCGCGGTGGTTTTACTGGTTACACAACTTCTCCCAGCAGCAGCAGCCAACACCGACTGGACTGCAGGGTTTTACACTCACGATCCCAATGACAACAGCTCCCCCCGCCGGACCAAAGTGGGACACACCCCGAGGTTCTCCAACCTTGTTGTTTTTCCACACCGTCCCGGGACGGTGGTGCTCCACGTGTAGTGCGCGGACCAGACGAGGTCCCCATTAGAATTTTGCATAGGTCGCTTAACATGTTCCAATAATACCGGAACTGCTCTATAGGTTTTATTCTTCTGTCAAATGTCCCTGTGTCAATTTGATTCTGCTATAATGTTCCTCTCACTGTGGTTTAAACATTGTATTTTTATGCATTGTACAATGAGCTCTTACCGTTCCTAGATTTGCCAATAAATATGTTACTATACTCTATTATATTTCAGAGGTAGATACAAAGTATATTAACTCAAGTACATATTTGAGCTACTTTCACTTTACTTAAGTATTTCCATTCTGTACTATTTTATATTTCACCTCAACTGCATTTTAGAAGCCAATACTTTTCACTTTTTACTTCATTTATTTGACAATATAAGTTACAAGTTACTTTGCAGATTCAGGTTATTAATACAAAATATAAATCAACTAATACATTATTATGCATTATTATCAATAATTAATTAAGCTAGTAGTTGCAGCTGAAACATTTAAGGTGATTTATACATTAATGCATCAATCATTATATAATATTAATTATTCTGAAATGGGCCATCCTGTTAGATGAGTACTTTTACTTTTTGGTATAAGTACAAGTACGCTAATACTTTGTACTTTGACTTAAGATTTTGAATGCAGGACTTTTTCTACTAACAGACAGAGTATTTTCATTCAGCGGTGTCTTAACAGCTCAGAGTACTTCTTCCACCACTGCAATTTAATGCAATCCAACAGATCTGCCAGATTATAATGCTTCTCAGGTTTTAATTAAAGCATGTGATTATTGTTGTGTCATAGTTAGTTGTGATGTTGTACAAGACTGCATTATATTAAAATGTGTTTCAAATACCCCCCCCCCCCATATTTGTAAATGTAGTTGACAAAACTTTAGATTCAACGTCATTTAGAGTTTAATTATTATTATTCAGTTCCTTCAGAGCTGATTCCAGAATATCATGATACTGACTTCTGATTGGAGGTTTCTCACCTTCTATTGCCCCAAATACTGTGCTCCTCTTCTCCTCAATCCTCTCAGATGACGATACCTCAGTCTAAGACGTTAAGCAACTAGTAACTTCATGCTCCACTATACCGATTGACAACACATAACCTATTTTATTAAATGGAAAATCAAATTGAAAACTACAGAAGTTATTTCAACATGCCATGATTTTTTAACAATGTATTAATGAAATGGCAATACAGCGCACAAATACACCTAAAATATTTAATACTTTCAGCACACAAAAGGTTTTCAGACATTTACTGCATCTCCAAAGAGAAATGTGCTCGCATGAATAAAAAGGCAAACAATCATAATAACGCTTTGCATGCTGATGTCAAAATAAATATTTGCATACAGTTTACAACACATAAGATTCTCACAAACTTAAATATGTATAAATATTGTTTGATACAAAAGATACGAAACAACTGAATATCAGGAATATCAAGACTTTGCATTTTTAAAGCTTCAGCGTCACACAGTGTTTACGTCACTAATCTGATGAATGAGATCCCCTCAAAAGCATGTTAATTCCCTCAATTGTCGCTCTTGTTTGACTTGCAGCACTGGGATATGAGAGGTTCTTCACCCACCAACAATTACTGCTGTTAAAGTATCACAAATTACTGTAATAAAAGGCTTAACAAGTCAGGCATCTGAAACAATATCCCTTTATCTGACACCTCATGTGATTGCCTGTGTTGGAGTAAATGCATCCACATGCAAGCGCATGTCATTTAGTGAAGCAGCATCAGAGTGTAACATTTCTGTCCCCGAGTGGATTCAAGACCTGCGGGGCTCGAGTCCGTGAGAGAGCTGAGTTAGCGTCCTTTGATTGTCGATCACCTTGAGCTGACGTACGTAAGTCCGAACTTCTGGGTGGTTCTTGCTGGCCAGAGGTGAATCTGGGCCTGAATAAATTGGAAAGAGGAGTAAAAATGGTTAAATGAATTATGTAATGAATTAATTAATCAATGCCAGTCCCTGAAAAATTAACAGGGAACTGGAGTATAATTTAAATACTTCATTTGTAATCAAACCATTTGATATTTCATCCCAATTTCCATCACTATGAAATAAAACTTTGGGGTGCACACTCACTGAATGGTTTGCTCCGACAGTATCTCACTATTTTCAACGTGTTAGCAATCATTCGCTGAAAGACAAAGAGCGATAATCAGCAACAGATATCAGCAATTAACTGAATAGCTGAAGAAAAAAAGATTTACACCAACCATTTTCTCAAAATTGACCAGATAGTCGATAAACGTCTTGTTGCCCTCATGAGTGAACGTCATGTCTGTAAAAGATCAATCATTTAGATGGTTAAAGCTGTTAAAGAAAAGATTCAACAACATAACTGTGTCGTACAGGTCAAAATGATGTTACATTGAAAATGAATGGTCACCAAATCAACAACTCTGACCTTTGATAAGCAGCGGCATGAAGGGGATGATGGGAGGTTCCAGCTTGGCAACTGTCAGTCGGTACGCACGGTGGTTCCTGGACGGGTCCTGTGGAAACAATCACACCGTTCTGAGATCTGACGTCGCCGTGTTAAACAGATCCATCACACTTGCCCGAGGATGATGCTGCAGAACCCACACTTGACCAGCTGATGGTGCAAGAAAGGCTGGACAGACAACTCAAAGATGGAGATGCTTTGAAGTACAAAATCAGTCGTTTGAACTTACCATCAGGTTTTCAAATTCCCCGTAAAACCTCTTGAATTTGCTGGGAAGTTTCTGTGAAAACAGATTACACGAAAGGTTAACTGGCAGGTAGGCTAAGAATCATTTTGAAACAGACAAAGTACCCACCTCCCAGGTCTGACTCAATCTGCACACTGCTGGGTTACTTAGTCCCATGATGATAGCAAAGAAGGCGTTCAGGTTCTTGTACTCCTTGCAGCTTTGACATAAAACATGGAAAAGTATACGTTAGAGTAGTGAATAAACAAAACTGCAAGCTGAGTCAAAGAAAAGCAGAACAGACAGTGAAACACAGTCCACTTACTGAGCAGCAATCTTGATGAACTTCTTGAGAAGCTGCACCCTCTTGCTGAACTGAGAACACAGACACATCTCTGTGATCACCCAGAACTGAATTTCATTAAACCTCCTCAGGAACAGGTCCAGGTTCACGGTGGTTTTCTTGACGTTTTGCCTCCCAATTGTGTGGTAGACGAGTTCAAGCTGTTCGACACCAAAGAAAAACAGTTCTTGTGAACAAAATAGTGCATCAACTCAAAGAATGAAAACAAATGAACTTTAATTTATGCTATAACATTAATGCAGGCGTACTAGCAATTAATCATCTCTGCTGGTCTCATATCACAGTCGTACCTCATGTACACAGTGAAAAAGCTCCCAGTCATAGGAAGTTATGTGGTACGCCACATCTTTGGAGCTCATTAGCTCAAAGCTGGCCAACCGCCCTGTAGAGGAACCTTCCTGCTCTGGTAAAGGGGTCTAGAAAACAAGAAAAAACTGTCTTTTATATTTGATAACTATGTATTGTATCAGGAATATTTGTTTTGCAATTAAAAAAATAAATGCAGCTACGATCAACCGAGGCATAGGTCCTCATAATATACAAAAATATAAGCCAAAATACATTAAAATGTTAAAAAAGAGAAAGGATTATTGTTCGTAAGATATAATAAAATAAAAACATTCATATATAAAAAATAAATCTGCACATTCACTAGGTTGCTTAAAAGATAGCTGGATTCTAAAAGTATGTAAAATAAAATGAGAAAAGTGTGTTTAGAGCAACAGATTTCACATATTTTTAGTTGTAAGTATGATGAGAATGTGCTGTGTAATTAGAGATTAACCCACCAAAGAATCCAACTGATCCCTCCGGCAGGCAAACAGACGTCCATTTATGCTGAGAGTGGAGAACACTGAAACATCATTGGGCTTGAAGATGACTTTCTCTGTAGAAACAACAACATAACACAAAAAGGTTAAAAAAAAGATTTAAATTTGTGATTGTTATTTTATGGAAATGAAATGGAATATTTGAAGAATAAACGAATATTGTACAGCCAGTCATGGTTCTCAGAGGATGAAGTTGTTCTCAAGCTGGTTTAAATGCCATTCTTTAGCACCTACTGTAGCAGCCATCACAGTCTGCAAAATCAGCTGGGGATTCATTAGTACATCCCCCTGCATGGGCTCTCCCTTGTTCCACCTTCGACCGTTTGATTAACATGTAGCTGCCGCCGCTCTCACCTCCTGCCGAACTGAGGTTGACCAGGAGCAGGTCCTCCGCTAACCCCAGCTTGTCGGCCACGGCACCGATGACCTCCCTGACTGAGGCGGCCACAGGGACACGAATCGTTGTGTAGGTGTGGTCACAGCAGTAGACTTTGAGCAGAACTGGAGGCATGAATCAGAGCAAATATGCGACTGTCAGCAAGAAGGAAAGGAAAGAGCGGTGAAGCAGTGCTGGAAATATGGAAGCAGTTAGATTATTAGAGCAATAGATCCAAATCTGCGTGAGATGATTCACAACCATATCTTTACACAATTACAGGTTGCTATATTTTAAGAGGTCATGAGCTAAAAACGTTAGGATTCAATGTGTTAAAGCTTCCTATTTCCAGCGATATTCAATGAAAACTGAAATTGATTAAGCATATATGCAAACATTAAATGTCCATGTGTGTGTGATTGTGCAGGCGAAAGAGGCAAAGAACACCAATGACTCATTTCCTCTTACTCAGACATAAGATCCTCATTAACAAATAAATACATTCTGCTAACAGAAGTGGGCAACTGACAGCAGTGTGCAGCAACAATGTACTGAAATGATCCTCTTTAGTCTGGGACAAATGTTGCATCATACATGTGGAGACACATCCTTTACTCACTTTCATCATTACTCTTGATGGGCTGACGTTTCTGAAGCTTCTCATCTCCCATACTGAACTGCCGCAGCAGGACTTTGTGCTGTGAAGTTTAACAGGTTCATTTATCAAGACATTTTTTGCACATGAACTTTAATTTGAAAAGGCCAGAGTCAGTGTCTTACCTTTTTCTGTGAGACTCTGGCATCTTCAGTGCTAAAACATGAAACAATAAGCAACTTTTAGGTTAACGTTTTGCATATTTGTTCATCAACCAATAAGACCTGCCAATTGCTTTTTTTAATTACGTGAACATACAGTCGGATCATGGTGGGCACAGAATGATAAATACACACGGCCAGCTTTAGGATTAAGATTCATCCATTCACTTACTTTCGCTTTAAACTTCTCTCTAGTTCTGCGAGTTGATCCCTGAGGGCTGGAACTGCTTTGGCATCATTAGCTACCGCCATGAGAAACTCCTGCAAAAGACAACAAGAATAAAAAGAAGCCTTTAGTAAACAAAAACCTATTTATTCTGAGTAACATCTGGAGTTTTATCATAGACACAAATCAAAGAACAGACATGTAAATGCAGGCAATATCCATCCCCTGGCCTTATTGCTCAGGGCAAGTATAAACTATGTTGTAAACATTTATTAAGACTCGTAAATCTGTTTCATACCCTGGTCAACAAGGGAGAAGTCTCTACTCTGATTGGTTGGCAGGTGTTCACTTATGACTAGACACCTCTGATGCAGGTATTTGCTTGCTGTTGTAAATAAAGGTGCCAGTAGTACACTCAAGGTAAAAACAGTGAGACTTAGCTTTACAGTTTGGAGGCAGTGTTATTTTTGCAACCAATATCTAAAAAAATGACACTTAGTTGATTAAAAATGTAATTATATTTGTTTGAATCTGGACAAGTTGATTTCTCACAAACCTCTTTGCATCAGGTGGTTCTTTGTCTCTCTGCTTTTATTACATTCAAGGAATGTAAAACCTTTTGGATATTATTCCATAGTTGACCTCCACCACCATTTGTAGATAATACTTTCATGACTGCTTTTGCACAGTTGTTTTGTCTTTAAAAGATTTACAAACATACAATTATTTATTCATTTTTCAAAAAGTAAATCTTGAGTTTTTTTTTTATATTTCACATCTCATCTGACTTAAATTGTTAAATGTTGGTCTACACGGCAACATACACCGTCACTGAAAGACTCAAATAAAAATTTGAAATCAAACAGAAACACTGACTTTACATTGATTATTAAATCACATTATTATTATTATTATCATGCTGCACCTATAGCAGTAGTTATAACAGTGGTTATAACGTTACTTGTTGTATCTATATGCTGACCTCTAGGAAGGCCCCAGAGTCGTCCTCCTCCTGCAGGTGATCTCCATGTACAGCAGCCCACTGCATCACCAGGCGGATCACCCTGCGCTTGTTGTTAATCGTGTAGTCCAGCTTTTCCTGTTCAGAGCCCTGCAAAGCCTGGGCATGGTAGGTGCACAGCAGTTAAAGATCAAAACAGTAAGTAAAGCAGAGGAGAAAGTTTTTTTTTTTTTTTTTAAGATTAGTTTCACATTTAACAACATTAGCATAATGCTGAAAGGATATTGGGCCATCAACACCGGACAAAGTTGACTGTTTGGGATGAAGACACAGTGCGTGAGCACAAAGTCATCCAAGGCCGAGTCTGTGTCAAAAAGAAAGAGAAGGTTACGTCAGACACCTGTGTTACAGCAGATCAAAGCACCTCTGGAGGCCTTTTGATCCTGCATGGCGCTGTCTCTGTCACCTCTGCAGGCAAATAAAGACCATATGTATCCACACTAGCGAGAGTAATTAGATCAGCTCTGTGACGTGTGGCTAATTATAGATGAGAACAAACAGGTCAGTGCAGAGCAGCAGGCAGAGGACAGAGGAGAGAAACTCTGAGCCAGAGAGAATAAACATACAGCATAGAGGAAAACCCTTCATAGCAAAGATGATCATCATAGGGATAGATTGTATTCGATGGCTGTAATCTGACATGCTGAAAGTTGCATGCCGAGCAGTACCTGACTCTGTGAATTGAGAATCCAATCGCATCATTTCGAGGAGGTGCTCCAAAATCTTCTCCGGAGTCCCCGACATTACCTTGTATCTGGAGCAACACAGGATAAGACACACCCTTCACTAATCAAGACACACTGGCTCTAAATGATCTGCGACACCTCCGTGGCCCTCGACTGATTTGTCTTACTTGAACGTGGGTCTGCGATTGCTTCATTTGATAACAATCCTATTTACAATCACAGGGTTCTTGGCCCGGTTGAAGATTAAGGGGAGTCTGGGCTAAGAGCTGTGAGAGAAGCCAAAACAGAAATGTAGGGGCATCTCGTCAGTGAAGGAGAATCAACACAGTCCAGCCCCAGTTGTTTTCATTATCACAAGACTTGTTGTGTCTTCCTCATAGTCTTGACACTCTCATGTGTGAGGAGCCGAGTTGATTAGAGGGCGACCCCAAACAAGTAATTGTGACTTGCCAGGCCTTCTTTTTCCCCCCAAGGAGCAGAGGGCCATCATTACCATTAATGTGTCTCTCTATATTACAGCCGCCGTGGTGCAGTGACAGATGCTTCTATTAAGATAACACTTGTTGGCTGCAGTGCACAGGATTGCTCTGTGCCTGCCAGACATGGTCAGTAAGCCTTTTCATCTGCTGTCACACTGACTGATAGAGTCAGTATTCACAAGGCACTTTCAATGTTTTTAAGGATAAAGCTGGTGATATTTTATATTTTTCATATTGCCAACAAATCTCTTGAAAGACCAAAACAAACAATGAACCAACAGGAGGAAGTATTATCTGTGGAGCTAACGCAACAGACCCGCTCTTCAACTTGCTAACGCACCTGCAATAACCGCTTATCGCCAATGGTGCTACCAAAGAGAATAAAAGAGAAACAAGATCTTCAAGATTGTCACTTCCAGTGAGATTTGTTGACAGAAAAAAAAAAAATACATCTCAAAATATCACGATTAATTCAATAGTAAAAGGGAGGCTGTGTTAAATCATCATCCAATTTTTTAAGGCATATTTCACCATTGACTGAACTCGGAACAAAGTGTAAAGTATTGTAATTAGAGTCAACTGCAGTTTACTATGTCTTACTCTCTGACACACACACACACACACGCACACACACACACTGCTTTTAAACCTTTCCTGTGTGAAACCAGTGCAGTGGATTGTGGGTACATTTACTTGTAATGGGAGGAGGAGGCTCCGTGGCTGGAGGTTCGACTGCTGCTAAGACTCTTCTCCAACACCAGAACATCCTGACCGTGCTCCTTCAGACGCACCGTGTTGGCCTCCACATCCTTCACACAGATACACACACAGAGTACACACACAGAGTGCATATACATAAGTTATGCATTTTAATATACAGAGTGAGCAAGAAGCTGTTCGATCTCACAGTTAAACAGCTATAATAACGTTAACGACACACTGGAAGGTTGTGTGTATGTAATTCTATCCGAGCTTATTTCTGTTTCAGTGAATGTGAGGAGGTGTCCCTTCCAACACTAACACGTCATAAACTGAACACAATGTTGACACCATGATCTCAAAATTACAGAGAGGTTTGACTCCTCTCTGCTCTCTGCATCAGAGCCAGCTGTCATTTTCCCTGCTGCGGAGAAGGTGGCATGACACTTGGCTTTGGTCACCGAGCAGTGGATTAGTTGGCTCGTCCGGCATACAGTCAGCACACAACCACGCTAACAGCAGCAGGCTGAAGGCTTAAATAGGGTTCATGACAATGCAATAATGCTAAATAATATTTTGTGAGTCTAAAGTCTAGTGTGGTGATTGTTAGTTCATAAGAAATGTGAATATATTTAAAATAGAATCTAACTGGATTTTTTTTTTTTTTTTTAAACCAAGACATTGTATTACTTCCCAGTGTTATTGTAAAAAAAGTGTTTTACCCCTGATGGGGTAGAAGGTTGGTTAACCCCCTGAACAAGGAGCGGCCTGCCGGGGGTCAGTCTTTACGAATTAATTTCCAAAGATAACAAATTTGTCAGCCTGAATTTTGGGGAAAGGTGGATAAAATAATCAACAAGACACCTGGAATATTTCTATTTGGTGGAATGATGCAACCATAACAATAAGGAGTCTTGGTTTTAAATATTTCAGTCAGTGTAAACATCATATTAGCTTTAACGAAAAGCCAACACAGAACAGGAATACGATGATGGGGAAACTGTATGTTAACGTGTTTTTGCTCAATGGTTAGCAGAGAGTTGTTACATATTCAAGCCATTTAAATGGATATATCTTTATAACGTTCATTGTCTCTAGATTTCTACTTTCTTTAGATTACAGACCTGCTGGAGCATCACATTCATTCACATCCAGCTTCATACTGTCAAATCTCTGCTGCTGTATTTCAGCCAGAACAGTAAATTCATGACGGCTTCTGAACTCCTGGATGGAAGTTTTCCACACAAGTTTGCATCCACAGCTAATTAACCCCAAAGCTGCTTTTTATCTCTAGCTTGAAGTAACACAAGTCATTACCAACATAATTCATATTCAGAGGACTAAGCTAATGAGTGCAGAGGACTGGAGTATCTCAAAGGATGCATTAAATAACTTTTATGGCTGCAATGCTGAGGTTTTGCCAACAGAGGGCAATATAACTATTTTAAATACTACTGTAAAAGCACCAAAAGAAACTCACGCTCAAAATCCTGTTGAAGTCCTCCTTGTCCACTGTCAGGAAGTGACAGTTGTCCTCTCGCAGGACAATGGAGGCAGCGCGGGGGGCGTCATTGACAAGAGCGAGCTTTCCAAAGTCATCTCCCTCATGTAGAGTGCAAACAACACCCTGCGACACACAGCGTACTGATCAGTTACTTACCGATGAGTTAATGCCCTGGTCAAAGCAACATAATCATTTCATAGATTTTAGAAATAGTGTGATCTCATCTGGAGAAATACCTACTTTTCCATAGATAACAACGTTGACTGAGCCCTTCAAAATAATGTACCATGATGTGCCCTCCTCGCCCTGATTGAACACTGAGAGAGAAAAGAAACAAAGAAAAGTTTTGGTGGTCTGGTATTCCCTAATCTGGGATTTGTTGGATTCATTCTCCCTCTGTAATTCATTAATAAATTAAAATTGTTTGGTATCAGGTTTTTGGGAAAGATCATTACCGTCACATTACTTATTTCACCGTATTACTTACGCACTGTTCCTGCCTTAGCATGAGACTCAAAGATCAGCACTCCTGCCAGTTCTCTCTTTACCTGCAGAGTAGACAGATGCATAGCTCAGGAGGATCAATATAAAGAGAAATTAAGTTTACTTACTAGTGCAACTGGGAGCAACCAGAAAGAGTACAACCATGCAAAGTGTTATCATCCTGCCAGTCAATACCCCTCCAGTGTAAAACTGATTTTCCTAAAATTGAATGTGAGCTCAAATCCATTCAAAAAAAGGCAGGCAGTTTCCAGTAGTTCTCACCCAACTTTGAGTGAAACCAAATGAATGCAAACGAATGATTTTACTTGCAGAACATCAATCAAAATATGTGATGATTAGTACCGAGATGACTACACAAGTACAGGAGGGTGTGCAGTTTGCATGCTTGCCCTTCACTCTGCTCCTGAATGTGACAAGTTGTTTACTGCCACAAGAGACAGAAACAATCTTAATATCTGCATACTGACAACAGGATTCATACGGCCACATAAGACGGAGAACTCACAGTGGTGGACAGGTGAGATAAGGCCTTTATATGGAGCAGCTCTTCATAAATGATCTCCAAATCATCTGCTGTTCTTTCAGACGGACTGCAAAACAGGTAACATGTAAAGAAAATCATGACACCGAAACACCAGTTCAATTTATTTAAAATTGCTCTAGAGAGTATTGTTTTGTGGTCGTACTGTTTCCTCAGAATCATCCTCATGTGGGCATCAGGTCCAATCTGCAAGAGGAGGAGCAGGGTGTCCTGCAGCTCCTCTTGGCTCTCCTTCCTCTCCTCCTCGCTCGGTAAAGGAGCATCCTCTTGCTCGTCATCCAGGAAGCGGTAGAAAATGTACTTGTCCTGGAAGCTGAGCTCCTGGTCCACTGTGTCACAACAACACAGACAGCAGGGCTCAAATTATTTTAAAAAAAAATCACTGCTTTGCACGTACATGTGCTGCAGACACAGACATCACACAGAGTCTCACCATGGTTGAGAACACCTTCTTCCAGCAGCACCTGCCACATGCCCACAGCCTGAATACGAGAGTGGATGCATGAGCTCTGCTGCATTTGCCAGTCAACCAACTCTGTCCCCACGCAACACTGCCTATAGAAAAGACAGGAAAGGTCTGTATAAGATCTTATACAAGGCTAAGCAGTATATGTTCTGTTTTTATTATTTGAACCTGCCTGTTCTTGTTTGTTTTTTCTGTTTCTGTGGTTTTACTAAACTGCTAACAGGGTGTTGCCAAAAAAGAGCCTCTATGTTCAGCCAGGAAGTTAAAGCTACTGTGAGAAACTTTAATTTTGTGTTGATTTTGGCGGTCCATGTGGTCAAAAGCTATAGTGTTTCCGAGCACCAGAGTTCATTTTACTGTAGCGGCGAGACGAAGCTCTGCTCCTGACCGGAGGAGTTTATGCGTTTTTGCCGGACTCAGGTTGCCCCTTGATGAACAAATATAGTATTTTGAATCAAATAGAATGATGCAATCTTTCACAAATATCAAAGATTTAAGGTGCCATCTAACCTGTACGTCTTCAAATGGTACTTCCTGTCTCTGATCATGTGAGGCGCCCTGGAGAGGATGGCGTTACGGAGAATCTTCCCCGCCCACAGTATCTTCTCAGAAGGGACCTGCACAATCAAACTCAAGTTAAATCGAAGCACAGTAAAGTCCTACTGAGTGCCTGCCACATAAACAGGTAATGACTGGGCGCTGCATACAGAAGGATGATTGTGTTTACTACCTGGGAAATGCATTTAAGGTGGGATTTGGCTGGACTTTCAATGAATGACTTCTGCGAGGAAAAAAAAGAAGCAAAATATAAGAGGAATTTAAATAAAACACATCATGCATGACAATAAAACGGAGGCTCAACATCACAGAAATTGGGTGAAATTAAAGGTTTGTTGTTGTAAGAAACACCAATTCAGTAATTGGCAATAAAATACATCAGGGAAGCAACAACATGTCTGACAAGTCAAGTGTTTTTCCTCTCACGTCGGGCCACAGATTATCTTCTTCACTGCTATACTGTATGACTCACAGTTGACATTAGCTGTCAACTTTAATTGAACTTATGTCTTTCTATATTGCATCTCAGTTAAAATAATAGTCTGTTATCAGAATCTTGACTGCTGCATTCAATTGCTTAAATGGGACACAGATAATGTCTATTACTGTATGGAAATGTGTTTTTTTTCCCCCACTGGGGCCATGGAGTGGGCTGCGGGGCTTTGACATTTAAAGTGCATTCTGCATGCTTCAGAGAACAGCGCAACTCGTGCATTTATGTGAAGGCTTTTAAGTTCATTATTTATTTACAAGAATTTCTCCACTCAGTACAAAAAGAAGCTGGGCATTATATCATAAGCATTATTCATATATGTTAAAGTAAATCAGAGCAGTTTGTTTGTTACAAAAAAGGAATACAAGCTTCTTCTTTTTTTACATAACAGTACAACTCTGTGGCCATGTCGTGACTAAACTCTTTGTAGGAGTAAAGCACAGGGCATCATAAATCTGCTGCAGTGCCACGTTATCAACGCAGGAAACGACAACAGGAGAAAGGTGGGACAGGAACTGTCATAGATGGAGACAAAAACTCCGGTCATCTTGTTTATATTTAGACCAACTTTAAACAAACTTCACATTCCACGCTGTTTTCCATCCTCTTTTGGAGAGGAAAGTATTGGTAAAGGATGTCGTTATGTCAGGCGAAATAGAAGCACAGAATGAGTTATAGTCTTTAGGTTTAAGTGCCAAACTGTTCACGTACAGTAACACTCTGCAAGACAGGAACAAGGCCAGCGAACCAGCATTGTCTCACCCTCTCAGTTTCTCTCTCTCTCTCTCTCTCTCTTTCATAATTTGTGGTCGCAATAAATCAGGTAAATAATTCATGTGTCATGCAGGCAAAATACCTTATTCTGATGTTTGGGGACAGAAACAAATGAGTTGTTGCTTATGTTCTCTTTGTCCGGCATTCCTGTTGGCAAAAAAAAAAAAACATTCATAAGAACAACAACATGTATAAATAAATATATTTAGTATGACTTTAAAACAATGAAATAGATGCAACATATCATAATGAACTTGACATTTAAATGTCATGCCAGATCATCCTATTTCATTTGATTCCACTTTTAATAGTTTTTTTTCTTTTACCTTTCAAATCAAACAAATATGACATTTCTGTCACCATTATGAAACAGAAAATTAACCCATAACAGTGGGAAATTTCATCTAATTTCTATCTCCATTCAATGACTATCTTATTTATTTTTCAATTATTTATCTGGCATTATAAATAATTTAGACTTCCATGTGCGCTTACCTTTGGGAGACAATTGTCATTTCTTAACAAATCTATAGTAAAAAATGCTTTCTGAGTTACATTTTTCCTTAACTAAACTAAACTATTATTATTCTGGTGGCGACTGTACAAATTATGTAAAAAAAAAAAATCAAATCAATGAGGAAATGTGACCGTTCTGCAGAGAGTTTGTAGGGTGAGGTTATTTCTCAGTATTAGGAGCCCTCCAGGACAAAGTCAGAGCTGCTCAGTCACAACTGTATCTGCAGGGAATAACTCCGCTATACTTAGACATGCTTCTCAGACTACTGTACAACAAAAACTGGTTGTCAACAGGATCAACACATTATCACCTTTTAAGTCCTTTCTTGTTAGCAAACAGTTGCTTATTTACATATCCAGCAGTTATGAAGGAACATTATCATTTGTTTGGATTCATGTTTCTGGCCTCCTTGATGAATGTAAGTCTAATATTCTCTTTAAGCTTTGTTTTTGGTCTCCACCAACCGCTGAGGGAAATATCTGGCTCTTTAGCTGATAAGTGCTCCACTTTGTTCACCAACTAGTGACTACTTGTGTCTGCTTGCTGCTGAAGGTTAGCACATTGTTTTCACATTATTATTTAATACATTGTTATTGGAAATATACGGACTATAGCCGCTTTAAAGGTCATCTTCTTACACACTCTTGGACTGCATTTCTATTCATATACTGCGGGTCTGAACATAACCTGTGCCAGTTTATTGTTAACACAGCTGTACATCATTATATTTGTGGTGCTGCCGTGCTGGTCCAGGTGATATCAGGCAACCCATTCAAGTGTCATACTAATTCATCACATTTGAGATATGAATCCAATAGTAGATATAAATTACAAAAATCTAAAATCAAATTTGTTGGTAAAAGATCAGATTTAGTTTGAGTACGTCAGAAGGGAAGTGTTTTGTTTTATTGAACATTAATGGCAACACAAGTGTGCTTTAAAGGGTGCTCAAGTAGAGTGGTACTGAATGCATGACTGAATGAAACATTGCTGACTTTAAAAGCACCAAAGTGCTGTAAAAGCACAGCGTAGTTGTGTGTTTAATTCATTCACTACTACAGTTACAGAACCACTATGCTGCTGTGGATGTACTGTATACAAAAAAGTGCATCAGCCTCCAGCTGCTTGATGCTTGTGAGATTTCTGTCTTGGTGTATTCATGCATAGAGTACATACTGTAAGTATTGTACTGTATTCTGCAAAAAATGCCCCGAGCCCTGCTCTTACAGTGTTGCTCCATAGCACGAAACAGTGATGAATACTAAAGCAGACACATGGACTTTTAAAAGCAGCCCATGAGGCTGCAGTACTCAATCAAATCCTCTTTGATTGGAACATAAACCAGGAAAACATTTTCTTTGAAATGATCCATCATTTACAAACCCTTTCAAACAATACATTACAACATACAGTGAACAAGCTGCCGGTAAGGTTTCTCACTGCTGTTCATCATTTTTATGGTACATGATTTTGAAGCAAGTTAAGTGGTCTGTTTGAGCAAAGTGAAGTAAATATTGAGTTAACGTGCAACAGAAAAGCATAGATAAATGTATCAGCCTTTATCACAATGCAATAGGATGAAGGAGGGTCAGACAGTAATGGAGTCAGGCACACAAACGTATTATTACATATTGTACCAAATAAGATCATATATGTTATATTACACAACCTAAAGATTGTGAAATCTCATTATACAAACAAAATCAAAGAGTTACTTCTGGGAATATTAGAAAGTAAAGTGACGGTATTACTGTAAACAGTTTTCTTCATCTTGATACAATCTGCATTCAAACTTTGTAATACATTTTATTCACTTTATAATTTCATCACTACGATTTAGTTTTTTTCTGTACCTTTAAATCTTGAGTAACTAATAAGAAAGTAAACCAAATGCACTGCTCAGCCTGTTTCTGATGATGCACTGCTGTCACTGAACATCCTGTAAACCGTGTGCACCAACTGCAACATTTGAACATTTGGAAGCGCCTGCACTGTAATATTTTACAGTCAAATGTTGTCTTAAAGACCCCAATCAAATGTAATTAAAAGTTTATATAATGCTTTCAAATCTCCCACAGCCTGCACACTGTATGAACTTTAATACAACAGCGAACTATATTGTGACAAACATATAGATAGAATGTGCGATTGCTGAGCCTAAATACTTACTGTCACCACTACAATCACTTTCCATCACACCATATGGTGGGGCGAGCAGTCCAGCCATGCACTGATGATATCTCTATGAAAATAAAGAAAATACAAGAACAAATCAGTCATGGAAATGTGTGAAATAGTGGTAATATGAATGCAGCACATTGTGTATTTGGTAAAGAAAACGTTGTCCTTATGTCTCATCACTTTATCCATATGCGAGGCCAAGGTAATGTACCCTGGACAAGGGTACGGTAACATGCTGTAACTCAACAGCTGACATTCACAGCTGGTGTTTCGGGAAAAAAATTGAGATTTTGACCTGAGATCTTGAATTTTTTACCAAACCGCTCACACACAGCTCTACGGTGCAGGATCACCATCAGTGAAGACATAATCAGATGATTTACTTCAGTAAAAGTAAAGAATTGGCAGCAAAATGTATCTTAAAGGGGACATGTCGGGAAAAACTCACTTTTTCAGTTGCTTGCTTGTGATTTGGGTACCTGGAGTTGATATAAATGGGCTGGACAAAATAATAGCAACAGTCCTCTTTTAATTACCTTGATTAGTCAGAGTACTTACTCCTTAATGTTGTGCAAGCTGCAATTTAAACTTTATTTACATTAAATCTAACCTCGGCATGTAATCCACCCCAACCATTGCTGTAAAGCGCCCGGAGCAACTTGGGGCTCAGCGTCTCACTTAAGGACACTTAGACATGGATTCTAACTGTACATGCCTTGTACCATCACAGAGCCCTGCAGCATCACAGATGTTATGTAATGAACATCATACTGCATCCATGCACTCTTGTAAAGGTTTTTTCCTTGACACTGGTGTACAAAGAGGCCAATTCAACAGTAACCAATGAGCCATAACAATATATAGCCTTATACACTAATATTAATGGCCCCTTAGCAGACTTTAAAAAATTGGGTTTAAAATAACCATACATTGGCTAACAAAATATACCGAAATATTGAGATTTTGCAAAACAGAGTTTGTTTAATCATTATTATCTAATGGAGCTTTCTATTCTGCCTTGGGTGCTTTTTCTCTAACAGAAAGTACTCAACCCTGCATCTCTAAAAGAAACATTTGATCGCGTAAAAGCATCCCCACTACATTTAGTATCTACTCTAATAAATCTGTGCTGATTGTTAAAATTGTATTTTCAATCTGATCAGTAGACTGATCAAGATTAAACATTAATTTGCGGCAAAAGACACACAAAAACGTATTACGTGCCGAAGCAACTACGTTCTGAGTCGATCAAAAGCTGATTGAGGACCACTTAGTTCTCTCTACCTCGCTATCATCTGGTCAGCGGAGACTGAACGAAAGCTAGAACCACAGAGCCGTTTGTTCCTGCATGTGTAATGTACTCTCAGAGGTCATGTTTTAAATTCAATTCTACCCCCTGAATTCAGTTAATCACTTTAGCAACCCTTCAGGGGCACACAGCTTTCCCCCTCAGAAGCAGTTTAGAATCGCTCAGTGACCTCAGTCTTCAAACCATCTACTCCAAAATAAGGACTGACTTGGTGCTCATTAATACACTAAAAGATACAGATTAATGTCTAACGCAACACTCAGATTATTAAAATGCGTCTTTTGTAGAGGGGATTTTGTACACATGCAAACAACAGATTTACATATTCAAAGAGTTCCCTCAACAAGTCTATCTGTGTACCGTTGTTGACAATTAAAGGATTTAGGATTAGGGAGGAGCACTTAAACTGAGCACCAGATGAACAAATGAACTCAACCCCTCTGAGCCAATAAAGCCGAGTTCCCTGAGGGATTGAATCCAGTAGGCAGGGTGGGGGTGTTGTTTCAGAAAAGGCTTAGGACCATTGTCAGGTGTGTAAAAAGCACTCAGTTTATATTCTGTTAGTATTGATGTCTCTGACTCTAATGACACACCATGCATTTGATTAATTTACATCCTCCATCTTGAAATTGAGTCACAGACCTTTCAGTTGTTTTTTTTTTTCATTTTGTCTGCATATACGTGTATTCTATTTAAGCTGAAATCATGAGACAATTCAAATATTTTGATGATCAATTCATAATTTAAGTAATTTTTACTGGCTTTACTGGAAAGGAGTTTTTCCCCAGACTTTTATGGACCAAATGTTTAGTCTATGAATTCAGAAAAGAATTAGCAGATTAACAAATGAATCAGAATAATTATTAATTGCAGTCCTGCTCTTGTCTGTCTATTCTTGTCTTTGTTTGTGCTCTGTGAAAAACTCTTCGTAACTGTTGTTTTGATCTCTATAAAAACAAATTATGATGATGATGCACACCTTCATTTGAGGCTATTTTGTCAACAACACCACACACACATGTCAATTTACAACACAGCTTAGTTTTGGTACTGAATAGAGTTAAATTGATAGTTTGACATTTTGGGACAACAAAATATTTGCTTGCTTGCCAAGAGTCCGATGAGGAGAATGATAACACTCCCATGTTTAGCTTAGCATAAACACTAAACACTAAAGCTAAACATTTTTAACTTTATGTCTCGTTTAACACATGTGTATATTCGGACAGAGCCAGGCTAGCTGTTTCCCCCTGTTTTCAATCTTTATGCTAAGCTAACAAGCTGCTGGCTGTGGCTTCATATTTACCATGAAGTCAAGAGAGTGGTAGAGATCTTCTCATCTTATACTTGGCAAGAAAGTGGATACGTCTATTTCTACAAAATGTCTAACTATTCCTTTGAATAAATCAGTGTGATTATTGCCACATTAGCCTTCATCATTTTAATCCCAAAAGATTGTTAGAGCATCAAAAAAGGGAAACCTGGGCCCCCTTCTGAAGCCAGACCTGGGAGGTCGGGACAGTGCCTGTGGCGTGCCGACCCCTGGCATCGCAGACTAGCTCTAGGGATGTGGAATGTCACCTCTCTGGCGGGGAAGGAACCGGACCTGGTGTGTGAGGTGGAGCGGTACCAACTAGATATAGCTGGACTCACCTCCAAGCATAGCGCTGGTTCTGGATCCAAACTCCTAGAGAGGGGATGGACTCTATTCTGTTCCGGAGTTGCCCAGGGTGAGAGGTGACGAGTGGTTGTGGGGATACTTGCGAGCTCCCGGCTGGCCGCCGCTGTGTTGGACTTGTCCCAGAGGAACGAGAGGGTCCCCTCTATGCGACTCCGAGTCGCTAGGGAAGTCTCTGACTGCTGTTTGTGCCTATGCACCGAACAGCAGTTTGAAGTACTCAGCCTTCTTGGAGTCTCTGGGTGGCATTCTGGAAATGGCGCCAACTGGGGACTCTATAGTTCTGCTGAGGGACTTCAACGCTCATGTGGGTAACGATGTAGAAACCTGGAGGGGGCTGATTGGGAGGAACGGCCTGCCTGATCTAAACCCAAGTGGTGCTTTGTTGTTGGACTTCTATGCTAGTAATGGATTATCCATAACAAACACCACGTTCGAGCATATTGCGGTTCATAAAAACCACAAGACAGCCCAACATTGTTGGGCTGTCTTGGCTGACACGTCTCTTCAGTATCGCAAGGAGGTCGGGACAGTGCCTGTGGAGTGGCTACCGGAGAGTGTGCTCCAATTATCGGGGTATCTCACTGCTCAGGAGCATCTGGAACACCCTCCTAAGCCTGCTGCCCCCGCGACCCGGCCCCGGATAAGCAGGAACTAATGGATGGAATCATTTTATGCATGAAGTAGAGAGATTTAAACTGTAGATATACTAGTATTGTGATATAATTGTTATAATGAATAGATAAAAGGCCCTAAGACTTAAATATGTATAAGCCTTGTTTACATAGATCTAAATGTGTCATGTTCCCTCAAAACACAAATTTAAATATTCATGACATGTCAAGTCACAATAAAACAACCACTGGCTGTGATTTGTGTAGCTATTCTTCCTCCTAGTCTTTCACTTAATACATCATTTCCCAACAAATGGACAGTCAATAGTCATGAAGGCACAAACAAGCCCCAATGGGACTCACAGACAGCTCTGAAAATAACGTCCTCTTTGTATTAGCAGTACAGATGTTTCTGCTGCACACTGTGTAAAGTACGGATAAACCTTTAGGCGTGTTCAACTGTGTCAAAATAATCTGTCACGACATCCAGACAGCAAGCACAATGGTGTAGACACACAGCTTATAGCGTCAATCTGTGTTCATAGAAGAAACATAATTGACCACAATCTGTTTTATCTCTCTTTCATTGATTTACTCTGAGCAACTGACAGGTGTTACAAACACTTCAACGATCAAAACAAGTCACATCCTTGTCTTATAGAAGGTCTTTGATCCCCAAACACAGCTTAAAAATACCTTTTGACAAATTTCCACCTGACATAAAATCGATTACGAATAGTAAACTCAAACATCGACATATTCCTTAATTGTAGTAGAGGTAGCATATTTTATTTGGAGAACCAATACATCTTTTTAGTTTTTTAGCATATCACGTCGCTCAAAGAATATGACAAAAAAACAACAACATTTGGACATAAAAAAATATCTTGAAACAATCAGATACACAACAACTACAGAATTGTGTTAAATGTGATAAATTATTATAGCAAGGCAAGCATGACAAATGTGCCAGCCAGACCTGTGAGTCAGAGCAGTGGCAAATTCAGAATAATTATAATCAATAACAAGTCACTGCATCATAGTGAAATTAGCCAAATTCTTCCATTATTGATCCAGAATCCGACAGTGTATTGACTTGCTGGCTTCTAATAACGAATATCTAACGGCCACAATTTGAAGCTTGATGACGGTAAGTTTCTTACTTTACTCCTTTAGAGTTTTGGTTGACTTCTCTCCTTTTAAGCACTCAGTCTTATACTTTTAAATGTTTTTTTAAAGACTCAGATGTCGGAAAACTTTGCTCCAGCAAGGTTAGCAATTGTTAGCCATTGTTAGCAATACCCGTTGCATTACGCCGGTATTTTGAGCATACAAACACCGTAGCAATGTGTCCACATGATAGACGTTAGGGCAGCCATCAGTTGGAAAAAACTGCAACGCATTTCAAATGGAAAGCAGCATTAGTAGCTAGGCTGTGGCACAAGAATTAGAAAGAAACACTGAATGGGCCATGGGTACTCTCAGTGCTGTAGTGGAGGGAATATACAGGTGAATGGGGTATACTCGCATCTTTTTCTGGTGGTTTACAGTAAACCCACCTATCAGCCAAACAGCAATTGAAATAAATTGGAGTGTATACCCACTTCCTCCTCTGTACCCTTCCACCTAGTAGTACAACCACCTCATCAACGCACCTCTGATTGTAGTAATAGTTGAAAAGCTTTGGAACTTGACTTAAAGAAGACACATTTTCTGACTGACAAAATACAAATATTTACACAGTTGGCTTGTGATGTTTCTGATAATAATTTACAATAGAAAAGCAAATGTAATTCCAACCTCTGAAAGTGATATTTTCTGAAACATAGGAAGTCCAAACTGTTTAAATAACTATATTTTGACGTACTTGACTAATCATCAAATGCGCTTATGATCCTGCATTCATCATCACAGGGCTTTTATCGTTATATGAAAATGAAGTTTACGAATGTGTCTCAATAACAGATGTGCCATTCTGTATTCCTCCAGTGAAGCTTGGTCAACTGTTTACACTAATCTGCTCTCATACACTGACTTCACTGTTCACAGCAGCAGAGCTCTTACACATCTCTTCACCCCGTCTTCTACTAATAATGTGTATTTTCCCCCCATATACTTAGTGTATAAAAACAGTAAAGATTGCCACCATGGAGTGAGTCCATATCTCTATCTGATGCTTATTCTTGCTATGCTATCCAGAGTTTACAGATGAGTTTAGTCTTATCTGTGTGATAACAAACACATCAGTGAAGATATAAACCAAGTCATCTCAGTGCCGTTCCAGCTACTCCTCTGTAGTTCATGCTTGATCACATTATGAGCATCAATGTGCATGAATGCACTGCTGTATTTTGAATAATTCACCCCAGATTACGTAACCCACATTGTGCAAACTGTTCTCAAAGCAGTCACTGATTATTGTGAACTCTGACAGGAACACTTCAGGCCACTTGGGTGAAACAATTGGGTGAAAAACTCCTTCCAAGAGTTTTCCTTTTCCTTTGCTCCGTCAGATTTCCTCTCAAACTGAAACAGAATATAAATTCAAAATGTTCCTACTTTTAGTAGGAAAATACTGAATTCTACTTTTGACATTTGGATTGCAAATTCTGAATTTCCAGATAGTTCTGCAAAACGAGCAAGAACAACTCTGAACAAATTTCTTTAACCAGCATTTCTTTCACTTTCCCCATATATAATACAGTGCTTCTCATGCAACAAATGCATTGGATTGTTCAAAGGTTTGGCAAAGATTACCTAAAGCTGCTACCAGCGTCCCATGCAGCCTATTATTGTTGTTAATGACTGGAAGGTCCTCCACGCCTTCTTAATCCGGCCGTTAAACACTCCAAGCATGTAAATCCAGTCCTAAGAGTCATGGGTCACATCGAGCATGGTCCAGCATGAAGCCAGCAGCTCCGTCACCGCAGCCTGCACGCCCCTCTGAGAGCAGAGTGAGCGGACTGTGTCAGACCAGCAGAGTGCCAGTCAGTCTTCTGAGCAGCAGTTGCTAGGTGATCAACTCCAGTCACTGAGCACACAGGAGAGCATATTCACCCTCCCTCCATCCCTCTCCCTCTCTCTCAAGCCTTAGCTACACTTCACACGTAATACAATAATACAGACTAGTTGTTCTTTTTCTGCTTGGCCACCTTCACAAAGAGTTAAAGCAGAGAGTCTCACAGGATCCGCAATAACAGAAATATATAAAAGAAATATTGTAAAAATGTCTCTGCTGCTTTCATCGACTTATAACTCCTCAGGGAGACATTTCCTCCGTGAACACGCCGGCAGAATCTAGTTAAATGTGTAAATGTTCCTTTGTGCCTCCAATCCAACTCTAAAATGTAAAGACAGTAGTCTACCATCCAGCATGGTGTTCCTATCCCTGAGCGTCTTCCTCTCAAGGACACAGACCAGATGGCATCTTATCTTTGACCTTGTTAACTATCAAATCCACAAGACAGCTGCACTGAACTTCCTGAAAATGTTCAAACCAAGAAATGTGTATGCCTCCCCAACATTAAATTGTATTTACTGTGTAGATATCTATATCTATATCTATATAAAATTTGTCTAATTTTAAGGATACTTTAATGGTGGCTGGTTATCATCTCAGGTGTTTGCAGTGCGTAGCTTTATAGATCCTTAGATGATGTTGTTGTTTCATAATATCAATTTGATGCCTGAAAGAAGGTCCATGTTGTGATGTTGAATCTCTAATAAAATGAACAATGTGAAGGGATACATAAGCCTTTCTTTTAAAGTAAAACTATGCGAACATTACTAGAGAATAAAATGTTAAAAACCACACTGATCACACTTATGAACCACACAAGCTGCTTCATCGGCTCATTCCATGGCTGCATGTAACGGGCTGTAACAGTAAATTTAATAAAGGATAACAGTCAGGGATGGCTCATAAAATGCTCATTGAAATGTGACCAAAATTACAAGCAGTCATACCACATGTTTGATCCCTCAAGGAGTATTGCACAAATTAAAACAACCTTCTTTAACACATTTGGTGTTTACTTTTATTGCTCAATTAGAAATTCAGAGCATATATCTATTGCCTTCACATGACTCCCAAAATGGTGACGGCTGAGGCAGCTGGAGGCGAATCCTCCAATGGCAAAAATATGACGCGCACTATACTCTGCCTCTGATTGGCTACTTGTTGCCTTTGTTTGTTGGACTGGTCAGGTTTAGGCCTGAGTGAGAGTAGGGTTAAGAGATTAGGGTTAGGGGAGTGAGACTGGTTAGGGTTAAGGTAAGAATATTAGGGTAAGACAATCACAGGCAGAGTAGGGCGAATCATGCCTTCACTACAGTAGGATTCATAATATTGCCAAGTGGAGGGTGGGCGCTACGCTTCCGTGGCAACATCATCAGTCAGCTCTGACCACAGCATGAGCACAGTGAAGAGTGCGGCCATGAGCTAGCCACTGTGGCACGCTCACATGCACGAAGATGCACTGTAAAGTCACGTGCAGCCGGCTTAGCTGTGTCAACAAAGCACTAACAAGCTCGGACTACAAAACACACGGAGGGGGAGTGACTTCATTCTCTGCTCAGATAGACATTACTCCACTATATCTTTACATAGCAAATTGTTGTTTGCTTATTAATGCTCTGAATGTCAAACTGAAATTCAGGCCTAAATTACCATTAAACTGATTTTGAGTCAAGAAATAAGGACGGGGAATGAATGCAACTAAAAAATAGAGCGCTGGGGCTGAGCAGGTGTGGATGTGTGTCACTAACGCACCATGTCAAATCTGACTCCTTGTCACTTCACACTCCCGACTGAACAAAACAGACCCAAACAGCTTATCTGCTACACTTTCAGTAAAACCATGTGATGAAATGATGTCTTATTTTGGATGTGATATCATAGTCATCCTGAATTTAATGGAATACAAGTTTGTATTGAACAGGGACCAATTTAAGACAAGGCAATTTTCTAAAATGTATTTTGGATGTCAATATGATGGACTGAGTCACTGGAAGGAGAATATATTTAATTTTCCATCTTCACTCCCCATGCCAGCAACAAATTTGATTTGACATTTGAAATTGATTCACTGTTGTTTTTTGTTCGACGTCACTTTAGTCTGCTCCTCCAAGCTTTGATTTAACTTGAACACACAGATCAACGAAGCAAAAAGCAAACGCATAAACAAGGCGACAATGTGGAAGATGAAAGCTGAGAGAAATCTAGTTTGTGTGCCAGCTGAACGATTTTAGTCCAGCATTGTTCTTTCTACCAGACACATTATTCTGCACTACAGAAATGTGTTGGCGTTTTGTGAGTTTACAGTTGCTGTAACTGTTCACTTTCATCCTAGATCTTTCTATCTCACTGATCTAAATCATAAAATCATACATAAATCCTGTAAAAGCTGTTACAACAAAAAAATGCTACTTTGTGGACTGAATAAGGAAGCAAAATTTGAACTGATAACAAAAACATCTGCATGACGCGTTATATTTTCCAGATTGGAGTTCATTACATCATCTTTTGATGATGTAATGACTGTGTGCAGAGATAAGGGAATAAAACAGAAGTGTTTTGATATAATCTGCGTGCCCTTTCTGTACACACATCCGCTGGACACTTGGAGTGACTCCGGCCCTGGATGTGGCATACAACTTGGATACTGAACCACCAGAGGATCCATGTGGCCTTGTTTTTCCAATCCCTCTCCACCCAATCCTCAGACACCAGAGGGCACGCTGCGTCCCTGCCACTTCCCGTTCATCAGCCTTCTCCACTGGCTGCTCACCAGGTTGCTTCTATGAACTGATGAGACACCAATCCCACCCACCTACTCTCTCTGCTCAGCACCCAACAGATACGTTTGGAACCTGCCTGCAAAATACTTACAGCCAAAAGCATCTACACACAATGTAACTCAAAGCATGTGCAGTGCTTATCAAACTGTCCTCCTAAAATGTGTAATTTGTCACATCTAATCCAATATATCAGAGCTTCCAGGTAATGAAAGCAATTCTATTCAGGCCACATGCAGGATGACGTGATTGTATACGAGAGCTGTCTTATGACCCTTCAAATAAAAATCACAACTGTGTTGTTTCAATCACAGAGCCCATCGGAAGCAGGAAACAAAGGGAAGAACAAATTGATGATCAGGCCGAGCTTCGGTCAGCGTGCCCGAGTGTGCTGAGCTCGGCTCATGTCTGCTCTGTTAAACAAACAGCGCGCTGCACGAGTTGCATGCATGAGTGGTACCCATAGACACTAATTCAAGCACTTGTTATACGCTACCGCTACACGCAAGAAACATATATAACCTCAAATGTACGGAACAATTAAATATGTTAGGAAAAGGAGGGAAAACTGGAGACAGATTTACACTGAATAATTGATTTTGACAGGCATGAACAAATAATATTATCCATGGGTTTATTAGGGCAATGCTGTGCTCAGTCTGGCATAGTTTTGTAAGAGTACTCGCCCACAGGAGGACAGATCTGTGTGGGAGGAAGAGGAGGAGGAGGAGGAGGTGGTGTGTAACTTTGTTTCAGGGCTTCCTCCTGGCATCAATAAATGGAGTATTTCTTTGTTCACCCTGGTCTTCAGCCATACAAATACTGATCCCATGAAGCTTAATGTTTTTTATGCACCACAAAATGTATTTCAACTTTAATAAAGCCAGTTTGATGTAGATGAACTTCAGTTATTTAAACAGCCAGAGAGACATCCAGGGAAGTTGGAGGCAGTTTGGCCCCACTGTGCATCAGGATACTACATAAGCAATTGTACTGCATTGCGGCAATACTGGGAGGAATAAATGAGCACCAGTGCCAGGTAGAATAGTTTGGTGAAACTGTTGTTCGAACAACAAATCGTAAAATACTGGGAGCTAAAGTAAAGATTATCTGTCAACAAGCTGATTATGTGAATGTTGACTCGATAGCCCTTCTGTCACAGCTTGGCCAACTTGCAAGGCAAAGCCAGCTCAGCACATCTAACAACAAAAGATCCATGTATTGATGCTGAACGTAGTAAATTGTTTTTGGGTGAAGTACATCTAGAAACATTACTGAGGGCAAATAGAGTGCATGTCTCATTTGGAGAACCTGGACTGAAACAAGAAACAAACATCCACAAGTTTTTAGACTCTGCATGGACCTGAACTGAGACAAAGTCATGACCAAGACCTATCGAGTCCAAGACAAGACCAGGACTTTGAGGGGTTAAGACAAAGTCAAGACCAAGACCAGACCAGTGCGAGTCCCCCACATTCCCATACAAACACCCACAGAACACAAATGAAGATCCCTCTTCATTGTGTACCAAGTGTACCATGAGAAAAGTCTTGATAAAATAATCAAAAAGCACTGCAGAGGTGCATTTTCCTTATTTATCTACGAACAATCACAGTAATGATCAGACAATATCCCAGCAGTTGCGGTCTTGACCAGTCTTGAAAACAAAAACTGAATCCTCTTTGTCTGAGACCGAGACAAAACGGTCTCGAGACCAAGACCGATCTCAAGTACGTCAACACTACCTCAAATAACATCCTAATCCTTCTGCCTTATGAAAAGTACAGAATTTAAAAGCATGTAAATTGTTCAACTGCTTGACAAATGATGATCTTCCCTGAAAAATCGATTCATAGTGTTTGAGCACAGGATGTTTTCAATTTAAAACATCACGCTTGTGTTAGTTGCATATTGGATCATGATTGGCTCATAAACAAGTTGTGATGTCACACAATTCTGTAAAACTCAGATTTAAGGGTAGCACATAGAAAGATTCCCTCCTCAGCAGATGAATAAGTCAAATTCCTGCACAGTGGTCAAACTTCCGAGTGAAGTGGCAAGAATCAAAACAAATGTTTGAGTTGACGAGGGCTTTAACATGATACAGTGAGTGGATAACATTTACAAAAACAGGATTCTCCAACATATATGAAGGGTATTTGCTTCTTCATAACTAGATTATAGACATAACAACGCAACCATGCCAGACACTTTCCAAAGAAAAGCATTTCCGTAATGAATCTGAGAACCATTCTGTGCCCGAACTGCATCTGAACCCAGTCACTTCACAGTGTGTCGATACATCACAAAACAACCGAGACCAACGAGATCTTATCTTAAGGACAAGATTTGACGATGTGGGCGCCAGAATCAGAAGCCATAGAATCTCATCTGAAACACACCTTACTGGAGAGGTCGTCTGAGGGCAGAGGTGAAACGTGTAGCCTAGTAGTACTTCCACGTTGAGGATCTGGTCACACTGCTGCTGGCCAGTACGCTGACACAGACACACAGCCCATAATCTAACAGCCCCTTATGCCCTTCGGTCCCAGAGGAAATGGGCTGTCTCTCTCAGTAAACCAGCAGAGGGGGAGCTGAGAGAGGCGAGGGGCTCTACGCAGCATGACATCGAACAACTAACACGCAGGAGATGGAGGGTTGGGTGGTGCATGGTGACCAACCATAAACAATGCTGTTTCTCTTAAGTATCTTATTACGATCAATCTAATATTTATAGTATGTTGAATTTCAGGTTTGTCCTGACACAGTGAGATATACTTCTATACTATTATGGCAGGTTATCTGAAGAGTTGGTCTGTGTTATACTTGTGCTGAGTGACTGAATTAGTGCACACAATTAAGACACCAGTAAACACAGAACCAGAATGAACCTTTTTCTCTTCAGCACTGCACTTCCATCTAGTGGTCAGGCACTGTAAACCTTCTACTCCCTGATAAGACCATTTATGTTGTAGAGCGCTTACACACAAACTTGGGAGCAGAAGCTTCAAATAAATTAACAATCCAACCTCCACTGATCCACAAGATACGCCACCTACGCTTTGGCTTGCGTTTGGCTCAATTCATCACAGTTTTCAAATTTAACATTTCAATTGCAACAAGAACAAACTACGACAGGTGGCTCTCCCCTGGCGTTGAGCAGCCCCCTCAGTTAGGTCAGAAAGGATGAATGGACAGAGATGCAAGCCGCCTTTAAGCTACCCACTCAGCTGTTATCGATCTGCTTTATGTCTGAAATTGTTGGCATTAACAATGAAAAAAAGTATAATTTTTACTGAAAATATGTATAAATAGCCGCATTTACCCGTTTGTGGGTGATTCTACATGTAGAATTGCCATTTCATTACAGCCTCATAATCAGGCTGAATTTTGTTTTCACCTCGTTATTTGATTAATTCGCAAAAAAAAAAAAAATAGAGATCAAGTCAACAGAGACTCGGAGATATGGGACCGGGCTAGTTTCATTCCAGAAAATGTAGTTAAATTCATCCTTGTCATATTTGTTTTAAGCAATGTAAATACTTTATGTAATGTCTCTAATTTTAGTCCTGTGACTAAAGAGAAACAAAGTCAGACTAAAGAAAATAACAAACGTTTACTTGTATTTCAGAACCTACTGCTGAACTACTCTGTAAACTATGTCCTGTTGTTCGCTGTTCACCAGTGTTTAGGGTTTTGTGTGTCTGTATGCAACTTGGCTGCAAACTAATTTCCATGTAAGAGACATTAAAGATCCTTTCAACTTTGGAAAAGACATGCTTAGATATACTTTGCAAGCAGCTCTTTCCGATCTCTTGGTACAAGCATCGACCTTGAGTTAACCTCGGAGATGTGTCACAAGCTGCAATGTAGCCAGAGAATATCTGTAGGATGATTCAAGTACAGATGGAGCAGCTAGAGGTACTCACCTCCCACAGAGACCTGAACTCCCTCTGCTCAATGCGTAGGAGCTCACTGAATTCCCGTGTGACAATAGTGGCGTGCCGGGGGGTGTTATCCAAGATCGACTCCCCAAATGCCGTGCCAATGCCCAGCGTGCATATAGTAACAGCATCCTGTAAAAGAAACAGAGAAGGTGCTTTACATGGATCATTACTCTGTAAGGATACAAAAATGCACCCAGACAAAGAACCTCGGAAATGCTAATGCAATGTCCTTATTCTGCTGGATGAATGGCCCATTTTTGAGGCACTTGAGGAGCACTGATCAGATCACTTTCAACGGCTACAGGCAATCACATGAACACTTGTGTTAGATAGATGGCCGCTCTCCAATCTGTAGAGAAATTACTTCAATCAGCACCCAAGAAAACTGACCGAGGTGCACGAAGCTGCGGTGTTAAAAACGAATCAGTAATATCCCCTAATGTTATAAGCAAAATGTTCTTTACAGCCTACACTCCAAATAAACTGGAGGTTGGATGTAAATTAATTTGCCAGTGTATTGAATTTCAAGTGCACCTTAACTGACAAAATCATTCAAATCTTAAAGATTATGCGGATTTAACCCCACATTTTGTAAATTAGCACGTCAAATTATCATTAATTTAATCAGTCGTACCTGATAACTTGATGTCTCTGAAACTTTGACATCCAGCGAACCAGAAAGGACGGCATACCAGCTGGTGCCAATGTCTCCTTGGCGATACACTAAAAAACAGAACAGTTTGAAAAAATCAACAGGCTTTTAAAAACGAAACGTACGTCTATTTTGGTGGCGGATATACAATATGACCCTTTCAGAGCCTGTATTTTGACCTACAGGTGATGCCTTTCTCCAAGCACTCATAGAATCCACACAGGCAAATCTGCTGCAGCAAACTGGGGTGGAATCTTTCGAAGGCCTTCGCGTTTTTCAGACGTGCCAGGATTATGTCAACATCTTCTCCAGAGCGCTCTCCTGGTCTGGAAAAAGAAAAAGAAAGGGGCCAATGTACAGGTAATGGTAAAAATAAATGTACGTAAGGCACCTAAATAGGCTGCAGAGCTTGAGTCGGCATAAGTGCATCTTGGCCTAGATTCTGAAAACACCTGTAGCTCTGCAGGAGCGATGTGACGCCAATTTATCCCTGAGGAACACTGTCCTCTGGTTTCCTGTTACAGCTCTTATGTCATAACTTAAACTTGCACAACAGCAGCGCCCTGGACAGAATAGGTACTTTTCACTTCAACCAAACACATTTTCCACAACTTGCGTGAGCCAATAATCTTGTTGTCAAATATGAAATGATGACCCATCTAATCACCAAAGACTAATACCTCTTCAACTTTTCCTATTGTGTGCACAGTATAATATATATATATATATACACAATAACATTTTATATCCTTAATCAAAGTATTCCTTGTGTTTTGGACAATGGTGATGTCTTCGTGGGTAAATCTCCTAACACAGACATCCAGCAATCTTCAGCTTTGTTACTACAAATTGTTTCCTTACCAGGTTCCAAGGAACCTGAGCCGAGGGGAAAATCCTCCTCACTTTGCTCCCTTGACTTGGAATAATCTGCAGAGCATACTACAGTTTGATAATATAGTCGCCTTGGAAAAATGTAAAGCCATGTTAAAAGTCCATGTAGCTGAGAAATGCAACTACTTTGTTTGAGCTGGATTTAGTCTCTTCCTTGTATGTATTTCCTGTCTGTTGTGTTTTATTTGTATATAAACTGTGACTGGTGTGCGGTCTTGGCAAGGTCTCCCTCCTAAATAAAGGTTGAGTAAAATAAAGAATCAGAATAGGTAATTCTGCAGGGTCTTAGGTTGCAACAATAGCTTTGATTAAGTGTTGCTTACAATAAAAGACAAGATTTCTCTATGAAAAGTTCCACAGAGCTTTGCACATGCTTGTGAAAACAAGCTGCTCACTGACCATTTGTTTCAACTGGACGATGCAAAAAGAGACTATTTCCATAAGGATATAATTGCTTAAAAGGTAACTCTATACATTGTTGTTTATCACATTGAGCTTGAACAATGTGAGGGATCTAAATTATGGCAGAAAATACTGATCACGTTCAGATCAGTGTGTTTTATCCCTCTCTTGCTTGTATCACACGGCCCCACATTTGTTACACTGAATGTGGAGCCTCTGATGTAACATGTGGGTGGTTGTACTGTAGCTACTATCACCTTTGAATCCATATCCATCCTTTCAAAAATGAAACTATGCAGTATCAATAATTCAGAAAGGGAATCAAGTTCCTACTTCACCGCTGCAACAATCCTCTGACTTAAATGACTCTGAAAATGATGTATTGTACTAGATTATCAGTACAATAAAAGTGTTATCACCAAGCTTCATCATGTATTCCCTGGCAACCTTTCAACTCACAGTAGTCACATTAAAGTATGTCTTTACTACACACGTCGTAATTGGACTGCATAATCATACCGGAGCCGATACCCTGCATTATTTCAGCACTGCGTACTTTGTCAAACACGCTACACAGTGAGAACAACAAGGCAACAGAGCGATGTGTGGGAGCACGAGTTTCAAAGCCAAGGTGTCTATTTGGAAACCAACCAAGTCAACAAAAATAAGCTTTGAAAGGGTGCTGTTTTAGAGTCGACCTGAGGACAGAATGTTTTCATCACAGGGCGGCTTCTTGCAGTATGAACACTACAAACCTATACTGTGTCTAATTTACAGTTCAGTTACAAGAGCATGAGACTTCAAAGAGTACAGAGAAGCTCTGCATTAAACTGTGACAACATAAACAGTTTAATCGACACCTTTGGGGGTTTTTTTTTACTCAATTATTTTTTACACTAAATACTGTGAAGAAATCCAATGACTTTTCAAATGTAGTGAGAAAAACGCAGGGAAACATTTGTGTTCATCACCTGACTTGCATTTCAAAATTAGCAACAGAACAATAAAATGAAGGTATACATGCTACAGGTATGTGATCGGAAAAGGTGCGTCATACAAGAACCGTTTGATTTGAGCGACACGGGAGGCTTCTCGGGCTAACCAGAGGATATTACTGTGTAAACACGTCTGGCAGACTGCGTCACTGCTGTTCATAGCTGATGCACTTTGGACCTTTTCTTTGTCGCAGCCCCTCGTCATTTACACCCGAGCCATGTGTCCAACATCCCTGGCTGTTTGACTCCTAAAGCTCTTATGTTCACTGTCCCCCATTTTGAGTGTGTGAATTCAAGATGTAAAATGTATGCACAGGGAAGCGCTGTCAGAAATCCCCACAATGGATCAATTGAAGTGCATATCAAGTACATCGTCACACACATTGCAATTTGTTCTTGCTGTAAATGATAGACATGTGCATTAGAGTTGTGCAACACTGCACCTGTCAGTGATGCAAAATGATGGTGACTCATAATGATCTGAAAGACTTTATTCCGTTTTTATCAGGTGTTGTTATTGAATGACTTTTTAAAGAAAGACCCCTGCAGCTGCTTGGTGGTTTAATAACTCCCCTGGCAGGTGTTCATGCAGTAGTTTCACCTGCTGGTCAAGTGCTCTGCAGTGATTTGGGGCAGAATGTACAGCTAAGGCACCTCAAAATAGCATAATCATGATCAGAGCTATCCACATATTTTAAATATTCTAATGGCTTATTGACACTAATCTTGTTGTATCAAAACACACAAATCTGCAGGGCCATTATGCTGAATTGTACTATATTATTCATAATGGACCAAATAATGTGTGTGGATTAAGCAATAGCATCATTGTGGCTCATTTTCTGCTCATCACAGAGAGCACAATGCCAAAGGACCTTGTCTTTTTGAAACTTTTACTTGCTCTTGTTAATCCATAGAACAAATTTAAGTGAGTAACTGAGACAGCTATTTACAGTCAGTGACTTATGTAGTCAGCGGTACAAAATATATTTTAACAGCATATCAAACGCATGTCTACAGTTGTCCTTTGCTCCAATATTTCACCGGTCTTTGAGTTTGACCAGAGCCACCAAATGAACGCGTGTCCTGACATGAACGCAATAACCATAAGGATGCTACACATGGCGCGTTCAAGGATGCCCTAATTAACACTCTTAATTCCGTCGGGAAATTAAAACTCCAGAGCCGGCAATGTTTCATTTCAGCTACTGAAACACAACGCCCAGCTCTAGGGGGGGGAAACAAAATCGCTTTATTATTCCGTCAATAGTCGCTTACACAGTGGCCTAAAATGAGTTGCAGGGACGTGACATAAATACCTCTTATCCAGACAAATAATCCACTCGACAGATTCCGACGAATGTGAAGAAGTGTGCGCTGCTACCATCTTGAGATCCTGCTGCTGCGGAGGTGGATAGAGATGGACCACAACACTTCATCTGCCTTCACTCATCCACCGCTGACAGTCGCTGTACTGTCCCTGCTGCTGCTGCTGCTGCTCAGTGCGTATACCTGACCAGCACCAACAGGAAATACAATCAGGTTCAGCTGTAATGAACGTGAAGCCAATCAAAGCAGTAGGCTAATCAAGACCAGTTTGCTTTGAGGAAAAAACGTGACTCATTTTGCAAACTGAAATACAACAATACAAGCAATAAATCATGCCTTCACTGAAGTTCAGATGTTGTTTAGAGAGGTGTTTATTTCACTTCAGGGTCGTACTGGCTTTAGTTGTTTTGTAGTGCTGTATATACTGGGAGGTGTGGCTAATATTTTGCCCACCCTACTTATATCAGTGAGGATAAACTAAAACAAAAAGAAAACTTTTGACATAACCAAATACAATTCAACAAATCGTCATGGAGTTATCATTATACAGGGCTGTTGTAGTAGATTGTGTTAGTTGTTGCTATGTTGACCAAATAGATAGACAACTGAGTGTCAATTAAAAAAAGAATATGTATGGATGAATTAAATATCCTTTCTGAGTTTGTATTGTAAAGTGTAGCACACATTGAGTAGCTGCTCATACCAGTTTATGTCTTTGGAATCGGTGCCTTGTGATTGTGTTAGAAATATCTTATTGGCATGACTGCATACATTGACCATGAAGGAATTGGCAGCTGTTTGCAGGTCGAGGACATGTGTACATGGCCCTTGAATAAAGTGGACAGTCAGCACAATGAGTGACTTCTTTGTGGCTATTAGCATATACTGTTGCAAAAGGCTGACCTTAGCCTGACATCCACATTATCATCATGAGTATCCACAGCTCATCAGGGACTCACAACATAACTCTGCTTAACTGACTGCAACTGCCTCCTGCAGCGCTTTCTTTAGGGACTGATGGCTTGCTTTCTATCACAGTGGCAGCATGTTCATCATGGACCTGAGAAAAGTATGCTTTGTGATCAGGGGCCACATAATAAAAGGGTCGTTGGTCTCTCTCAGTTACCTTGGCAACAAACTGCCACAGAGACAGAAGTACGGAGACTCCATGTTGCAGCTCCACAATGCCTTCTGTGCTGACGAATGTGTGAAGAAAACTGTTTGTGTGTTGCTTTCTTTGTCACCACTTTGAACATGAGAGCTGAGTTTGGGGGTTACTATAAAGACATTTTTTTAAGGAATAGGACAAAACATAAAATTGCTTTAAAAATTGTTTCATGTTTCAAAAGCTTTAATTAAAGACCCATCAGAAGTTCAACATGTTCAATTAATAAGTTTGACCATAGATGAAAAATAAGCAACTTGCGTGTCTCTTACGCGACGAGAATTAAAAGTATGGGCCAATTCTCTCCCATGATAGATGAGCATCACTGATATGCACACATCTTCAGCTGCTATCATCAGTGGCTGCAGTGTCAGTTCTCTATTCAAAGACCTTGTACTCAACGTGGGAGTGACAGAGGCACAGACTGTGCCTTTGTGTCTTGAAGAAATACAGTAAACTACTGATAAAATAATGGTTGTCAGTGATGCTTTAGAGGCAGATGTTTTTAAAACCGCAAAGTGCATCCAAAATATTATAATGCTCCAGGGGTTTCAACTGTTTTGTGATGATTATGAAACATTTACTCTTTCCGTGGTTTGGACAGGGCACACATAAATCATGATTTTATTTTTTTAGGGAAATCGTGACTTTTTTTGAACCAATATTTTAAATCCCATACATCTGTCTGCCACTAGATGGTAGAATGCCCTCTGTAAATGCTAAGAAGATGAGCATATCAGGGCAGAATTCAACTCCCCATTCAAAGTGAGAAGGGAGGACCATTCTGCCTTGACACTGATTTAAAAGATTGTTTGGGAATGTAACCAAGGCCTCAGTCTGACACTGAAATATGTACAGTTCCCTAGCATGAGAAAAAATGTCCACTGTGTGTTTTCCCAAAAATATTTTGCATCTTATAGCTCATTTTGAAAGAAAATTGAGAGCCACAGTGTGGTGGACATTATATACACTTGTATGGTCTGCATGAGTACTCTTTCATGTACCTGGTAAGAGTTTATGACAAAATATCTTGATGAAAGTTCAAATAACTAGATTATTTAGTAAAATTACTGTTCCAATAGTCAAGAATGAGGACACAGGTGCACATCTTTATCTTTACCCGTCCCTTTCAATTGTCTCCCCCTCTCTTGCTAAGATACACAGTGAGGATGCAAGACTGAGCTCAGGCCGGGGCATGCACAACACAAAACACACATTCCTTGTAATGCTGCATACCACCAACTCAGAGCTGCATCCGACCAACACACAACAATGTGTGACGATCTCAATATGCACTGCAGTACTTTGCCACAACCTGCTATTACTTCTAGTGAGAAGCCAGTGCACAAACTACTGCAAAGTACTGTTCTCTCAGAGAAACCTTTAACTCACACATGTTTGCATGTACCCTCGAGGGTTCATTCATATCTTTATCCATTGCAAACAATCTTGTTTCCTGAAAAGGCTCTATAATTGCTATTCATACTGAAAAGCACGCCATTGACAGCATCAATATTTAAACATGACAGCCTTTTCAGTAAGGAAGAACAACGCTGTAGAGACTGTTTTGTTCTGGCTGGATTGAGTTTGAGACATTGTCTCAAAGGCTACTGTGACCTGCTCTTCACCTGCTCCTGTTTCCATTTGGTTTGACTTGTTCATTCGAATGTTGTTTGAAGGGTTGCTACAGGGACCACTGGCTTGGCTGAGGCTTGCCATGTTACCCCTGGAGGAAGAAAGCCCACTGACTGTGTATATATGGCTTTTCAGAACCACAGTTGCTAGGAGATGATCCAGCAAGCTGGAAATGGTAAACACACACACACACACATGCAGCCCTTATGTGCACACACGGCATAATTTCAGATGCTGATGAGCGTTTGGAAAATATCTGTTACTGCTGGTATGTAGAACTCTTAAGTATAATATAGTGAATGTTCAGGGTCAAACTTCTATTAAAATGTATTCGTTTCTTCTTGTCAGATGGAAATGTTAAATTTGTTGCAGAAGACGAGATGAGTCTTACTTGAAACAGGAAAGTCTGAATTCCTGAGTCAAAAAATTGACAGTAAGACTTTAAACTCACAGCTCACATCCCCCAGAGCCAAATGTCAATGAACTTAGGTAAAACACATGAATACAGAACACATTCGAAAGCCAATATGTACTTACTTATCGACATGTTTGGTTATACAAAGTTATATATATGCTCATTTATCAGATAACTATGTTTCAAATGGAATGTGAGGGCAGATAACTCCAGGGGAAATGCTTGAGGACCAGACTTTTTCCAGAGAAATCTCCCTGAATGTAAAAAATAAAAAAAAATTAAAAAAATGTACAACTCAGATATGATGGGCTGAAATGGAAATAAATAAATAATTATTTTCATATTCATATTCATATTTTCCAACTAACAATTTAGGGCAAAGGCAATGCTCTGTGGAAGAAAAATATCCACAAAGTGTTGAGGGTTCAATATTTCATGTTTTAAGGAATTAAAAATGTAAATGGGATTACACTTTAGGCAACAGAAAACTGCCATGCCTTCACCATCACCATCTGTTCAGGCCTCTTGCTGCAGTCTGGTTCATATATTTATCAATAATTACATTGCTCTTTGCATTTTGTTACATAATTCTCCTCATGGTCACGAAATAATTTATACTCTTTCAAAATATGTCAAAATGTATTTCAAGTATTTCATAATAATAACCTGATAAATGTGTTATCAAAATGTGGATTTAAAAGCATCAACTTATATATGCATAAATAAAATATATGAAACACATTCAAACATTCAGTCAGAATCAAATAATATCTTCTCCCACATGATCTGGCTTCTATTAGGTCAGTCTGACTGGAGGATATTTTTTCAATGTAGGTTCTCAGCCACCAAGGAAACCTGACTTTCATTCAGGATATCTTTGTGCCGATTTCAATGAAAACAGCATCTCTTTGTTTTGTGAATCAAGCAGGCGTATTGTAAATGTCCATTTTGTTTAAAAAAAGAGCTAAGTTGCACAGTGCTCTCTGGAGAGGGGACCTGATTTTAAATATAACTGGCAAGTAAAAATTAAATGCATTACACTTTGAGACTTTCTATCCATTATACTTCTGTCCTGAGTATCACTTTAACAGATATTTTCTGCATATAAAGTTAAAAAATATAAGAAAAGAAGAAAAGAAGAAATTTCCCAAAATGCAAATGTGTGCAAGATATAGGAACTGTGTTGACCTACTTTTATTTAGGACAATTTTAGAGTTACAATAATAGATAATCCAGACCTACTGTATGTAATATGAAGGAATACTGAGCCACATCATACACATGACACATCTGTGAAGTGAGACTAGTCCCACATCAGAATCAGAATCAGAATCGGAACAGTTTATTGCCAATGTATGTTTAACATACATGAATTTGTCATGGCGGGTGGTGCATAACATTAGACAATAACATTAAACAATAGCATTAAACAATCAACAACAATCAACAGTGCAAGAAATAGAAACATTACAATTTACAATAGAATTTAAAATAATATAAAATAAAGTGCACAACAAACAGATAACATGACTGTAAACAAGTGTAATGTAAGTGTAATGTGAAAGTGACAAGTGTATTAAAATATGAAGGGATGTGCAGGGGAGTATAGTAGGGAGGGTAGAATTGTCCTGGGGATGACAGAGTCAGTCAGTGGGGGACCCGGGCTCTGTTAATGAGCCCGACTGCCGACGGGAAGAAACTGTTCGTGTGGCGTGAGGTCTTGGTCCTGATGGACCTAATCCTCCTACCAGATGGAAGGGGCACGAACAGTTTGTGTCCAGGGTGAGAGGGGTCGGCTGCAATCTTTCTTGCTCGCTTCAGGGTCATAACCTGGATTAACTCTAGTGAGGCGTTCAGAAGATTTGTAATAAGGTACACTTGTAATAAGGTACAAGGTTAATATTGTATAGGCCTAATTTTAGAGGGTAAATTCCCTTTCTCACAGCGGAATCTTTTACAGTAGAGGTTAACAATGGCTCTGTTCTATTCAAGTGTCCCAGTAAGCCATGACAGTGTGACAGTGAGCCAGCATAGATTACATTTACATTACATTTATTTAGCTGACGCTTTTATTCAAAGCGACTTACAACAAGTGCATTCAACCGTACACAATACCAGGACCCTGGTAGGGTTCTTGGTAAGGCTGAAACCAAGACTGAAACTGCTAATAAAAGTTCAGCCATCACTGATTTAATTATTTTCAACTGTGCTTTCCCTACTATGAGTGTAACATGTCAAAACATCTTACCAAAACCCATTGACCCGGGGCTTTGGGCCCCTGGGGGTTGGTGGCACTGAGGCAGTTGGCTGCTCTGCCCAGTTGGTAATCCAGCCCTGGTTGAGTCTTTTTCCCATACATTGTAGGCCTTTAAGTAGGGTTACATCATTTGGCAACTGTTGTTTCAGCAAAGTATCCTAAAAGGCTACTCTATAAATTTGGTTTTGCACTTCCATTAAGTAGGGGGACTCAAAAAAGACAAAAAGAAGCAGCAACGGCCGATACATATATTAGTTACGCGCTACAAACAATGGATCTTACATTTTCCATTAGGCAACTCAACAGCATCTTATCCGCCTCCTCAGTGTAAATTCCTTTCGAACACCACAACTCCAGTTTATCACAGATTTTCTGTGTCAAGCCTAAACCAAGATAACTGTGATGACATCAGGACTCTCTTCAGAGCCAGAGAAGACATTATGCAACTTGTAGTGTTGCATATAGAGTAATAGGTAGAAACTGAACGGCATATGTAAAATCGGCCATGTCCCTTTAATGCAAATATATAATGATAGCAATCTCTCAGTGAAAACTTGGGCATAGACTTGGGGCAAAGTTTTAAAGGGCACTCTCCATGTCTGCTGTTTACATCCCTGATTGTAATACATGCGCAGTGAAGCCAGTTGTTTTTGTAGTTTAGGTGTAGACTGTTGCTCATGCAGAGGTGAGCTCAAATACACAGTGAGCTCTTTCCCACGCCTTTCTCCTGCAACTCCTCGTGTCTCTGTGGAGAAAGAGGGGACGGGTGGAGCGGGGTGGTGGGTTACAGTTCTGGAATGTGCGCGCGTCCCCGACATCTCTCTGTTCTCGTCGGCCGCGGCACGCGCGGGACAGACAGACTCGTGTGCGCGCGCAGCCCCGCGACAGGTCTGGAAGTGCAAGGAGGGACTCAGGAAAACGCTGCTGGAGCGGGGGAATGATGGCGGTGAGCAAGAAGAAAAGGACAAGTTTGATACTGTAAAACTGGAACATTGTGGGCCATCTTTCGGCGCCTAACACGATGAAGCAAGTAGGAGGTGAGAGCTTTATAAAGTTGTTTACCTTTTTGGCGTTGTGCGTAGAGCCGGAGTTAACATTTTCAACGGCTCGTACTTGAAACGCCACAATGAATTGTTCCGACTGAGGCACTAGTTTGGGGCTGTGTTGGCCCAGCAAGTTCAACTTTGTTTCACCTTTTTAACTGTGCTGTAACGTCAGCGTTACTAGCAACGGTTGACTGGTTGAGTTGAGTACAGGTAGCTTAAAGTTTGTAGCTGGTTAAAGTTAACTTTAAATTCAGAACCATTTGATTTAACGCAAGCTAACGCATGTGAACGTTAGTCAGACAACCACCAACTAACCTTAAACGTCATATTCTAGCTTCACCTTCATGCTGTTTTGATTTGCATACAGAAAGACATTTTGACTCGTATTAAATACGGACATAGTGAGATAATGGTATCTCTGTATTAACATATTGTATTTATTATTTTTATTAACGGTAGCCATTTTTCTCTTTAGATGCCTTCTCTGTGAGTGTGTAGCTCCGACAACAACTCCCCACCGGACCCCATGGCACCGCTTTGGTAAAGTTGAGGGATAATAGTTCACGAACACAAAGCATCAGTCTCTCCAAACCCGGCTTCTCTTTAATAGGGCTGCAGTCACAAAAAGCAAAAAAAATGCTCAAAGCGGAAAGCAAAGGAGGCGAGAGGACCCTGAGGAGCGCATCCCCTCACAGGAATGCATACAAGTCTGACTTCCACGCCATTAAGTGTACTTTTGATGGGTCAAAATCCGAGGGCGACGCCAAATCATATGCAAATGGGTCCAGTGACACCCGGGAGGACTCGAGGGGAAGGCCCTTTGGGACCAGAGTGAACAAGATAAAGAACATTTTCCTGCAGATGGATGGTCAGCAACAGGAGTGCCAAGAGGGTAAAGTGACCCCGAAGCCCGACGTGTCACCCGTATCCCCAACGAAGCAGCAGTTTCCAGTCAACACTCCCAGAGTTCCCCTCAACAGTGCCACAAGCCCAGAACCACAAAATGTAGATAAAACACCCAAGGGGGAAGATGTTGAGATTGACAAAGTGGCTTTGGCAGAGAAGTTTTCTGTGACCAGAAAACTCTTTGAACGGCGCGTCAAAGAGCAGCCTGCAGCTGAAAAACAGTCTCCAAGCAGAGTAGTGAATCGTTTGTCCCTCGGAAGTTCCTCCGATGAGGGGAAAAGCACAAGGAGGGTATCGGGATCCTCTGAGACCGCTATCAAAGCAGAGCAAACTCCTACTTCCACAGTTAAATGTCAACCAGATGAGAAGCCTGATAGTGAGAAAAGGCACGGGTCTAGAGTGTCATTGAATGCGGGACCCATGTCCAAAAGGTTGGAGAGTTATGTGACAGAGAATGACTCGGTAGACAACAGCACAGCTTCTGCAAAGGGAGGAATGGCGTCTGCTAAACAACACGGTGCCACCGAACAAATGTCTTCTTCTCCAACAAAAGACAGCGTACACAAATCCACTTCTCCTGTTAAAGAAGCCACTAACCTTACCCCTGTGACTGATGCCACGAACAAGAATACATCCCAGACAGCTTGTGCCGTGAACAGACCAACGTCTAGTGTTAAACCAACCAGCCCAGTTACCAATGCAGCATGCAAATCTAATTCTCCAACAACTGATGTCGCTCACAAACCCCTCTCACCAGAAAAATCCAGCCCAGTTAACCATGGCTACAAACGCTCCTCCTCATCCGGTGATGGATTTAGTCGGACATCTGTTGGTGAGGATGAAGGCAAGCCACATAGTCCGCCCCCAAGGGATGTGAAGCAGCCTCTAGCATCAGATGGTGGCTTTCAGAACACCAACAGGGCTAAATACCCAGAAAAAGCCAAGAGTCCTACAACAGACAAGCCATCCAGCCAGACCTCATCGCTGGACTCCAGGGGGGTGGGCGTGGTACGGGCAGAACTGGTCGTGGTTCAGAATGAGTCCTCAGAGAGTGAGGAGGATGAGGATGAGAACGTTGAAGATAATGTGTTTGAGGAACAGAAGGTGCAAAGCCCCAAAGATGACCTAATAACGAACCTGAAGAGAACCTCTCCAACAGAAAAAGCGAGCTGTAACCCCGCTCATCACGTCCCAAAAGAGACACAAAGGGGAGCAGAGACCGTGGGTGAAGGTAGAGTTTTAGAGGACAATGAGGGATTTGGGTTGAAAAGGGAGAGACGGGAGGACGTTTCAGTTATGGATCAAGATGGTGACGATTATCGTGAGGAAGATGATGAGGTTGCAGAGGAAGAGAGTGAGCTGGAGGAGCAGGTGGGCCAGATCCTCCTGGATAGAGCTTCACCAGTAGTGTACGGTATTGAGAATGCAGCGTTTGTGGATGACAGAGATGTAGACCAGGTCCTCAGAGAAGAGGAGGGGGAGGAGGAAGAGGAAGAGGAGGGAGATCAAATATATAGGGATTATGAAGAATGTTACGAGACGACTGGTCTGTCGGATGAGGAGGAGCCTCTCCCAAAGAGGACAATCAAGTTCTCCACGGGACCCATTCAGGTTAGTATCATGCGTTATGTTGTTTACATCTGAGCTATTGAAAACATGTTGCACTGCACCGTCATTATAAACCACCGTCGGCACTGATTCAGCAACTGTCTGACCGAGATGTTTTCCTGCAGACGCAAGACAAATTAGTCAAGGCTGAGAATGAGTGCTTTTTTTGGGCAGGTTGACGTCACAGCTGCCGCACTGTATTATCAAAAATGTAGGCTATGGTTTGTTTAATCTTACTGACGAGGGAGGCAGGCCGTTTGAGACATTTGGGGACTTTAGCTGGCAACATTGTTTGTGGTATTTCTGAAAATATTGTTGACGTTTTGCGTAAGAGCTTGTGGAAGCAGGAGCAGTGAGGTAGAGACATGTGAAACTTGAGTCTGCACAGTAAAATAAATCATGGCTACCTCTGAGTCACTACACTGCCCGGGTATTCATACTCATCTGGAGTAGTTCCCCTCTGTTGGTGAATCATGAGGGCCTTTTCCCTTCTCTCCAACGTGGATATAAGGACTTCAGGGATTGTGTTCACCCATACCATCTCTTTTACAGACGTGGCTAAGTTATCATATTACAGCTGGGGAGTCTTTACTATCCATTAACAAGGATATACATCTTTTTAGAAAAGCAGAGAATGACATCCTGTCTTTTTATTTTCTCTAAATGTCCTCATGTTTGAGTTTAGTAAGAGAAGTAATATCTCTTCATTGATGAAGTCCTATAATTGGGTTTGTAGAGTATTACAATATTTTTCGACTTTGACCATTTTCAAATATGACCGTTGGTGCTTTCATACTCTATATAATCTCAGCTGGAGATGTTGTCCTTATACAAATAAGGTTGTAGAAACAGACAGCATCATACTTCAATTTTGCAGAAACAAGACTTCCTGTAGTATCGTATCATGATAGCCATAGTATGTATTTGTGTATTCTCGTTTGGTATATCGCTACACATCTTATGTTGTAAACATTGCAAACATGTTTTTAAGGGAAGTGGAGGTAACATCTTCTCCCATAGATATTCTACAATCACCAAATCTAAAAATAACATTTAGCTAAAGCAGGGAAAAACAAATTGCACACATAGCTTGTGGACAGCTCAGTGTTTATCCAGGCCTTAAAATGCACTGTTATCTCAGGGTGTGGACCCCCCCCCCCCCATCCCAGTCATCCTGGCTGGGGGTCCTGGGAGAGGGGACCAGAAGCTGACCCTAGAGTGGACACAAACAACAGTGTGTGCAGTGTGTGCCTCTGCCCAAAGAGAAGCTATGGCATAGATAAACACAGCTTTATAGCTCACAACAATATGGTAGACTGTGTCTGTTTGGCACAACCATGAGAGGGAGACTACAGATATAGCTGATGTAAGGTTTAGTTGTTATGCGAGTACATTAGGTTGTCAAATTCACTTCAATAATCATTGAATTATATGGACTAATAGTGTGTAGTAAGTAATCAGTAAATACTTAATATTAGTTAGTATGTTCAAAGAATTCAGACTAGCTTTTTTTCCCCTCAGTCCCTATTCTCTTCTAATTGACAGGCTGGAAAGAACTCCGAGAGATTTGTCAAAACAATGGCATGCGCTTGGATTAAAACCATGGGGTCAAGGCTACGTGGTATGCACGTTAGCCAATTAAGTCACACAAATATCCCTCAGCCAACCTTTCTACCTGTGGCCCGGCTAACAAAGGCCTCCTGCCAGCACTGCATCATTCTCCACCGTCTGCTAGTCCGAGCCGGCTCTGGGATTGAGCACACTTGAGTTGTAGCTAACAAGGAGAGAGGAAGTGCTTTGTGCTTCTTTAGGTCCCGAGGTAACACGAATCTTCTGGATAGAGGAGAGGTGTCTTGTGTGGAAGAAAGGTCCCCTTTTTGAAGTAAAGGAGATGTTCAGTTTCAGCATGTATCGCCCTTAAAAACAAACTTGGTTGAAGAGGGCTTTCTAAAGCAGTCAGGATTAGTGCACACATTCTCAGTAAGTCCTAAAAAGTAAAAGTTTTCTGTCAAGCCAAATAAAAGATGTTAATGGTTGCTAAATTAGTTGCTTTGTGATTAAAATAAATACTCAAAATGTGTAATATTAGAAAGAAAATTGCTAAAATACTCCATGGCACAGCTATAATTCTATACATTATGTTTTGTGAGAAGATTCTTCTGCCTATACGGTAACACAGACTCATACTTTAGTAGGGCATTGTTGCTGCAATCCCTTTGCTGCTGTGTCAGTATATAAGTTTGCTAAACCCTCTGGCTGTACGAGCGGTGTAAATATTGCACGACTGCTTGTACTGATGATGTCTTTGGTGTTGGTGAGGAGGCCATTTCCTCTGTAACTGCAAATATAAACCAGGCCTGTAATATTGTGCGAAGACATTACCTTATACGGACAACGTTTTGAATCTCAAATCTCTTTTTTTTAAAAGCGGTTAACAGGTTTGCGTCTACTGGAATTTACTTCCAACATTGCTCAATGTTCAAGTATACGCGTCCTTTTGTAGACATTAATGTGGAGCCAGATAACAAGGGTTTCCTGGGTGCCCAGTGGTGTTTCTGCAGAAGCTTATGGGCATTTGCATGCCTTGGTTTGTGCAAGGAGTTATTTTCTTCACCCAGCCAGAGGACGCTGAGTGCTGCAGTGTGCTCTGGTCAGCTCATCTTGTGTGTTAGTGTTGGAGTTCTGTGCTCCACTGCACCTAATATTAGCCAGTCTCTGGGTGGTAGGGAAAAAAATACTTAACTTTCATAATAGAAAGCTAACTATTATGTTATTAAACGCTTGCCTTTTTGTGAAAGATAAATCTAGCACGTTATCGTCAATGCTGTACTGTGCTCATGCGGTTGAGATCATCTTTTTTCCGTTCCGTCAACATATCTTTATCAACAACGTACAAAAATCTATTTTGTGAAAAGCAAATGGGGCATCCTCCACATTTGGACTGTAACCAACCCATCCCATAGTGTTATGCTTTCCATTTCCTCTCTGAGATAGGTCTTCTGCTGGGCAGAGAGAGAGGAATGTGTCTGACAAAGACTCCACCCTCATCCAACCAGCAGACAGGCCCTCCCCTTGTGGGATCTGACTTTTCCCTCCAGCCACCTGGGCAAGTGGGCGACTATCCGACAAAACTGGGCGGAATACTAATGCGGTCAGCTCAATGCTGTTCATTAAACAACTTGGCATGTGACGGCACGAGTCTGGCGCTTGATTGTGATTGGCTTTAAACGCTTTCATTATGTGATTACAGACAAACACATTAGAAGACGCTGTGTGTGTGTTTTGTACTGAACATTAGCAGTAATTGTGTGTTAAAAGTTTTCAGCAGCCCTTGCAGGACAACAGTAGCTTCCGTGTTCCATTGATAACAAACCTGTTTAACCTGTTTCTTTTGTCCGCACTCCTTTGGAAATGTTGATTCCACTCTGCTCCTCTCAGACTCCAACTCTTCCTGCTGTAGGTCACACAGTAACGCTTCAAACGTAAACATTGTTATTCCAGTTACAGTCAAAGTGTTGATAATTCCAAGTACATGCAGACAGGACGTACTATTTACTTTATTCTTTTTCCTGGTGTGTTTACACAGAATCTAAAAACTGGGTCACATGTCGTCTTCCGTAACCACTCTATGATCTGCCCCGGCTCGCTCTCACAGCATGTTTGGATTTGTTGTCGTTTTGTCGGCCCGCTTACATGACAAGCTCCCCCAAATCCAGTGGTCAAGCCCTCGTTTTTGCTCCGGCAAAGAGATTTCTCTGGTTTGCTTTTCCTCGCAGCTGCTGACTCATTTCCCCACATCGGTGTTCTGCTGTGGGGAGAGGAATGAGGGGAAATATGGGAAGGATTTTTTGGTTTGGGTGTGGGCATGTGATGCATGTAGAGAGGACAGACCACTGCAGTTGTTGGAAGATGGATGAAAGGCCCACACACACTGCTGGGAGCGAATGGAAATATGAAGATGGCATAGCAGTCAGTTGACCCACATCACAACCTCAGTAATACTTTAGGGGAGAAATTGACCCGTTGCTAAATCCCGCCTCTTGAACGCAGACTGACCAATCATAGCGTACCATTGGCCAGCTCCCACCAGGACCCACACTTATACTATACTATACTATACTGCTTTCATGCAATTGTTTTAGATTTACTCCATTTTCAGGCTGGTTTTATGGATTTCGAGCTAGTCCTGCTTTTGCTTTTTAAAGATTGTAACAGACAACAAACAGGAACAGTGTTTGTTAATTTCATTGTCTTCTGTCTAGAGCCAGGTCTCTGTAAAGATGTGGGCTCAACAGTCACCAACCTCCCGCTGCTTTCATCCATATTATTTTTCTGAGATGCTTGTTTGTGACGGAGAGGCCAATAAAGACATTTTAGTTGGAAACAGTTGTTGAGCGATTAGGTTTCAGAAAAGGACAGAACATTGTTCGATAAAGGCCTGTGGGTCCCTGGCAACAGGAAAGTCAGACTTAGGAGTTTTGGGGAAGTAGAGGAGAGGCTAATCCGCCTGCTACTGCTCAAGGATGCAGTGTTGCTCCCTATATTCTATTAGCCTACATTTTAAACCCTTAATTACTTAAGTCTCCAAAGTCTAACCTAAAAAAGGCGTCTTTCATCCTTAGTGAAATTTCTGTCTGCTGTAGTTCTGTGAATCCATTTTTAACTTGCAAGTTGATGAGCTTTGTTGTATTTATAGAGGCACTTTCAAGCTTGTTCAGAGACATGCAAAATAAGCTTCGACATGCAAGCAGGGCAAACATGTATTGAGTAGCTTGTTGGTTATTTAAAAACAGTTTTCAGTGCTCTTTGGTGTGCAATGATTTTGCCTTCATGTGATGAAGAGGACACCTATCTTCCACAATATATGGGTCATAAACTAAAAGCTGTTTTATAAACCTATGAGTGTGAAAGGAAGGAGGAGGATTCAGACGGAGGGCTCCCTCGGGTTGGTGGAGGGTCGAGGCTTCATGAATAGCATTCCTGCCTGCACCACAGAGCTGCACCAGTGTGCATAATCCTCAAGTTTCTCATCTTTTTTTCGTTTGGTCTGAGAGGCTACATGGGAGTGGTGTACCAAATCAGTACATATGTTTGGTTTCTAACATAACACTGTGATTCATGGATGGGTTAACATCACAGTGGAAAATCTAGTTTTATTTATGATTGTTATCCGCCAAAATTCAGTTAAATATGCAAACCGACGTCGTCATTTGTGCTCTTCTAGTCGCAGATCTCTGATAATGTTACTTTGTAAACAACCAAAACGTGTTTAATTCAGCAGGAGGAGATCATCGAAGGTTCCATTCAGTTACATTATGATGCGTTCAGGCTCTGTTCAGTTAAAATGAGTGTTGTTATAACGTCATCATGATGTGTTCACATGTTGTTTTGTAAAATGTAGAAAACATAAATGGATATTAGAGATGAATTATGACCTGTTTGAAATACTTCTGAGCAGCTTATAATACATCATTAAAACTACTGATGACAAGATTTGTTTTAATCCATAAAAATACAATCTTTTATTTTTATTTTATTGCGTTTTTTACGAGGAAAAAGAAAACCAGTGACTATAGAAAAAGTAAAAGGATAACATTTAGAATTTTCTGATGGTTTACAGACGGCTGAAATGTTTTTCCGGATGGTGGAAAATTTAAAGTCTGGAGCTTTGTAGACCAGCTGCTTTAATCAACAATGTGGATCAGCAATGATCGGCAATTAGTATCGTCAAACCAAACCGTGATCAGGGATCTCTAAAAGTTTAATTTGCTCCTTATTTTTTCTTTTGTGCTGATCCGATCTGTGATCCGAACCGTGAGTTTTACGATTTGTTGCACCACTATGTTTATTTGATTCCTCGGGCCTTGACATGCTGGAGGATCCACACCTCAGACGTGGTTGCCTCGTGTGGAAATGTTTACTTGATTACATCATACATCCTCATGGCAAATGTTGCAATCGATCCTTTAATCCCATAATAAATAGTCACCCATTGTTGTTGGATTGTTTTTAGTGTGTTCATCACAACCTAGGTTGTGCTCTCTATGATATCACGGGAGTCGTATGAGACCACAACTCAAACGTGTGGCTCTGTGCTGAGTTTATTAGGCTCTAAATAACACGCTTGGTGAATCATTTGATTGTGCAAATTCTCCACCTACAAGATGGAATCAAAGACCAGGATAAAATCCAAAAATAAATCCCAAATTCAAATCCAAGGTTTCAAGAAATCCAAACGTGTATGCCCTATATTCAGTGCCCCTGTGATGCTTTAACAATCTTTTATATATCTCTCTTTTAGGCCATTCATAAGTTTCAGTAGAATGGAATGAAGCTCTGCAAGAGTTCAATAGGACGACTGCTTTATTCTTTTCTTTTGTTCATATTCTACCTTTGGCTCATATCCTTTCCTATGTCTTCTCACTTTCCTCTGTTTTATTTCCAAAAAGAAACTCTTCTGTTTTGCTCCATCTAATTAGTAAGCCTGCTATATAGAAAACAATAACTACCCTCTCATATGCACAGAGGAGCCAGATTATGCTTGATATTAACTCAGTCAGCAGCACCTGGGCACTGTTGCCAGCATCCGTGCCACCACCTCCACCACCATTTTCATCATGACTCCACCCTGATTAAGACTAATGATGACCAAGTCGGGGTTATGTTACAGACCCACTGTTGGGTTCATCTCTATAATCAGTCATTAGCCCCTAATGGAGTCTGCCAAACTCTAATCTACTTTTTTATTAACAAGCCTTTTTGTCTTTATGTCTATAAACTAGTCTCTCATAATTGAGCTCACTCTCTGCTTCTTCTTCTCCTTGTTCTGTTAAGACTGATAGTATTTTAGTATTAGTTAGTATTTTGCTAAGAGGGTTTGGCCAAGTATTTCTTTCACTTTTTTGACTTTTTAAATGTGGTTTTCTTCGTCCTTTATGTTGTTAATGATAAATTAACAGTGTTTGCCATTCATTATTCATTACTGCAGATTAATTACACGGTTGAACGTTAACTATCGCAGTGTGAAATAAAGTTTTACTGGCGACCGTTATCCGCCAATATTCAGTAAAATATGCGATCAGGACATCTGGATTAATGCTTTCTGTTCGGCAATCCCTGATGTTAGATTGTAAACAACCAATCCGTGTTAAGATTTACAGGAGAAGAGCTAGTAACGGTGGCAGCACCGCTAACGGCTAATGAACGAAGGTTCGTTCAGTTACATTATGATGGGTTCAGGCTCCGTTTAGTGAAAATGACCGTTACTAGCTCTCCTGTCAATTTTCAACACAGATAAGTTGTTTACAATGTACGTTTTTATCAGGGATAGGTGAACACAAAGCATGAATCCAGATGTCTTGATCGCATATTTTTACTGAATATTGGTGGATAACGAGCACTAGGAAAGCTTTATTTCACACTGTGATAGTTAACGTTAAATTGTGAAATGAATCTGCAGTTCACGCCCAAACTGCGAGGTGGAATCCAGCCGGATCACGGATTGACAATGGTCCGTTAGACCACTATTTACAATTCACAGGGTCCAAGGTCCACCCACCAGAGTCTCACAAAATCCTGTGGGAAGCACTAAACAATCTATCGATTTTGCCACCTTGGCCTACTATAGTGTTTTCTGTATTTATGTTTAAAAGATGAATCAAGAAAAGATCAGCAGATCAATCAATAATGAAAATAGTTGTTATTTGCAGCCCTGGTGCTAACCTCGTCTTAACCCTGAATTACCTTTATACTCGTACGACTACGTACCAGCTGAGTCACAACAGATGGTCGTCCCCAGTCCGTTTCATGCTGAATATTGTGGTGCTCACCTCAGCCTGACCCTGTGAGTGTAGTTTGGAGAGGATTAAGAATAATATTTCTGTTTGGCATCATTGGTATTGAAGGTAAATAGCACATAGTGTTGTATGTAACAACGCGAAAGGCTGGTGTTGAGTACCAGGTAATGCCCATTCACAGAAGGTCATGGGATTACTTTCTTCGCTGTATTGTTCTTTATTATCTGTCTTTTAACTGTGCTGCTGGCAACACTTGTCGCCTCTGAACATTGATCTTTGCTGCATCCATTGCTCAGCTCTCCCCAGCTGTGCCCTACTTTCCACGCTGCTCATGTGCTGCTGTACGTCTGTGTGTGTGTGCGCTTTATAATTCCAACCAGAAAACGGCCTCTGGGACACATCCAGTGCTTTGTGAGGGCTGCCTGCAAAGTTCACAACGTCTTAAAACTGTGATGAAAGGCCTCCGTGTCTCTTCATTTACATCTGTTTCTAAAATGTGATTGATATAGCTTTCATTAAAGATGCAAAAGATTATAAACTAGAGTTGACAATGCAGTCTATAGGGTTAGATAACTGAAGATCATAATCTCTGTCAGACACTGTTGTGACCAGAGTTTGATAAATAAAGGAATGATTTTCAATGCCAGTCGTCCAAATCATCATCAAAAGGCTCTGCTGCAATTTCTCTCGAATGAAAAAATGTGTCCTTGTTCCCGCTGCCAAGATAAATAAGAGCTTAAAAGTGAAAATGATATGTGCAGATTCCATAGATACCCCTCAACGTAAATCTGTCTGACTTGTTGGTAAGGACACAGAAGGTGGTGTGCTGAAGCTTATGCACTTGATATTTTGACCGACGCAGGTCTTCAGCACCTTCTCCAATGAGGAATACGATCGGCGTAATGACGACGTGGATCCAGTCGCAGCCTCCGCAGAGTATGAGCTGGAAAAGAGAGTGGAGAAGATGGACGTGTTCCCTGTGGAAATTGAGAAAGGTGAGTTCAGTCAACACTACGTACGATAAGCAAAGAGTGAGCAGTTCTTCTCTTGCGCACCTTTTAAAAAAATCTTCATAATGTTGCTGCCTTCAGGAGACAATGGACTTGGCATCAGTATCATTGGAATGGGAGTGGGAGCTGACCAGGGTCTGGAGAAGCTGGGAATTTTTGTGAAAACCATAACTGAGGGGGGAGCAGCTGAGAACGATGGACGGTGAGTTAGAGCACTGTTGTCTCCTTTTTGTATAACCCCACATTTAAGCCCTGTTACGGCGTCACCGGTAGTGGTTTGTATAGAACCGTAAACATGGTACACATTCGCTGTACACTGCACCACCACAACGGTTCTTAACATCACACTCTAGGAATTGCTCATTCCCCCAGGGCCCAGTGACACACGAGACACAAACAATCCGATTTATTTATAACCACACGAGGAAGCTAAAGAAAACAGTTGCTACTTCTGTTTCCCATGCATGTTTCGATTTGTCTTATTTCCAGCTGCATTGACTCTACTGTATTTTTTTCATCTGTACTACTACGCTGAAGGTGGTGCATATAACTCTCCTTATAACGATGATCATCTGTGTCTCCAGCATACAGGTGAATGACCAGATAGTGGAGGTGGACGGCGTCAGTCTTGTGGGCGTCACCCAACTGTTTGCTGCAACAGTCCTGAAGAACACCAAAGGCACAGTGAGGTCAGCTCAAAGCCCGTCTCCTCGACCCCATTGATTACCAGACTGAGCCACTGTTATCATAATTAGCCAAAAGTGGTGAACAGTCTTTTTATCTCTTGAGAGTCCACAGGCCATGAATGATTGTTTGTGTGTATTTTGACAACACAAGGTATTGTGGCGTGTTAATGATTTGAAATGAAACACCCTCACATGACAGGGTCAGACCTAAATTGCATCTCAAAATTAGCATTTCCCCGTTGCAAGTAAGACAAAGACAGTAAGTTACAGAAAGCTATTTACAGCCAGCATGTAAAATATTCCATTTTACGGCACGCTAACGCATCGCGCTCTGAAAAACAGGTTCTCAATTGGACGGGAGAAGCCGGGGGCCCAAAGCGAGGTGGCCCGCCTCATCAGCGAGACACTAGAGCAGGAGAAGAACCAGCAGCAGGAGCAGCAACATCCGGATGACCTCTATGAACACTCTACGGAGGAGGTGAGTGAGCTGTCACTGCTCCACCATGTAGACTACAAGGACGCCTAACAGCTATACATCTATTATGATGTTTAGATATGGAAATTAATGAATTATGTTCCTATTCTAACCAGTTGTTACCCAAAATAACTACATAAAGGCTCTTAAACCAGGTGAAAAATGTGCAACTCAACTGTACACTACTTTCTGTATACTTCTACTACATTGTAGTACTACTTTTACCTGACAAATTCAAACATAATACTTTATTATTCATTAAACTACCCAGTATTATTGTGCCGATAATGCCTCTTTCACTCTTCACTTTAAGTAAACATTTGAATACAGGACTTTCACTGTGTGGTATTAATAGTTAATACATTTTTGAGTAGCCTTCTTCTTCAACCACTAAGTTTATTCTATCAAAGTGTATTAATATTTAACTTGTCAAGTGTCCAAATTACACCAAATTCAACAAAGCGCTCCCTTTGGTCCCCGGCGCTACACTGTGTGTAGTAGATTGAACGAGCGGTTTTGGAGATATGTGAAGGACACACACACACACAGAAAGAGATTCCTTGCTTCACAGTTGAAAAACATAACATCCGTTAATTTCTGGTTTAATTGACTGATGTGAGCTTTCCATATTTGTGTGGTTTTCAGGAGCTTCTCTGTCATCATGTGCCCAGTTGGTTTTATCGGAGCTTCCAGAAAAATCCCAGTTTCCCACTCATAAATATGACTTGGGTGTTGATGTGTTTGCAATTTATAAGTTTAACAGTCATAATTAATATCGCTCTGACATAAACACGGCATTAGCCCCCCGAGCCACACCTGCTCCAATCCCACCCAGCTCAACCAGCAAATGAAACGCTGGCTGTGAGTCAATCCGTGCGTCACCGTTCTGCTGTGTTGGAAGGTGCAGTCGGCCTCTTGACTGTCTGGCAGAGTTGTGAAATGTTTGTTTTCTGATGTTTTAGGAGCCGGTCTCCTGTTTCACTAGAGAGACGCTGGGCAGAGAATGTATGAGGGATTGACAAAGACAGAAAGGGAATGTTGCGTAACTTTCAGTGGCAGTGGACACAGTTTCCAAGTGACTCTGTGGTT